>NC_057394.1:81088366-81388366 GCF_019320065.1 Cervus canadensis | reverse complement strand
GGGTTATTTCCCACACTTGCCACATTGTAAGAGTTTCCGCAAGGTGTGTATCCACCGCACATGTAGCCAAGTTCCTGCCCTGCTGAGTCAGGCCCCCAGAGAGGCCTTTGCTCACAGGTCACCTTCTCAGCGACATGGTCCCTTATCACCATTGAAAGTAACCTCTTCCCCCGCCCTCCATCCCTGGTCTGTTTCCCTCCATGGTATTCATCATCATCTATCCTGCCATGCATTGGTTTTTAAATCTCACTTTCCTCTAGAATGTAATTCCCTTGAGACTATGGTTTTGTGACCCTCCGGTTTCCCACAGTGCCCGGCCCAGTGCCTGGTACATAAATGGGGCTCGGGACATACCTGTGGATGCATGGGTGGATTTTTGTCAAGCCCCTGGTCATTCTTCATGTCACCCGATTTCAGGAAACACTGGTTTGACAGGTGTTTAGATGGACTGAATGACAGGGTACGGTTCTGTTTTCTCCTGGTCACTTCTCCCCGTGCCCCAGGCCCTGTGGACTCGCTCAGTGCCTGAGATTCGCTGGCAGCCGACGCTGGGCCATGTTCTCAGGGGTGCTGCTGCCTGCAGACTGAGGGGGAACGTTGTGGGGTCAGTGAGCTCACCCCGTGGACAGACTCTTCTGTTGGGAAGCTCTTCCTTCACCCTGGTCATCCTGTACGTGTTCTTCACCCGGGGCAGTGATGGTAAAGATCTCCCATCCCATTACATCATGTAATGTTCAGCTGGACTGAACTCAAATGTGAGATTTGAATACGTCTACCTCCTCAGGGGTAGCTGCCACTCAAACTGTGGTCCTCAGACCAGCAGCTCTGGTCTCACCTGGGAACTTGTTAGAAATGCAAAATCTGAGACCCACGCCAGACCCACTGAATCAGGAAGTTAGTTGCTCAGTCATGTCTGACTCTCTGTGACCCCACGGACCGTAACCCACCAGGCTCCTCTGTCCATGGAATTCTCCAGGCAAGAATACTGGAGTGGGTTGCCATTCCCTTCTCCAGCAAATCTGCCTGACCCAGGGATGGAACCCATGTAGCCTGCATTGCAGGCAGATTCTTAACCGTCTGAGCCACCAGGGAAGTCCCACTGAATCAGGATATATATGCGATGGTTAATCTTCCATGTCATTTTGGCTGGGCCATGGCACCTGGATATCTGGCCAAACATGTCTCTAGATGTTTCTTTCAAGGTGCCTTTTGGATGAGGTTTACATTTAAATTGATGGGCTTTGAATAAGGCAGATTACCCACGGTAATGTAGGTGGACCTTGTCAGATCAGCTGACAGCATTAATGAACAAAGAGTCACCTCACTGAGGAAGAAGCAATTCTGCCAGCAGATGGTCTACAGACTTGAATCGCTACATCAGATCTTCCCTCAGGCCTCCAGCTCTCCAAAGCCTCTCCTTCTGGGTTCTTACGGAGGCTTCATTGCAAACACACAGTTGAGTGAATCATTGGCTGTTGGTGATTGAAATCAATCTCCAGTCCCTCTTCTCTCTTAGGAGGGGGCAGGACTGAAATTTCCAACCCTCTGATCATGTGGTTGGTTCCTTTGGGAACCAGCCAGCATCCTAGGGGCTTTCCATGAGTCACCTCATTGAGGTAACAAAAGATACCTTTATCTCTCTCTCTCAACACTGTGGCAGTCCCCAGGGTTTTGGGAGCTCTGTGCCAGAAACTGGGATAAAAACCAAATACATGTTTCTTGTGATGAAGGACAATATCACAGCACCTTACGCAGAAGAAGGCTAAAGATAACTCAAGGATGATGGTAATCACCGTAAAATGAAACCCCAGGCTGTGGTCCTAGGTCTTCCCTGAGGCAGTGGCCGCAGATAGCCCACGGAGCCGCTGCTCAGCTCCATCAGATGGCCTGTGGCTGCTGTGCTGTTTGACTTGTCTGCTTTCATGTTTCCTTCTGTCCTCCCAGGTTTGGTCACTGTTAGGTCTTTAAGGACACGGTCTTAAGGACCTGTGCCTCAGGTGGCCTGTCTTCTGAGCCCTTGGCTCTTCTGTCTGGTGCTTCTAACTGAGGTGTATTTTCAGTTCAGTTCAGTCATGTCCGACTCTTTGTGACCCCATGGACTGCAGAATGCCAGGCTTCCCTGTCCATCACCAACTCCCGGAACTTGCTCAAACTCATGTCCATCAAGTCGGTGGTGCCATCCAACCATCTCATCCTCTGTCATTCCCTTCTCCTCCTGCTTTCAATCTTTCCCACCATCACAGTCTTTTCTAATGAGTCAGTTCTTCGCATCAGGTGGCCAAAGTATTGGAGTTGCGGCTTCAGCATCAGTGTATTTTAAACCTAGAAAATCTCTCGAGACTGTATCTCAGATAAGAGTTGGCTTCAGAAGGTGAGCTAGGACTCAGGCAGGTACTTTTATGGATGAGCCTTTGAGCAGCTAAAGGAGGCATGGTTAATTTTATCCCTCAGATCTCTAGTTCAGGCCTTTTCATTATTTCATGGTTCATTGATTATCTGCTACGTGCCAGGAATATACGAAGTCAAAGTTGTTTAAAAAAAATTCAACTGAGTGAATTTTAAAGATCTTACTGGCTTTATTCAATGATTCATGAGTTGGGCAGCATTCCATTGAGCAGATAGAAAGGAGCTCTGAAGAGCTGTGCAAAGTGGAAGACTTTTATAAGCAGATAGGAGCAGGCAAAGAGGCTGCTAGCAAAGAATAGGTTGTTGGGGACAAAGTCACCTTCCTTTGGGGGGACAGCATGGGGGCCTGTCAGGCAGATTACTCCCGAGTGCTCAGCAGGTGACTCCAGACTGGTTGAGAATACATTCCTGAGAGAGGCTGAAACTCATCCGTTAGATCTGGCATTGAGTCTTGGTTTGGAGATGTGGGCTGAGCACTAGTGACTCCATTTTGGGTCTGTTAGTTCTTTTTTTTTTTTTTTTTAGTAAAGAAAATAATCTTATTATTCCCAGAGTCTATTCTGGGAGTAGATAAATATAATACAAAGCAAAGCAGAGACTGTGTAACAGAGGTGTAAACACCACACTATGACTTGGGGGAAGAGCCTTCGAATTGGACCAGACTTCATGGAAGGGTAAGATGGGTAGGACCATTTAGTCCTGGAGACACCACATGGAAGCGCAGGACATTGGCCGTGGAAGCTGGAATGTGAATGACCGTGGCTGACTGAAGGGTGTGTGGAAGTGGCGTAAAGTGTCTGTGGTGAGTGCTCAGAGAGGTACATTAAACAGCCAACCATGCACCTGTTACCATGTTCAGCAGAGTTGACTTTCTACATTGAATCAGTGACTGTGTAATGAGAATTCTAGTGCATCGCCAATCCCAGGGTGATAATTCTCCCTTGATTGTGAGTTTCTCAGTTGATGCTTCACCTCTCTGTATTCATATCTTACTGCGTTGGGAACATGTGCCTCTTTCTGTTTTGTGACCTTTGACACATGCCTTTATCTTTAAAAACATCATTTGCACACTCACTCTGTTCACAGCCCGAGGCTCCCAGAAGGTGGGTTCATGTCCCTGCTTACACTGTGTGGCAATAATCAAACACATATCCATCAAAGTCTGAAAGCCGAGATCACATCAGAAGATTTTCTTAGGAAAGGTGTCTTTTTACACAATGAAGCTTCGTAGGAGTAGGCCAGCACAGCAATCTTCTTATCCTGAGTTTTGAAATATTTTGTTCTTACAGTTACTCGTGTAATTTTGGGATCTTTGTTTTCATTGTGTAGAATTTCTGTCTATACCTGATAGCAGTGTTGTCCCTTGCCCTCACAGTACGGCCAAGTACAGCGTGGTGACGTTTCTACCTCGATTCTTGTACGAGCAGATCAGGAGAGCTGCCAATGCCTTCTTCCTCTTCATTGCCTTATTACAGGTGACGTTTATTTAAAATTCATAGCTTTAATTGCATGCAAAATAAGCTCTTGCTGAAAGGTCACTTAACTGAGAAAGTGTTATCATACTTGATGAAATTTGCTTCCTTCATCCAGTCACTGTTTGCATGAATGCGATATTTGCATAAAGGTAGAGTTCTTTAGGTGTTTGCTTAAGGGAATTGCAGTTGTGAAAAGAGGCATTGAAATATGATTGTGGGGTCCCACTTTAACCCTATTTTTGTTCCAAACACAGAGATGTCGGGTAAAATTTTAAAGACATGTAACACACTCAGCTAGATTTTAAAATAAGGTAATCACTTTGCAACAGAAAAGGAACAGAACTACAGAAGAGTGAGGAATGTGCGCTGTATTTTCTTTTTCGTGGAGAGGATTGTAATGTGCCCAGTCCCTACTTGTGGTCTTTTTATCTTACAGCAAATTCCAGATGTATCTCCAACAGGAAGATACACCACCCTGGTGCCATTGATCATTATTTTAACCATCGCAGGCATCAAAGAGATTGTAGAAGATTTTGTAAGTTTTTGCTTTCGGCTAATAACAACACTGTATTGACTGTAACTTACAACTTACTTGTTGCTTTGGAGTCTTTCAGGAAGAAAAATTGGTCTGTAGGCTAACCAGCCTCTCAAGGCTTGTGATGGTATTTTGGGGAAGAAAATGTGCACACACACTGTCTGAAATACCCATACAGTGGGACAGAAGTAGTTCAGTCTGTGTTGACTGATGTCAGGTTGTCTAGGGTAGCAGCACTGAGGTTATTTTTACAAGACTCTTCTCCCTCTCATCCTTGTGTCAGTGTCTCCAAGTTCACTGGCTCATACTCTCCTCTGTTTTCTGTCTTCTTTTCAGGTTCTCTCTTCTCCCTTCCTCTCTGTCTGTCTCCCCCTCTCTCTCATACGTGCACACACATTTTTTCTGGAAATAGATAAATGAATCAATGCAATATAAATCAAAGCCAAGGTACTTTATCCATAAAGTTCTTTATTAATAAAATGAACTCTGTTGTTTGTTGGTAATCATGTAGAATAATTCTTTTTGTTCAATCTAAAATAATCTAGGAGTAAAAGTTTTATACTTCTAAGTGCTTGTTCCTTGCTATAGCCAAAATGTAGGCATTTAAACCTCATTTATTGTTACTGTGTTAGCCTCTGAATTTAGTGAGTGACCTTGTCCATCGAACTGAATTTTAGGACATTAGTGTTCCTGCCAGTTGCCTTCTTTGTGCTGTTTTTGCCCAGTCTTATTGTTCGCTGTTTCAGTTATTCATTTGAAACTTTTGAAACTAACATCTTTCTTCCTTTCTGTAACAGAAGCGACATAAGGCAGACAATGCAGTTAACAAAAAGAAAACCATAGGTAAGATTCCAGGCTGACTCACTTTTTCTGCTAGAAAACTTAAGAACAAGACTTGCACTTAAGGAATTTTAAATTGGTAATTAACGGTGTTGAGATAAATTGAGGGAAGTAATCTATAAAATACATTAAAAATAGCAAAATGACAGATGAGTCCAACAGAAGTTGAGTCCTGGTAGTTAAGATTTAAATAGGATTTGTGTAAAATTTAAGAAAAGATGGTAGTTTTCAGGAGCGAGACATACTTTGTGTCTGTAAAAAGTCAAAGCATTCATACTCTGGCTTTGTAGTTGCTCCCTACCTCTGTCTACTTATTCTAGCATTTCTAGAACAGTAGCTCTGTGTTATTAGGGGGTGCATATGTGCTTTGGTAAAATCTTATAGCAGCACAGTGATGTACTTTACTTCATATGGGCTAAATATGCATAGATGTAACTTCCTTGCATATACATGTATTTATGTGTGTTCATTGCTGAATATATGGTATGTAAGTACCCTGATGGGGCTCTGTTTTGGGGAGTGGTGGTGTTACACCTTTATGTCTAAGGATATGGTATATTGGAATTAATAAGTGGAATTTTAAAAGAAGCCTTTTGGAGTTTGGAAAGCTGATTTTATTCTGATTATCACCAGTATTAACCAATACATTGTTTTGTTTTTCTTTTTTAGTGTTAAGGAATGGTATGTGGCAAACCATTGTGTGGAAAGAGGTAAAGACTGATTTTATTTTTTTTAATTTATGTATTTTAATTGGAGGATAATTACCTTACAATATTGTGATGGCAGATATGCCAGAAAGTACTGTCTTGGAGACTTGTAATTAATTGTTACTGTAGATTTTGGAGTACGGTTTGTGTTAGGACACAAGCCATGTCCATTTCAGGTAAGTGAGGCAGGGTGGTTTTCCCCTGAGACTTCCCTAGAACGGGTGTGTGTATCCTTTGTTCCTGGATCTTCTAGGTGTTCCCCCATGTCGGCTCAGAGCTGGGAAATTCATTGCTCTTGATGGATGTTTCTGAAAATTCACAGCATTTTCTAGTTTCTAAACCCAGTTCAAGAAACATTTTCCTCTGGTCTTCTGTTGCTATCTTAGTGTCAGTTCAATTTTTTTAAGATTTTTTTTTTTTTTTTAACTTTTGAGAGTCTCACTTCTGACATTTTTGGTGGAAAGGGTTTGGGACTGATTAGCACTAAATTTGAAGTGATGGAGTCGGGGTTTGGAATCGTCTTGTGTTGGTCCTGAGGCTGAGAGTTGTTGATGCTTTTAGCTTTACAAGAGCAAGAAGGCTTTGCATCCACACGCCTGGAGGTTGGGGTTGGCAGGGCTTGAGAACGGCCTGGTGATTTGGTTGTTGCTAGTGAGAAATAGAAGACTGAGAAAGGATCTGCTGTGCCATCTGGGTATTTCATGTCTACTAAAGTTGGCTTTTTCAGGGAGTGTCTGTTGTGACTGGAGCTTAACGGTCACAAGATGTTCTTGGAGTGTGACTCATGATTCCAAGATGCAAAGCTGACTATCTTCATTTCAGAAGAAGACTGTCTTTTAGAAGGGTGACTTGTAATAGTTTCTCTCGCTAAGCATTTAATAAGCAACGTTTCAAAATGTCTCTATAACCTTGTGAGTCTCCAGGATGCCCGAGATGTGGTAATGCAGCCTTCATTGTAGTTCTTTTCTTTTAACTTTGTTGCTGATGATCCATTAAGCCCCCTGGTAGAGCACCTTAACCTGGTAGACACCCAGAGGTCCTGTCCTGTAAATACTAACTGATCTCACTTGGATCTCATTAGGAAGTGGGATGGCTCTCCGTCAAGTGGTTGGAAATTCTTGCCTCCACAGAGGGTGGCAATGCTCCCAGTACTAGAGAAACTCGAAAACCTCCCAGGCACTGAGGAATGGCTTTTCTGTCCCCAAAGTCCCTGCTGCCACTCCCCACCTGCTCTCCGGAAAGGCAGTCATCCTGGCCAGAGTGGAGAATTATTTGAATTTGGGATCTCCTGACACTGCTTGAAATTGGAGCAATGAGCTCAGAACTTTGGATCTAGGAGCGGACGGATTCAGATTCCTAAATCTCCTTACTGTTTCCCACACACGTTTGCTGGAAGAGGAGAAGAAACAAAACAAATACCTGTTATATGCTTTGCCACATGCATTTTTATTTCAGTTAAAAATGCATTGTGCTTATTAATTGGATCTCTTAGCATGGACCAGACTTCCCAGGTGGTGCTAGTGGTAAAGAACCTGCCTGCCAATGCAGGTTAGATGTAACAGACATGGGTTTGATCCCTGGGTAGGGAAGATCCCCTGGAGGAGGGCATGGCAACCCACTCCAGTATTCTTACCTGGAGAATTCCATGGACAGAGGGGCCTGGCGGGCTGCAGTCCATGGGGTTGCACAGAGTCAGATATGACTGAGCGACTTAGCATGAAGCATGAAGAGCATGGACCAGAGGCAGTCTTAGGCGCTGAAATGCAGATAAGAATTAAGCCTGGCACCTGCCCTTAGAAGGGTTTTAAGTGGTCAGGCTTCAGCTGGCACCCCAGTTGCCTGGCGGGCTGGTCCAGTGATGTCCTGGACCCCTCTCTCAGACCCTTTTATCCAGCAACTCCAGGCTGGGGCCTCAGAATTTGCATTTTTAAGAGTTCCTCGGTGAGGTTGATGCTGTTGGTCCGGGGATCCCACTCCAGAATCACAGGTGTAGTGGAAGTGATGGGCAGGTAAACAGGATGCTGTGTGGACACTGAGCCCTGGGGTGAGGCCTGCTTCAGATGCCCAGGGCCGTCAGGGAGGGACACGTGGTCTGGACCCACCGGTTCAGGTCAGGAAAGGCTTGCTTCACAGATGCTGCAGTGAAGAGCTAACTGGGCAAAATTAGAGGTGGTGGAGAGCCGGTGCATCCGCAGAGCTGCTCAGAGCGAGGCTGAGAAGGTGTGAGAGGACAGGTGATGAGAGGTTCGGTGATGTGTGGCGGGGGTGGGTCAGGCGTGGGGAGCTGGCTGCCTCGCGGGTCCCCAAGCAACACGACTTGAGCCTGAGACTTGTAAGCTGGACTTGGCCGTTCTGGTTCTTCAGCTGCAGCGGCAGCTTCGGGGGCGTCTCTGTGACCCTGGCTCTTTGGCGGGACCTTCCTCTGCGCTTATTCAGAACTGTGAGCAGCCCTGTGAGGCAAGAGGGGATTCAGGGACCGATGGGGGGGCCCTTTACCCCCTTGAGAAACCTTCCTCTAGATATCTTACACACGTAAGGGACGACCACACATAAGAACACCAGATAGAAAACTATTTTCAAATGAAATTCCAAATAAGTAGTTTCTCGTATATAAAAGACTTCTTAGTACTTTTTTTTTTTTAATCTAAGAAGCATTACTACCCCATTAGCAAAGACAAGGGAAAGCCATAATTTCTCTGTCCTCCCACTTTGAACTAAAAAAAAAAAAAAAAATTCATGGCCTTTTTTCTTTTGAAAACATGAGTAATTTTCCTTCCTAGTTTTTTCCGTAACTAATTGCTTCTGATTTTCTTCTGTGTAATTAAACTATTCACATAAAATGTTTTTACATTAAGAAAACATTTTCAGTTTTCGTAAGTACTTTTGCTTGTGCTGGTTGTCAAAATAGGTGTGTGTCATCTTTGACTTCATTATGGGATCTCCTATAATTATTTGCCTTTCTTTTGCCTTTAAATTGGATATAAATGTCAAATGTTTACACTCACAGGGAAGGGGTATCCCTGGGGAAGGGGGATTGATCCAGGCAGGCTCTGGATCTGTGCCCTTAGCCACTCGCCCGGCTGTCCACAGCCGTGGGGATGGACATGCGTGTGTTTGTAAGTGGATGAATAGCTGTGAGAAGGTGAGACCTTGATCGTTTTGACTCAGCTCTCTTCTCCTGCTCCTGCATTCAGCATCATTGTAAAAAGGCAGTATTACCATTCGTGTGTATTGAAATGTTTTTATTCTTGTCGAGGAAAAGAATTTGAGCTTCTCTGCCTTAAACATCATGGCACAGTTACACAGTAATTTTTCCTCCAAATGTTTAGCCACTTTGCGCTTTCTTGTCTCTCATGCGTCTGTGTCCTTGTCCCCGGGTTCTAGGTGGCCGTGGGAGACATCGTCAAGGTCGTCAACGGGCAGTACCTTCCAGCAGACGTGGTCCTGCTCTCCTCCAGGTCAGGTGGGCTCGAGGGACGGCTTTGGAGTCGGTGTTGAGAACAGCAGGGTGTCGCCAGGAGCCTGGAGAGGACTCCGGTCGCCTTCCGCCCACCCCCGGGTCACCACCCCCCCAGGCTCCTCCTCTTTTACTCCTTTGCGTTGTCCTGCCTTCACCTTGCCCTTTTTCCTGAACTTTTCTGTTTTTTGACTCGTTTTCATCTCATGTCTGTTCTGGGCTGTTACTTATTGGTAGGGAAACGTTTCAGAGCAGCGGAGTGATGTGTTGAGTAGCGTCCAGGTCACAGAGTCTCTGAAACTTGAGGCCCAGCTCTGATGGAGGGTCCAGCCCAGCAGCCTTCCCCAGAATCCAGGCCTCCCTTCGCCAGAGGTTCAGCGACCACAGGCGTTTCTCATCATCCGTGTGACTTGCAGATGGTCCATATTTTGCCCCTTTTCTGTCCAAGCATCATTGCCTTGTTTTCTAGGTAATTTGTGTCACAGAGGTGTCATCACCAAGGAGCATAAATGATAGACATCTCAGTCCTTGACTTTCCCCTGGATGATACATAAAAATATCTGTCAGAGAAGAAAAGCCCAAATCAGGATAAGAATACACTTGAACTTGAGCTCAAGGTTAAACTAGATGCCGTACTGATGTGCTGCTGGGAATCAGCTGTCACACTGGGTGTGTGTGATTTGAGCGCAGACAGACTTTCTTTTATGGGGCCGAATCACTCATTTTGTCAGATTTTAAGCCTTAGCATGGATTTTCCCCTTGAGATAAAAAGCTTAGTAAAAGCACCCCAGGCCTGTAGAGAGGGAAGAGCACTGTATACACGGGGGCAGGGCTCATGTTTGTCCCTAATGATCAGTAACCAAGGAACTCTCAGAAATAGTAAAACGTTGATCGCTTGATGGTTTGGGTTATGAGGGCTGGATGTGACCCTCAGAAAGCCTGGTTTGAAGGCAGCGTGTCTGAGCAGACGTCGCGTTTCCCATATGCTCGTTGGCATTTGTGCCAAGCCACCTGCTGAGCCCGTTATCGCATCTAATCTTCCCACCGACCCTAGACATCCCTACTTGGTCCATGAGAAAACAAGGGTTGCAGAGGGGACAAGGGACAGCTTACAGAGACCACCCCACCAGGAAGGGCAGCACAGGAGACTGTACGTGGCCGGTGGTCACAGCATCTGTTCTCTTAACCCGAACTCTGCTGCCTCGACCTGAATATCCGAAGTCGGGGCATAGTCTCTGCCATGCTTACGTTTCTTCTTTGAATTTTCTGTCCTTGAAATTAGGTGTTTTGATTTAAAAGTTGCCTGTAGACGTAATAAAAACTGTAGAAAGAAAAGGTCTGCAATCCCCTGCCTTGGTTTCTCAGCTCCTCTGGCCATGATCTTCAGATGCCATGTGTGTGGGCCTGATCCAGGCAGCTCTTGTGGTCAAGGGCAAGTCAGCCTCTGCTGGAGTCCAGCCCCAGCAGGTCCAGGAATACCTAAGGGATGAGTGGTGTCGACAAGAAGAAGTACACGAACTCTGGTTGCAACGCAAGAACTCGTCTACTTTATTTTTTAACAGCTCAGATTATATAGAATTATTTTTCTTGCCTCCCCCTTACCATCACCCCATGTTACATCAGATGTTGGTTTCATACTCCCATCAACATTTTCCCTCATATCTTTCCCAGTGACTTCATCTGGAACAATCCCGATTACAGGTTTTTACCTTGAATGTCCCGTACATAGTCTTCTTGCCTCAATGGCCTAACATTTTCATTCTGACAAAAACAATGTTCCATAGATTCCAGATATAGTATGAATTCTTTGGACAATAAAACAATACATGGGAAGGGTTACAAAAAACATGTTTGACATTTCTGAGAATAACCCTGACATTTTTCTTTACTTGAGACCACAAAACCTCAATCTACAATATTTAACTATGAAGCAGCAAAACACCTCTAAAGCAGCAAAAACACCTCTATTAATAGTGAGGTAATGGCAGTGAGGCTGGTTAATATAAATCTTCTATACTATTGAAATCCTATGCTACATATTTCTAATTCTACAAAAATACCCTTAATATTCTATGTTTATTAAGGGAATGGAAACAGTGGACAAACAGCAGCACTGAAATAGCAACAATGAAAACCCTCTTGACCAAAGAACATTAACCTATCATACATCTACTTCTGAATCTAAATGCCTCTACTCTTTTCTAATCTAGAACATTATAATCTTCTAAGTAAGCAGCCAAACTATGCCTGTGGCCTTTTCCTTTTTGGCTTGGTACGGTGCTTATGGTCATGTCCTGGGCTGAAGCAATCATGAGCATTTCTATACCGTGGAAAACTACACTGACCAAATCCATGGCTACATACCATCCTTTCATATCTATTTATCCAATGAGGAGGATCTGTGAGATATCTAAATAAACCGTTCATTCCTGGTTGCTCATAAGGCTCTCAGTGACCTGGAGGCATGGTGGGTCTAGGCTTTGGGGGAGAATTCCTGATAGGCTTGGGCTGTCCCGGGGAGGCCTGATTACTACATATTACATTTCCAAGATTTAGAAGAAAGCACAACAGTAAGACAGAAAGAGAAAGGGGACAAACTGGGTCCCCGGGGCGACCTCGAGGGGAAGAGCTGACTTGCAGGTTCCTCTCTCGTCTCGTGACCTTGTCATGGCCTGGGTGCGTCCCGGCGGCTCCCGACAGGCCTCCGACTTTCAAGGTCACCTGAGCCCACTGGGCCGGTCTTAGCTGGGACATCTTGTGCTTCTGTTCATCCTCCATTACTTCTGCCCACGTGGGGTCAGGTGCTGTTGTGTGGGGTCTTTGTGGGCGGATCACTGGACTGGAGGGTCCGTCTGTCTTCCCAGCCAGTCACTGCTCCCGCGGTGGTCGATTCTGACACCCCTGTGAGGGTCCGTCAGCAGAGTTTCTGTGGTGGAGGCTCTGTGAGCCGTGAAGTGCCGGAGTGGACCTTATTCAACTTGGCTGTTTTGTTTTTTCTCTCTCCTTAGTGAACCTCAGGCAATGTGTTACGTTGAAACAGCCAACCTGGACGGGGAGACGAACCTTAAAATACGTCAGGTAACGTGGCCCTTTACCACCCTCATCATCACAGAGCCCAGATTGTAAAGGTGCTTCCCACAGGTTAACCGTCGGTGCTGTTTCCAGTGGGAACAAAATGTTCTGTCACAAAAGGTTATGCCTTCACCCTGATGGGATCCATGGGAAGAGCACGGTCAGGGGAGGGATTCCTTGGGAGTGATGACAAAACTAAAGCAAGTGGGCTTCCTCAGAGCACAGGCCACACAGGGAGCCATGTCTTGATTTATATCTTACTGGACTTTCCACCTGGTCGGGTGGGAGGAAAGGGATCCTGGGAGAGGCCGTGGGCAGCAAGTGCAGTGGACAGAGGATCCAGATGGTCTCCGGGTGCCTCACTGGACTCTGTTGTTTTCATGGAGATTCTAATTCTAGAGAGTAGTATATTAGATTTCCAGTGTACAAAATGTCCATGCCTAACATAAAGCTATTCTTACCATATATTTCAATTATTGAATGGAGATTAGTCTTTGATAGAAGAGTTTTAAGTCTCAATAAACAATGATTCATATTGACACTTCAGTTTTCTGCGGTACCAAGCTGAATTTGATGCTTCTGTCCACATAGTTTTCATTTCTGTGTTAGATATTTGGCATAGACATTTTATTTTTCTCATTAGAGAAGAGTTACAGGGCATTAGACATCACAGTGTATTAAAGGGGCACTTTATTCTGTGTTTATGGTCTTGTCAGGATACTGCTAATGAAGGATGCTTTCTGTAAGGTGTTTTGGTGTGCTAATTATCATACGGAAGCTCCAATACTTGGCCACCTGATGCAAAAAGCTGACTCAGTGGAAAAGACCTTGATGCTGGGCAAGATTGAAGGCTGGAGGGAAACGGGACGACAGAGGATGAGATGGTTGGATAGTATCAATGACTCAATGGACATGAGTTTGAGCAAACTCTGGGAGATACTGAAGGACAGGGAAGCCTGATGTACTGCCGTCTATGGGGTCTCAGAGAGTCAGACAGGACTTAGTGACTGAACAACAACAAATTATGACTTTAGTATGAATGTGTCAGCATAGTAGTAGAGTCTTGACTTCCTGCTTTATTGAACTTTTTTGAACCTTTTCTATTCGGTTGCTGTGGCCAAAGCCACCTATGATCCATCCTGAGGGGTTGCTATGTTTGAGGAGCCCCCTGTCCCAAAACTATTCCATTTTAGTTGATTCAGGCTTCCCTTTGGATTAACAGTAGGGGTGCTGCATGTCGTTCCTAAGCCTGGAAGGTTGTGTTCAGTTTCCTCTTGGGGTTGAACGTTTCAGGGTTTGAGTCACACTGCGGACATGCAGACAAGGGAGGTGCTCATGAAGTTGTCCGGGACCATAGAGTGCGAAGGGCCCAATCGCCACCTCTACGACTTCACCGGGAACTTGAACTTGGATGGGAAAAGGTACCGCTTCCTCTTGTCTTAGTGGTTTTTATTTTAATCTTTAACGTGACTTAAGAATTATATATAGGAGCTTTGGGAAATATCAGTTTGTCTTCTGGCTTCATAATGTTTTAAAACAAGATTTCTCCATGTTGAGCTTTTCTCGAAACACCATTTTAATCAATTTAAGGCTTCCCTGAAATTTAAGGAAAGACCTGATTTTTGGCAAGAAAATGTCACAAGGGTCTGAAATGAGGTTCACAAAACTGGCCTGGTGTGTCTATCTGTGTGTATTACCCATCAGGTAAAAGACTAGTTGGTTTTGAGTGCATGAAATTGTGCAGAAAAGCAGAAGAGAGGTGTCTGAAGTGTATAAAGGCTAACAGCTATTAGAGAAACATCCTTTTCATTTATCTTTTTGCTTTCTTCTAAGTAGTCTATGCTTTTAGCAAGTTAAATGAAAGGAACAACTACCCTTCCATTAGAATGTTCACTGCCCTGTTGTCTATATTCTGTCATCCTTGTCCTCTTGGCACTTGTTTTATCATTTGAGTCATTTTTTGTCATTACATTGGGGTGCAGTGTCTCTCCTCTGCTCATCTTTCATCATCATGCCTCTTACTAGTGCTCCCTGCCTTCATATTTGAACAGACCCAAAGGGAAGGACCCAGCCATAGGAATCGACCTAAGATAACTCTGACAACTCTAAGCGTGACAGCTTTCTCGGTTTCACGCAGTCCGCAGAGCAATTCTGTAGACTATCTTTTTTAAATTTCTAAATTTTCACTCAGGCTTTTATTTAATGAAGTCATCTTTGACAGATCTGATAGTATAGCTTTGGTGTTTTTTTTTTTTTATTTTTTTCTTATAATCTATAAACTGACTTTCCCAAATGAATAAACTTCTGGTTATCTTAACAAGTTCCTTTTTGGATATTGAGTTTCCTAATAGAGTTATAAGAGACACTATTTCCTCTTAGTGTTTTAAAGGAAAAAAAAAAGAAACATTTTCTGTATTGATGAATGGATGAGGTCAGCCTTTCTGTGTGGGTCTCTTTCAGGGTAGATTAAGCCAGTGGTAACCTTTATGGCTGCTGTGTCCCAGTGAAATAGTCCAAATGTGACTAAAGAAAACATTTCATTTATTGTGGGTTTTTGTTTAAGGGGAAAACTCATGCTCATTTTTTTGGAACTCTCATTGAATATAAATGTTGTTTTTTGTTTTTAGCCCCGTTGCCCTTGGGCCGGACCAGATCTTATTGAGAGGCACACAGCTTAGAAACACTCAGTGGGGCTTTGGCATAGTTGTTTACACTGGACATGACACCAAGCTCATGCAGGTAAAACATTTCTGTGCTGAGAAACAATGCCGATTTTAGTCTTTTTTCCTGTTTTTTTTTTTTTTTTTTTTTATGGAGTAGAGGAGTAGAGGGTGTAAAATGCAGATGTTGCCTTTAAGAGGCTCGAGTTTTGTCTGTGAATCTAAATTTGGAAAGGAAGGGCCTTTATTTTGGTTCCCAGGTGGTTTCTCCTGGTTTTCTTTTATTGTATCAGGTATTTGTTACCTCTTGCCTGAAATATCAACTGTCTTTATTTTCTGGATCTAGTGGGACAATCAGTCCTCGTCTGTTTTGTCTTCAAATTCAAGGGGTGGGGGGATTTGTTCTAACTTCTTTATTTTTCTTTCTACCTCTCCTTCTCACACGATTGATTAAGATTTTATAGGAAATTGTCTTATTTAACTAAATTGTAGGCAGTTGAAAATCAGCTAGTTTTGAAATTATGTTTGTTCTTTGTATCCTATACCAAAGAGAAAAAGTACTAAAATGGTTTTGTTCTTTCTCCCTGTTCATTTTTTTAAGATTATTTGTGAATTTATAGCCTGTCATTCTTTTATGACACATTTTGCCAGATGACTTTGAAATCCTGCATAAACCAGTGTCCCTCCATGTTCTTTCTTACATTGCTTAGCTATCACTTGGCATCTTACTGGGCTCATGGTTGTTATTCATCAGGATTGGCTTTTCAACTTGTCTGCCCTTTTGTATAACCCCCGAGGCGCATATTTGGTGATGTTTTTTGATTTAAAAGTGTTTAGTGGCCACCATGCACCATGTCTTGTGCCAAGCTGTGTGGATACAATAGTGAAAGGCCCAGTCTTGCCCCCCGCCCCCCACCCCCCAGAGAGTTAGATAGACTGAGGAGTGATGGGGATTATAGAGTGGAGAGATGATTGTGTGATGCAGGTCATTACTGAGGGTCATGGGTCCATGGGGACTTTCCAGGTGGCTCAGTGGTAAAGCGTCCACCTGTCAGTGCAGGAGACACAAGAGATGAGGATTCAATCCCTGAGTTGGGAAGATTCCTTGGAGTAGGAGATGGCAACCCACTCCAGTATTCTTGCCTGGAAAATTCCATGGGCAGAGGAGCCTGGAGGGCTACAGTCCATGGGGTCACATAGAGTTGGACATGACTGAGCAGGCACACACACACACACAGTCCATATGGAAGGCCAACCAGCCCAGGTTAGGAGGGTTGACCAGATACCAAGAAGCACATTTTAGACGTTGAATTGAAGAACAGAGACTGTTGTGTTGGTCCACTCCTGAAGGTTAAATGATATAGAAGGAGAGAGTTAGCTATTGATTAGGACCAATGGGGTGATATAGCCCAGTGTCTACACCAGCTGGTCACTGCAATGCAGACAGGAGAGGAAGGTCGAGGGGTTAGAAGGGCTGAGACTCACTGAAGTGGAGGAAGATTGCTGAGTGACAGGCCTCTGTGCAGGGCGCTTGGCTTTGACCTCCTGGGGAAGAGGGTTTGTGGAGTGGAGACCCAGACCTGATCCCCGGAGGGTAGGATGCTAAAGGAAAGCTGTTGGAGGCCATTGAGGAGTGATGGACGACACAGGGACCACAGCATTTGGTGACCGTAGGATGAGGGCCAGGTAGAGAGGACGCTGAACGTGGCTCGAGTCTTCAGGGAGTGGAGGGAGGGGAGAGTTGGTGGACTTGCTGGGGGAAGGGGCAGAAGGCAGTGTAGTCAATGCAGGAATGTTACATGTGGGTTTTAAATGCAGCACTGGAGGAAGAAAGTGTCACAGTATTAGCGGGTCCTGAGTACACGCTTAGCAACACTGTCTTCTGCAGCATGGGAGTCTGCACGGAGACCCCTCTGCCAAGGGGACCTCCCCGGAAGGGGTGGGTGAGGCAGGGGCAAGGAGGAGGGCCTAAGGGCCTAGGGCAGTCCTGGTCTTGGAGGCAGGCGGGTTGCTGCAGAGGCTGCACTGGGCAGGAAGGGTCCGTGGCCACACACAGAGAGAGGAGCTGGTGAGTGCTGAGAGGCAGCTCTTGAGTGGATGAAGACTTGCACTTACCTGGGATGCACCTGCTCCAGCCTTCCTGTAGGTCCTCACCTGTCCACCAGTGCTGATCAGAACACGTGAAGTGTGTGGGTTTTGAGTGGCTGTGTGGAAGACCTGATCTCCATGAATAGCTTAGCACCCTGCCACCTGGGGAGGGTCCTCACCCTGCCCCAGCCTAGCATCAGCAGCCAGCGGCCAGAGCTGGAAGCTACGCCAGCCACACTTTACCTCTGTCTTTATGATGAAGTGACAGAGCACAAGGCACCCGCTCAGTATTTGGGCAGGGCCCTGAGACTAGTTTTCAGGTTGTGCATTTTACAAATGTCACTGCTCTCTAAGATTCCTTGTACCCTGAGTGGTTCTTTTTTCAGGGTGCAGTACTGTTTCTCTATGGAAATCTTGGACTTCCCCGATGGCTCAGTGGGTAAAGAATCCACCTGCAATGTAGGAGACTCTGGAGATGCGGGTTCTATCCCTGGGTGGGGAAAATCCCCTGGAGAAGGAAATGGCAACCCACTCCAGTGTTCTTGCCTGAAAAAATCCCATGGGCAAAGGAGCCTGGCTGGCCACAGTCTGTGGGATCACAAAGAGTCATACGTGATTGAGCGACTAAGTATGCTGTTTCTCTAGATCATGTGTTGGTGATACAGCTTTGTAACTAAGGCGTAAGAGATACTTAAGTGACACTCAAGAATGATTCTGTCCTCCCTTTGGTGAACAAGGTACACTCAGTGAACTCATGAGGTCTGTGTCCCTTGAGTGTGCTGGGCACCTTCCTTTCCTCTGCATGTGGTAAGCCTCTTTGTAAGGCTTCTTACACGTTGACTGCTCCAGTGCAGAATAATGGAAAGCCCCAGAACAGCTGTGCTAGGGTTGTTGTGCCTTTAGGGCTAAAACAACAAGTAAAAATAATGAGTTTTTAAAAGGAATATAATATAATACACGTAGCTGGAAGCCATCCTGTTTGTGAAATAATATTTCCCGTCTGTACTTGTGCTGCTTGACCACAGAGAGGAAACACTGTTGCTTTAGGGTTCTTCTTTCTGTTTTTTCAACTCTCACCTCAATGTCTTCCACTCTTCAAAGTGCCCTCATTTCATGTTGAGAGTACTTACTGGTAAAAATATTTCAATGTCTGATGTTTTTGTTGTTTGATTGAATGGGAAAGAGATACTGTCACATTAATAACAGCAAATAGTGCCCCATGCATTGTTCCAAGGAACTTGCATTTATGAACTCACTGATTCCTCACAACGGTGCTATGAAGAAAATATGAATTGTTGTTCCCATTTTCTAGGTGAGGACACAGGCACAGAACCTAAGTAAGTCACCAAAGTTATATTCCCAGTAAGAGAGAGCTGGGATTTGAACCTAGGCAGTCTGGCTCCTTGTTCTGACTAGTACCCTGCTGACTATTTTCTTAGAAGGGAATCAGGATGGGGAATACATGTAAATCCATGGCTGATTCATGTCAATGTATGACAAAAACCACTACAATATTTTAAAGTAATTAGCTTCCAACTAATAAAAATAAATGGAAAAAAAATGAAAAAAAAAAAGAAGGGAATCAAACAAAGGATATCAAATCAAATCAGGCCTAAAGTTCAGGCCTGATTTAAGATTTTGCAAAATCTAACATTTTGGCCTGTTTCTATCTAGAACTCCATCACTCAGAAGTAGCAGTATTTTCTGAGAATTTTGGAGAGAAACTTATATCAGGTTCCTACTTGCATTATTACAGGTTCATCACTACAAGGAGAAATGCTCAGGGAAGGGGGATGAGCAGGTAGACCTAGTCTCCCCTAAGTGCGTGGGCTGAAACTGGAAGTTTTGGGTTTTTGCTCTTGTGTTTAATGAAACACAACTTCTCTTAACCCAGTTAACTGGCTGGGATTCAAACACTGGGAAAGATCAGAAATTAGTAAACTTACAGAGTCATAGAAATAATGTTTATTGTAAATTTTTTTCCTACTTGTATCTCCAATGAATGTTTATTAAAAATAACTTTTAAAAGGTTGGGGTAGGCAGTCTTAAAATGGGTCTTCTGGATCTTGCCATGAGGCCAAAGGTGATGTGTTGACCCTATCAACTTTGATATGATATTTGATAAGTTGGCCTTTACTGATGGATTTCCATTTAGATTCCAGAGGAAATTTTTAAAAAAATCTTCAAAGGATGAATAATTTAGTGAACTATAAAGTGAAACTAAAGTGAAGCTCCAAAATCACTGCAGATGGTGACTGCAGCCATGAAATTAAAAGATGCTTGCTCCTTGGAAGGAAAACTTTGACAAACCTAGACAGCATATTAAGAAGCAGAGACATTACTTTGCCAACAAAGGTCCATCTAGTCAAAGCTATGGTTTTCCCATTAGTCATGTATGGATGTGAGAGTTGGACTGTAAAGGAAGCTGAGTGCCGAAGAATTGATGCTTTTGAACCGTGGTGTTGGAGAAGACTCTTGAGAGTCCCTTGGACAGCAAGGAGATCAGACCAGTCCATCCTAAAGGAAATCAGTCCTGAATATTCATTGGAAGGACTGATGCTGAAGCTGAAACTCCAATACTTTGGCCACCTGATGTGAAGAATGACTCACTGGAAAAGACCCTGATGCTGGCAAAGATTGAAGGCAGGAGGAGGAGACGACAGGATGAAATGGTTGGATGGCATCACCAACTCAATGGACATGAGTTTGAACAAGCTTTGGGAGTTGGTGATGGACAGGGAAGCCTGGCGTGCTGCAGTCCATGGGATCACAAAGAGTCGGACACAACTAAAAAACTGAACTGAACTGAAGGTGAAATGGAGAAAAGAGTATACATGAAGGAAACGGTGCTATGCTGTTTGGATTCTTATAAGACTACAAAATCACCAGCTTTGCAACTCCTAGACTCCCCAGCCTCACAGAAAGCCACAGTAACAGCAGTCTTGGTTTTGGGGATAGAATTCAGAGAAGTTTCAGCCTCCTGTGGTCTGAGATTCTCTATGGAATGTAGGAATGAGTCGCCTCTCGTTTTTATCTCGATTTTGTTCTCACGTTGTGACTTTGTGGTCTTATTTTCAGGGACATTTTCATCCTAGCTCTGTTGGGGTCAGATAGATTGGGAAGAGGGAGGGAGAGAGTGGACTCGAGTTGATGCCTTTTTTATGGCCAGTCAGTGCCCTGCAAGCATTCCGATCATCTGATCTTGCGAATCAGTGTCGCCTGTAGAGGGACAAGGCTCAGGACTCATGGAAGGAGACTGTGGAGTGGAGCTCCTGCCGCCTCACCCCCGCTGTCCTCTTCTGGCTTTTGCTCTGTCCTTCTCCAGGAAGGGTTGTCACCTCTGCTGTATTGCTGTGTCAGTTTCCTGTCGCTTCAACAACAAATAGCACAAATGCCGTGGCTTGCGACTACATGAAGCTCTTACATGACGTTCTGTAGGGCAGAGGTCTGATGAGGGTCTCATCCACATTGTGGTGTTGGCCGGTAGCCTTCCTCTTTAGAACATTCCAGGAGGTTCCAGAGGAGACTCCTTTCTTGCCATTCCCAGCCTCCTAGAGGCTTCCTGAATTTCTTGGATGGCAACCCACTCCAGTATTCTTGCCTGGAGAATCCCATGGACAGAGGAGCCTGGTGGGTTACAGACCATGGGGTTGCAAAGAATTAGGCAGACTGAGGGACTAAGCCCGTCCATCTTAGGGATTTCCCTGATGGCTCAGTGGCAAAGAATCTGCCTGCCAAAGCGGGAGACTCAGGTTTGATCCCTGGGTTGGGAAGATCCCCTGGAGAAGGGAATGGCAACCCACTCCAGTATTCTTGCTGGGAAATCCCATGGACAGAGGAGCCTGGCAGGCTATAGTCCGTGGGGTCATAAACAGTCAGACAGGACTGAGTGACTAAACAACAATAACATCCATCTTCGGAGCATCAACACTGCATCTCTTTGGCCATTTGTCTGTAGTCATATCTCCCTCTGACCATAGCTGGGAAAGGATCTCTTCCTTTTCTGCTTTTGAAGACCTAAATAATTAAATTGGGCCCATTTGGAGAATTCAGGTTAATCTCCCTAAGTCAGACCAGAAAAGCCCCTTTGCCATGTAAAGTGACATATTCATGGTCCAGGTCATCCTGAGGAGGAATGTTATTCTGTTCCCCACAGCTTCCTTCAGAGATTTTTAAAAAATGACTTTGAGTGAATACCTGTCCAGTGCAAACAGTTGTGTTGACTTTTCCACTGCAGAGGATATGTGGTTCCAAAGGTGATGTGCAGTGGTCCTCAAATCTGGTCTTAATGAAGCTTTCTGGACTCACTCGCTTACTGTGTAGCTGGGCTGGTTTCCCCACCAGCAGTGAGAAAGCAGGCCATGAGCATTTACAGGCAGCTGCACTGTCTTTCTGCTTTTGTCGTTGCTTCCTGCCCATATTCTGTCTGTGGTTAGGAACTTAGGACTCTGTTCAGAATTCTCCTGGCCCCTCAAGCTTTCTTGACTCTTCTTTGTTCCTGTTCACAGCTTTCCAAATGAACTCTTCATCTATCCATTTCTTTTTGACACCTACTGTTCTATTTTGCATTATTGATGTGTGTGTTTGTGTATGTCTTCCCCACCCCCGCACCGCCCCAATTAAAATTTGAGCTACTGAGCTTAAAAAATAGCTCATCATGTATTAATTACAGAGCTATGTTATTCTTTTGAAGCTTCTAGATTTTCCTGATGTAGAATCTTTGTTTCTCTTAAATTAGCAACATCTTGATTTCTTTAAAACTGGATGTAAATGATGTAGAACCTGCCATGTCTAAGATCACACAAGTAGCTAATTTTTTGTTAAAATGTAGTCATAAGAAATACAGACTGAATCCGGTAAAGTTGAGACGATTTTTAGAGTGTGTCTTCTGTGTTCTTTATGTAAAACTAGATGTTGATTGATTAAAGGTACTACTTTAAAATTTCTTTGCTTATTGGGCAAAGAAAACATAGTCTTTTTATTTGTTGAATTTGGTTAACTTGCCTCCTTTTCCCCCTCCTCTTGGCCCCTGAGTGTATTCTGTGTATTCTGTGACCCTTATTGATTTTAAATGCTCCTGTGCAGAATTCCACCAAAGCCCCTCTCAAGAGGTCGAACGTGGAGAAGGTAACCAACGTGCAGATCCTGGTGCTGTTTGGCATCCTCCTGGTCATGGCCCTGGTGAGCTCGGTGGGGGCCCTGTACTGGAATGGCTCTCAAGGAGGGAAGAACTGGTACATCAAGAAGATGGGTACGTGCTGGGCGGGCTGCTTGTTGACATGGTCCATCCTTCCAAGTACATGCCATCCTTCCTTCTTCTTCACCCTTGGGCTGTTGTACACAAAGCCCATCTTTGAAGAACCGGAAGAACAGGAGTCTCGTGATAAAGTGAAGGTGGACTCATCTGGGGATTGTTGTATATTCACATGATTATTTCTTAAAATTACTTATGTTTTGGCTGCACTGGGTCTTCACTGCTGTGTGCACGCTTTCTCTAGTTGTGGCAAATGGGGGCTCCTCCCTAGTTGTGGTCCGTGGGACCTCCTCACTGTCATGAGAAGGCGCACGGGCTCCAGAGCCTGTGGGCTTCAGTACTTTTGGCACGTGGGCTCTGAAGTTGTGGGACATGGGCTCAGTTGCCCTGAGGCTAGTGGAATCAGACACGTGTCCCCCGCACTGGCAGGCAGATTCTTAACCACCGGACCACCAGGAAAATCCCAGATGATTCCTGTTTGATTGTTAGTGTTGGAGTTATTTTCTTAGTGGTTGCTTTAGGACTTAACAGCATATGTCTTAATTCCTCAGCATCGACTTCAGATTAATACTAACTCAATTCCAATAAAATACAGAAACTTTAGTGTAGGTCCATTGTCTCCTCAACTTTGTGTTGTTATTACCATGTGTATTACATCCATCTTTGTTATTAAGCCAATAATACAATGTTGTACTTACTGCCTATGTAATTTTATGTCTCTTAAAGAAGAAAAAGAAAAAAAATGAGTGTATTTATAGAGTTGTTTCACTTTAACTTACTTATTTACTCTTATTCCCAGTTCTTTTCATTTCTCCCTGTGTATCTGAGTTACCAACTTGTCATGTCTTTGCTTCACATACCTTGTTTCCTGACTTCTTTTTGCTGACATGTATTTTACATCGAGGCTTCCCTAGTGGCTCAGTCAGTAAAAAAAATTTCGCCTGCTCTGCAGGAGACTGCTTGCAGTGCAAGAGACATGGGTTCAATCCCTGGGTTGGAAAGATTCCCTGGAGAAGGAAATGGCAAGCCACTCCAGTGTTCTTGACTGAAGAATCACATGGACAGAGGGGATGGATGGGTAGGCTACAGTCCATGGGGTCACAAAGAGTTGGACATGACTGAGCAACTAAACCACCACTGCCCTGTTACATCTAGATATGTCCATTGTGCAATTTTATAATCTTTTACCACTTAAAAAAATCCACGTGGAAGTATAGAACATATGTAACTATATTCTTTTATAAGTACTATGTAATTACCTTTGTTGCCCTTGTTTCTTTATGTGCATTGAATTGCTGTCTGGTGTCACTTCCTGTTGTCCCAGAGAATATCCTTTGTTATTTCTTGTAAGGCAGACTGGATAGCAACAAGTCATCCCAGGTTTTTATCTTGGACTTCTAGGGGGTCAGCATAGCTTGGAAGTCAGCCAGTGGGTGGTCAGAGGTTGTCCTGACCTTCCCTTGAGCCAGTGAGGGGCCAGTTGTTTGATCTGTGTGTGGCTTCGGAGTTGGCCTCACTGATGGGAAGTTTAAAATCGACCCCACATTCAATCAGGGACTAGAGGCTCGCAAGGACTAGTCCAGTCTCGTGAGCAGGTGGAGCCTTGCACATGGACCTGCCCTCCGGACCACCAGGGCTGGGTGTAATCTTAGCTAGTTTTCCTTGGCCATCTTTCCGTGGAGCTGCCTGTTTAATTTCTGTCTAGTCTGCTGGTTTGTTTGCCCCCACTAGTATTGGGAGAGATTGGTCTTCCCTGATCAGGGATGTCTATTGTTTTTTCACAGTGCTCTGGGCATGGCAGTTTTGTGCTCTGCTTCAGATACTGTCGGATCCCTCAGGCTGTTCCTGTTCTGAGAGTCTGTCCCCCCCTGGGATAGAATTTATGCAACTGGGCTGGGGTGGGGGGATGAGAGTTGCCAGTCCTCAGGGCCCTCTCCACCTACCACCCAGGGCAGAACTTAAGCAACGTGGATCTGGGGGAGAGAAGGGAAAAACAGACTTTGGCTTAAATGCCAAAGTCTCCCACTCATTGAGATTGAGCAGTTATTCCTGAATTCATGCTTTTTAATTTTTTGTGTGCTCTATGATTGGTTTCTCAGCACTTTGAATGCTTGTTTTGATAGTTTTGTCTAGTTTTATGGCTTCTTGTTTTGAGAGAAGATTTGCTAATCTCCTTCCACAGCAATTCCAGAAAAATAAGTAAAATTTAATGACAAAATAAATAATGATAAGTTGAGTAATACATTTGAATTTTAAACTTTGAAGTATTTTCTTGGGATAATTATTATTCCCATCTTTCTTTATATTTTAGTTAAACTGATGAAAACATTTTTTTCCCCTTTCCTAGTTATCTCATATAGAAAGCTGACACATTTTGAACTGCCCAGGAGGACTCTTGTTGCCACTTTACAGATGGGAAAAGGCACTGGGACTTCCGTTGTAGGCTGGGTCAAAATTCCTTGATTTTGGTTCTTAAAACATGGATTTCAACCATGTTGTATGTTTAGCTTCAAACGTGAAGACAGATGAATTTGTGTATGTATTAGTTGCAGCATGTCGTGGTTTCAGTACATAAACAACAGTGACACTGTACTGATATACAAACTTTGTGGAAACTGTCATTTAAATTGCTCAGCTGACAGCAAACTCCAGTATTAGCTGCATGACTTACAGTGAATAATTTACATATTTTTGGTTCCATTCAGCGCTTTGTGCCTTGTTATCCTTAGGTTGAAGTCTGAGTAGCTCCAGTGAAAGCCATCAGACTTCACATTTGTGCCATCAGGGTCAGAGCTTTGACTTCAGAGAACTTTCCTCTTTGACACTCAGAGACCCTGTAGCTCCCCCTCCTCTCCTGGTCCCTCCTCCTGCCTTAGCCAATTCTGCTTCAGATTCTTCCTTTAGGGACTGTGTTCCATTAAGACATTCTTCCTCTTGTCTTCTATAAATAGGCTCAAAGCTTCCTGTCTGCTTCCCTGTCTGCACCTGTTTCGCCTGTTCACAGTTGCCCCAGTTTGACCGATTCTCTGGGGTGTCACCAATACATTCCTACCTTAGTGAGGTTGTAGGTATTCCTGCAACCGTCTCAGACGCCTGTCCTCTTTTCTGCATCCTTTTTGTTAGCTGCCTTCTCGCCATCCTCCAGAACTTGTTTTAAGCCTCCGTTCTTCTGGATGGTTTTGAGTGACTGTGACTGTGCTTTCCCATTAAACCCCTGCTGCCGTGGTGTCTGCATGCCTGTGAACTCCTCTTTAATCGATATCTCCTGCTATGTGATCACCTTGGCAGATGGCTTACTTCTGCTCACCCCCTTCCCCCAAAGCCTCCTATTGGAAGCCAGCTCTTTATTGGAAGGAATTGTGTCATCACAGCCTTGTGTATCCACAGTTCATGGCACAGAGCAGGTGCTCAGTAACTATTTCAACTTGAATCTCTAAATAAACGGAGACTAAGCTATGCACATATTGTGGTTTTCTTCTGCAGACGCGACCTCAGACAATTTTGGGTACAACCTGTTGACATTCATCATCCTCTACAACAATCTGATTCCCATCAGTCTGCTGGTGACTCTCGAGGTTGTGAAGTACACACAAGCCCTCTTCATAAACTGGGTGAGTATCACACGGGGCTGGAAGCAGAACTGCTGGGGACGTGTCACTTCCTAATATCCTGTCGGAGCCTTAGTGATGAAACTGGGCCTCCAGAAAAGGAAGTGTCATTGATTTATGATTCGATCTGGGATTTCACTGCCCAGAGACTGGGCAAGGTTGTCCCTGAGCCAGTGGTGGTGGTGACTAGTCACCTAGTGCCTCAGTGTCCTGGGCCATGAACCAGGCAGGTGCTCTCAGGAGCATCAGTGGGATAATGGAGAAGAAGGCAAGCAGGTCCCTGTCTTCCAGTGTGTGGGGATGAGTGGCTGCACCTGCTCATGCTTTATAGTCTCCCCAGTGCAGAAGGAAAGCTCTCTTAGGTGTGTCTGCTTAAGTGTTCTTTGTATCAAAATTCACAGTGACAGTGAACTTGGGTTCTGTTGCAAGAGTCCAGGAGGAATTTTCAAGGACCCTGCCATGGTTGTGAAGCTCTGGACCTCAGCAGCTAGTATTTGATGACCAGACACTTTCATGTGCATTTGTTTTTTCATGGGCATTTTTATTTGCGCTTCACAACAACCCTTTGAATGAGGTGTTAGCTAAGCTCAGAAGTATGAGTTAGTCTAGGTTAGGAAATGATCATCTGGAAGCCAAATCTTCTAGATATAAATAAACCATGTTTTCCCCTGTATCTCAGTGTTTCTGTACATAAACAGACCCTGTATTTTCACCACTAAATTAAAAATTAGCATTTATTTGAGTTGCCTGTTTTGAGCTTCTTCTTAATCTAAATGAACGATGGATGGTGGATATTTGCTGAAGTCCTTCCACTTTTTTCTCTCTCTCAGGACACAGATATGTATTATCTCGGAAATGACACCCCTGCCATGGCCAGGACGTCAAACCTTAATGAAGAGCTTGGCCAGGTGAGAGCCTCTTGGGGACTTTGGGACAGTGATGTGAGCACAGGGGCAGACAAGTGTTGGAAGAACTGTGGAGAGATTGTGCAAAAATAATTCTCCATAAAGGTGGTTTTGATGTCTGAAGAGCTCTGTAGTATTTGAAGGTATTATTCAATACAAATGTTAATTGATCTTGACTTGCTTTTTGAGGCATGGATAGATCTTATCACCTAGAAGATCTTATCACCTGCAACACATTCAGTACAAAAAATATAGTGCAAGGTCACTTTGTATGCAAGATTGTTAATTAGGAGCAAATAAAGGGAAGATGATGGTTAAGATGCTAGGATATTGGGTTGTTGTTCAGTTGCTAAGTTGTGTCTGACTCTTTGTGACCCCGTGGATTGCAGCACGCTAGGCTTCCCTGTCCTTCACTATCTTCCAGAGTTTGTTCAAACTCATGTCCATTGAGTCAGTGATACTATCTAAACGTCTCATCCTCTGTTGCCCCCTTCTCCTTTTGCTCTTGATCTTTCTCAGCATCAAGGTCTTTACCAACGCGTTGGCTCATCGGATCAGGTGGCCAAAGTATTGGAACTTCAGTTTCATCATCAGTTCTTCCAGTGAATATTCAGGGTTGATTTCCTTTAGGGTTGACTGGTTTGATCTCCTTGCTGTCCAAGGGACTTTATGTGGGGGCTAATTTGAAGGACATAAATCCATAAAATCTCTCACATGTTCCAGATTTTGTCTCTGTAATATTTCAGGGACCCAGTTTCTTTTCTACCATCAGCCCCAAACCCCTCTTGCCTTTTTACTGAGTTACATTTTGCATTATGTCCTCATTGTGAGTTGAAATCACTCACAAAGTCTAGGTGTGTTGAATACACTATAATTACAGATTATAATTTCATTTTATTTACTTATCTTTTAAGATTCTCCTAACAACCCCATGAAGTGAGTGCAGTATGTATCAGACTAAACCGGCCTTCTCTTTGAACCCTGCTGCAGTCTTCCAGCAGAGTTAATTTACCTCTCTTCAATGTTTCTGCAATAATCTCTCCAAACATAAATACAGTAAAAAAGAGTGACAGTGATATGTGTCTGTTTCCAGATTTCTGAGCCTGTTCAAGGGGGTGGAGACAAGGTCTTTGGTCGTCTTTGCCTGCCTTCGTTACTTTAGCATAATGGTTAGCGTACCTTTGTTCTCAGATGCTGTTGAACTGGACCCAAATGAAGGATTCAATGTCCTCCAGCCCCTACAATGAGATAGTTCATCCTAATTGGGAATAGGAAAAGTTTGCATGGGGAAGTAGTTCTGAGTTGGAACTGAAAAGACAAGTCAAAATCCAGTAGGCAGAATAGAAAAATCTTAATTCCTTATTATAAAATTGTCATTTTAAAATATTTTGATATCATCTTTTAACTTTTAAAAAAGAAACAGGAAGAGATACTGCTCTTTGAAAGGCTGATTCTACTGAACTTTTTATACCCCTAGTCTTATATAAAGCTTATATGAAAACTTGTTTATGGTTAAACATTCATTACTTTAATAGTGTACTGATTTCATATTTCTGTGTACTATTTGACTTCTTTAGGATCATTAATAATCATTACTTGGAGGCACTTTAAAAATAATTCTTAGTATTTGCTTACATTGTATCAGTTAGGAAAAGTCTAGAGTACACAATTCTTGTTATTAATCTGTCTTGTATAAAAACAGTGCAGTGTGACTTCCCTAGCACGATTCTTGGGAATTCCTGGAATCCATCTCACATCCAGCCGCAGTCATGACCCCTCTTTAGAAAGTCACTGAGAAACGGGAACTTTACTGGAGATAGTTGTTAATTATGCCCCCTCACTAATCTATGATGTAATTTCCCAGAAAGTTAGACATGGAGTAATGTTACTTATCTTCTGGCCAAACCCTTATGGACGTGGACGTTGAGTCCCAGAAGGCTGAGGTGACTTTTCCAACGTGCACGATGCAGAGGCTGACCTGGACTCCCTTCTCCTGTGGTCCTGAGTTCTTTGCCCTTTCCCGCATCGGAGCACCCACCCAGGAGGACAGAGCGCGACCGCACATGTGCATGTGGGCTCATCTCTTGTGCACTCGGTTAACCATATCCAAGTGGTTTGCTTATTGACTTTCACAGGAGTTCCTCTTTTCACCTTTGTATATTGAGAGCCTAGCACGTTAAATCTGTAGAACTCTGTGCCTTAGAAAGTTGCATTAATCTGCTGCAGTGCCATGCTGCCTTTAGGTAACCTCGCTATGAGGATGACTGAAAGCTTAGTGTTCTGTGCTATTTCAGGACATGCTTTCTTAGTACAACCAAGGGATGCAGTTTTAAAAACAAATATTGTGTGGTTGCCACAGTCTGAGTTTGTTGTCTTGATGTATTAAACACAAGAATGAATTCTAAGTATCATTGAGATGCCTTGTGGCAAAATTTAGTGCTTACTGATATTAAATGGATTCAGGGCTGTTACTAAAGTCTCTTTTGTATGTTTCCACACACTTGGAATCCAGAATTGTGGTCTTAAGCTTTAAAATATATTAGTTTTATAATATATAGTTATCATATATAACATATTTAATTATAAAATATGTTTTGCTTGCCTAAGGAAATTTACCTTTGAAAACTAATACAGATTTTGAAACATGTAGAATAAAAGACTTCACTTATGTGTCTTTGCATGTTATTACATTCTTGGCATATATCTTTCTCTTTGATTTAGGTAAAATATCTATTTTCTGACAAAACAGGAACTCTTACATGCAATATCATGAATTTCAAAAAGTGTAGCATTGCTGGGGTAACCTATGGGTGAGTGTCTTTATAACTTACTGAATTTTATTTGTATTCTTCATCAAAAGAAGTTTATTTTTAGCCACTTAGTCAAATACCTTGACTTTCTGATACTTTGAAAGGGTATTTATAAGGGATTTGGTTTCATAATTACTACCGAAGATATTTAAAACTGAATGAGTCCCAATTTAGAACAGTTAAAACATGGTTATTTCTATAAATACTAACCTATGAGAAATCTCAAGGAATATGTAACTTTATATTTCCAATCTATTAAGTATACATCTCTACTTCATGTTTTGATCTCAACACTTTCCTTTTTTAAAAGGAGCATAATGCATTTGGCTATGTTCTTATTTCTCAAGGTTTTGTGAGTCTGTATAAATTTTAGAATTGTTTTATTTCTGTGAAAAATGCCTTTGGAATTTTGATATTGATTGCATTGGGTCTGTGGATTTCTTTGGGTAGTATAGACATTTCAACATTAATTCTTCCAATCCATGAGCACAGAATGTCTTTCCATTCATTTGTGTTGCTGAATTTCTTTCAGTAATGTATTACACTTTTCAGTATATGATCTTTCATTCCTTTGGTTGAATTTATTCCTAGGTATTTTCTTCTTTTTGATGCAAGTATAAGTGGAATTGTGTTCTTAATTTCTCCTTCTGATAGTTCTTTACTAATGTATAGAAATGCAGCAGACTTTTGTATATTGATTTTGTATCTTGCAACTTCACTGAATTTGTTAGTTCTAGCAGATTTTTGGTGGAATCTTTTAGAGTTTTCTATATATAAAATCATATCATCTATAAATAGTGACAGTTTGTTTCTTCCTTTTCTATTTGGATACCTTTTACTTCTTTTTCTTGCCTAATTGCTGTGGCCAGGACTTCTAATACTATGTTGAGAAAAAAAATAATAAGAGTGTGGGCATCTTTGTTTTATTCCTGATCTTAGAGGAAAAGCTTTCAGCTTTTCACTGTTGAGTATGATATTAGCCTTGGATTTGTCATATATTATATGGACTATATTTATACTGGGGTACATTCCTTCTATACCCATTTTTCTGAGAGTTTTTTTTCATTATATGTGAATTTTGAATTTTATCAAATGCTTTTTTTCTGCATCTATTGAGGCAAATCTATTGGGGTTCCCCTCATAGCTCAGTTTGTAAAGAATCTACCTGCAATGCAGGAAACCCCAGCTTGATTCCTGGGTTGGGAGGATTCACTGGAGAAGGGATAGGCTACCCACTCCAGTATTCCTGGGCTTCCCTTGTGGCTCAGCTGGTAAAAAATCCACCTGCAATGTGGGAGACCTGGGTTTGATCCTTGGATTGGGAAGATCCCCTGGAGAAGGGAAAGGGTACCCACTCCAGTATTCTGGCCTGAAGAATTCCATGGACTGTATAGCCCATGGGTTCACAAAGAGTCAGACATGACTGAACAACCTTCACTTTCACTTTCTTTCATTGAGGCAATTATATGATTTTATTCTTCATTTTGGTAAAGTGGATGGTGTTGTCATATTGATTTGCAGATACTAAACTGATCTTCCATCCTTAGAATAAATCCCACTTGATCGTTGTGTATGACCCTTTTAATGTATTGTTGAATATGGTTTGCTAATACTTTACTGAGGATTTTTGTGTCTGTTATTCAGGGATATTGGCCTGTAATTTTCTTGTGATGTTCTTTTTCATTTGGTATCAGGGTAATGCTGACCTTGTAAAATGAGTTTGGAAGTGTTCCCTCCTCTTCTATTTTTTGAAAATGGTTGGTATTAATTCTTCTTTGAATGTTTGGTAGAATTCACTAGTGAAGCCTTCTGGTTCCAGACTTTTGTTGGGAGTTTTTAAATTATTGATTCAGTTTCTTTAGCAGTAATGGGTGCACTCAGATTTTCTGTTTACGTTATATGTTTCTAGGCATTTATCTGTTTCTTCTAGGTTGTCAAATTGGTTATCATCTAATTTGTTCACAGTTGTCTTTTGTGATACTTTTATTTCTGTAGTGTCAGTTGTAATGTCTTCTCTTTCATTTCTGATTGAGTCTTCTCTTTCTTGGTGAGTCTAGCTAAAGGTTTCTTCACTTGATCTTTTCAAAGAACCAACTTTTAATTTCATTGATTTTTTTTCTATTGACTTTTGAGTCTGTATTTCATCTATTTTTGCTCTAATCTTTATTTCCTTCCAACTTTGAGCTTTATTTGTTCCTCTTCTAGTTATTTTCGGTATAAAGTTGTTTGAGATTTTTGTTTCTTGAGGTAGGCATTTATTGCTATAAACTTCTCAGAATTGCTTTTGCTGCATTCTGCAAGTTTTAGTATTTTCATTTGTCTCTAGGTATTTTTGGATTTCATGTTTGATTTCTTCATTGATCCATTGGTTGTTCAGTCACATGTTGTTTAATCATCACATATTTGTGAATCTTCCATTTTTGGGGGGTAATTGAGTTTCAGTTTCATATCTTGTGATAGGAAAAGATGCTTGCTAGTTCAGTTTTCTTAAATTTACTAAGACTTGTTTAGTAGCCTAATGTATGATCTGTGCCGGAGCTTGTACTTTGTGTGAATACCTGTGTTTTTGATCACAGTTCTGTAACTATGCTGTTTCTCTCTCTGGCAGTCATTTTCCAGAACTGACAAGGGAACCATCCTCAGATGATTTCTCGTAAGTATATTTTAACAGTTCTTTATACTTTAGTGGGAAAGGCTTTGGAACAATTTTATATTAGCATTTCTCACCTGATTATTTTGTAAATAAAAGTTGCATGTTATTTCAAGAGAGAACCAGAATAAAAATGAAACAAGAGGATGGTTTTAGAAGTCCAATCGTGCTACAGGGCTTTTAACAAAAATACCCAGCTATCGGTCTGATACGTCCTGCTCACTTCCCGCTTCCCAGCATAGTATCTTTAAGGTTGTAACGTACATGTTGTAGCATGTATCAGAATTTCATTCCTTTGGAAGGCTGAGTAATATTCCATATATATACACCACATTTTGTTTATTAATTCATCTGTTGTGTGACTGTCTGGGTCCAGCACGGTTGTGTTTTAGTTGTTCACCCGTGTAATGGTGGGCTACACTCACTGCCCAGAATCATGAGAGAGGATTGTGTCATGTGTTGCCAGCCTGTGGAGAGATCAAAATTCAAAGATTGAAAGATGGTTTCCACTGAATGCTTATCAGTTTTGCACGACTAAAAAATTATTAAGTCAAAACAATGTAAGTCAGGGACCATCCTTATTTTGTTTATAGTCAGGTGTGAGATTTACTGTCTTGAGGTTTAAAATAATACACAATATTTCAAATCTTTAAAAGTTTAATATAAATTTATAGATTTTTTATGTGTGGTTCTTTCTGAAGACAGATTTTTCCTAGATTTGAGTTAAAGGAACTTTGGAGCTGAGTAATATCTCCTATTCTCTTCTCAGCCGGATTCCTCCTCCACCTAGTGATTCCTGCGACTTTGATGACCCCAGGCTCTTGAAGAACATTGAGGATCATCATGTAAGGGACATCATTCATTTCTGGGACATTAAACATTTTATGATGCACTTGCATTCATGTATGTATGTAGCATCTTGAAAGTTGCTGTTTTGGAACTTGGGGAAGAGAAGTAGCTTCACTTCTATGGTGTTAGTACTTTAGGAAAATGATCAGTTTGTGAAGAACACTTTGCGTAACTTAATTTGAAGCCCAATTAAGTATGTAGTGAAGTTATAAAGTAAGCACATCAAGATGAATCTGATCATAGAATTCGCTAACATTTCAGATTTCTGTTGTTTTGTAAGATTTCTGCAAGACTGTTTCTTCATAGTTGTGAATCTAAGAGGTCATGTATTTTGAAAAGTAATTACAGTATCTTTTGGTTAGGATCATTTAGGAAACAAAATATAATATGCAGGATTTATAGCATCCTATGTATGTGCTAGACATTTGAAGTATATTTCCTTTAGCACCTGAGTCACCTCAGAGAGATGATGGGGAGTTGCATAGAAAACTTGACTTGACCAAAAGTTACCCAGCAAACAGATGGAGAAATGAGAGTCAGAATCTTAATCTGTTGGATTCTTAACTGTAATGTCACATTCTGAACTATTGTGGCAAACCAGGATTTACTGCTGGTCCATATACATGCATTTTTGTTCTAAAGGCTATTCTGAAAAATACTAACTTTTTCAGTGATCAGAACATTTTACAACCAGTTTAACCAGTATAAATTAAACCTAATATGACTTTTCTAAAAAAAAAATTCAGTTTTAAAATTAGGTAAACTCGAGCAACATTAAAACTTCATCTTTCCCAAATTTTGTGAAGAGATAGATATACTTAAAACGTTCTCTGAATTTTCAGCAAAGAAGTTTGCTATACCATATTTCAGTTAGTGCCTATTTGTTGATGCTAGAACTTTACCAGCAGTGTTCTGAGATGTGAGCATGGAAGGCACCCATGCTTCCGGGCTGGGATGCAGCTGTCCTGCTTCAGCCCCAGAGATGCTGGCCAGGTGGTCCAGGCTGCACAGAGGATGCTGCTGAAGGCCGTGCTCTGTGTCAGGATCACAGACGTTGATACTGTCCTTTCCTGGGTTTTGGTCTCAGAGGTAGATGGCGCTACTTGGCTAGAGGTCCTTTAAGCAGAAGAGTGGCGTCTCAGAAGAACCTTCTGTGGAGGAGGGGAGTGTTAATTAAGGATGTTAAAGAAACGAGCACCTGTGAGGACTTGCTTTCTGAGAAAGGACTCAAGCGTCCTCAACGTGTGTTAGGTTGAGAGTGATAACGCAGATGGATGGCTACAGTGGTCTGTTCACATTGGGATGGTGAAGGGTAAGAAGGAAGTACAGGTGACAGCAGCAAAGGATTTAAACTGTCAAACAGCAAACTGGCCAATAAGACTCATTCGTTTAGAAACAGTTTAAGGGCTTAATTCACATCAAACACCTTGCTGGGTACCAGGAGTAGGGGGTTGTGAGCCGCAGGAGATGGGCCAGATGCTGAGCAGGTGTGAATGGAAGGGTGCCTGGAGTCCACACCGGGGCTCCTGACCTCTCTTCTGGGGGGAGCAGGAGGGGACCCCTGGATTCTAAGCAGGAGGTCCCTTGAGCCTGACCCTGAAGTAGGTCAGGGGCGTCCTGACAGCCACTGACCTCGGCTCCGTTTGCAGCCCACAGCACCCTGCATCCAGGAGTTCCTGACCCTGCTGGCCGTGTGCCACACCGTGGTCCCCGAGAGGGATGGGGACAGCATTGTCTACCAGGCCTCCTCCCCAGGTGAGACCCCGCGGCCAGGGTGCTCGTTGCCCCCTTCCCCGACCCCTGGGCGTTTGCGGTGCTGTTGCCGGCCCTGCCAAGCCTCGCCGTGTGTCTCCGGTCTCCCGCTGGCTGCAGAGTGTCCTGGGGGACTAGTTCCAGGCCCACGGCTTCTCCTCTGAGGGAGGCGCTCCTTTCGGGGCCCTAGTAGTGGGTGAGGAGCGAGTGGGCACTTTCTAGGTCCTCAGTCTTTACTGCACGGAAGACCAGGTGTCTGCCGCTGGTGTGGGTCTTTTTCATGTGAAAAATAACACTTGCTGAACAGAATGCTATCCTTCCCAGAGACGAGTCAATGCCTCCTCTGTTCTTATTGACAGACGAAGCTGCTTTGGTCAAAGGGGCCCGGAAGCTGGGCTTTGTCTTCACAGCCAGAACGCCCTACTCTGTCATCATCGAGGCCGTAAGTGACAGCCCCGGGCACCGCCGGATGCTCCTGGTCACCTGCTTTCTGGAAGGCTGTCTGTTAGATATAATACATCTGTTGTAATTAGGAGAGCTGGTTGTCTGAGAAACTAGGCGTGTTGAGAATTGACAGGTTGTGTGGTTCTGCTGGCTCAGTGTGGTATGTTTTTATGTTGTTGGCTCAGGGTTGTGTTTTTGCATTTCTATCATCTTTCTCTCTCAAAGGCACTACCCATGGTCTTCCACCCGCTGATGTGGAATAACGTGCAGGAGAGAACGTGGGAAGCCTGATACTGGGTCTGTGGTTGTTGGGAATAATTCCCTATCCATCCCCTGCCCCAACCCCATCCTCAGGGGTGGGTCTGTGTCTGTCTCTCTGAAGCCCTTGGTCTCTGACTGTGGTCTCGGGCTGGCAGAGGATGGTGTTGTCACTTAATTTTTTTTTTTTTTTTTTGATATGGGTTTTTTTCCACCCTTGAGATCAAGGAGTTTGATTTTTTCTGAGTTTCCCTCTCAAGGAGCTAGAGGGAAAATTTGGGGATAAGAAAAGGTTTAAATCAGGAATGAGGTCGGATAGGGGTCTTGGGGTGGCGTAGGGACACGGGTGGGTGGGACGGGTGTTTTCTGTAATGAGCTGAGAGGGGCCATGCTTACTGTCTTGGTGGGTGAGGGTCTGTGGGCAAGTCCTCTAAAGATCCCCACCCTCCATTTGGGGAGGACTCATGGCTCTTTACAGCTCTTAGCTTTCTGCATCCTTGGATCTCATGGATGTGTGTGAAGTTCATGTCCATTTGGTGTAATAAGTCCATGTTGTTCCTGACCTGGCGGCAGTCCATTCTTTTACTTACATGCAAAACTTATAAAATATCATATTCCAAGTTGTTTTCAGAATTCCCCTGAATTTGGAGTGTGGACATTTGGTAGCAAAACCTAATGGGACTGCCACGGGGCTGCGTCTGTTCTGTGTGACTCTCAGCTAGCCACATGTCTTGCTGCACAGGCTACAGTCCACGGGGTCACAAAGAGTTGGACATGACTGAGTGACTAATACTGCAGAAAACCCATGTGTTGTATAACAGGGTGCAGTCCCAGTCCCCCGGGAATGTAGTGGGATGTAGTGTGTGTATATACTTCTACGAAATGTGAAAAATTCTGGATTCGTGAGCCTAACTGGTCCCAGGTTTGGGATGGACCCATGTAGCTCTTGTCCTTTATTTGTGTGCCTTGGAAGTGACTCTTGTCACTAGCTAGTGGGACGGTCACTCCTGGTGAAGGAAATGAGAAGCTTCCCCCAGAAGGGGGCGCTGTGACCCTACCAGACTAACTGCGGGGACCCATACAGGTTGGAAGTCTGACCGGGAATAGATGGAGAGAATGAGGATGGAGGAGGGAAGGGGAGGGGGGCAGGTGTGTGTAGAGAGGTTTGTGAGTGGGGAGTCGGTTGTTTTGAGATGTTAATGCTTCGCACTTCAGGTAAGAGCTTTTTTTTTTCCCCTCTAGATGGGACAGGAACAGACATTTGGAATCCTGAACGTCCTGGAATTCTCCAGGTATGTTTCTCTTTTCTTAAACTCTCTCTATATATACTGATCAGCAAGAAGAAGAATCAGAGGGAGAGGGCAGGTGCTGATGGAAGATGTGCAAGGAGGCACGTGCTGCGGGGAGGGGGGGGGGCGGGTGGCGCTGGGGAGGAGCCATGGAGGGACCTCAGTGCTAAATCACGAGGTTCTCAGAATCCATCATCTCTTTCCACTCCAGTCAAAAGAAGGCAGGATGAGATGCTTTTGAGTGAAGTGGGTTTGTATTCAATCTTCCCCTTTGTTACTTGGCATGTGGCTGGATATTTTTGAGCTGTGCAATGAGAGTACATGGACAGAGTATCATAAGAAGAAAATTAGATGCACAGAGGAGGCACTCAAGGTCTCCATTTCTGTCGGTCCTGCCATCAAGAGCTGTGCTAGTGAGTCTCCCTGGTAGGGAAAAGAATAGGTTTATGTCCTTTATATGTAAATAAGAGAGTAGGAGGCACACCAATTTCGACTTGGAGGAGGAAGGTGGGGAAGATGGAGATTGAGGCAGCCAGACCACCTCTTGGGCTGCTTACTGTTTAATCACAGGATGTGATCCTGTAAAACAGCAATGACAGTTTTTTCCTTTGTGTCTTTACTCTTATAGCGACAGAAAGAGAATGTCTGTGATAGTGCGAACTCCTTCAGGACAGCTTCGACTCTACTGTAAAGGGGCTGTAAGTACTGGCTGATGTCTGCATGGTGGGGGACCCCTGCTTCTCCCTTACCTGCCATTCTCAGCACCCCTCATGGTCACCCAGGTTGAAAGGCTCCCAAAGCTCAATGAGAGGTAAAAGCCCTCTGACCGTGACGGGGGCTCAAGCCAGCGTGGCTAGGACAGTCAGTGGTTGGTTTCAGAAACAATAGCTGGCTGTGTCCTCCAGAATCCTTGGCATGTGATTTCTGATTGCTGTTTTCCACCCTTGCGTTGTGGCTGTGACAGATGCAATCATTTGTGTTGACCTATGATCTTCTAGGGTTTCCCAGGTGGTAAAGAAGCCCCTTGCCAATGCAGGAGATGTAAGAGATGTGGGTTTGGACCCTGAGTCAGGAAGTTTCCCTGGAGGAGGTCTTGGCAATGCACTCCAGCATTCTTGCCCGGAGAATCCCATGGACAGAGGAGCCTGGGGGACAACAGTCGATGGGCTCGCACAGAGTCAGACACGACTGAAGGGTGACTTAATCTTTTAAGGACTCTGGTGTGTCTTTTTTCTTTAGTAGTTGCTCTCAGTATTTGTGGTTTTTATTCACCAAAGAGGCTGTGTGGCAGGCTTGAGGCAGTGTCCATCTGTGGTCCATCATCACGTCTGGTCCCCTCTGGTTACTTCCTACATCAGGCTTTTTGTCCTCTCTGCCTCCTGGTCATTGAATCTAAATTTTTAGGGAAAGATGCTGTTGTTTATGAGCCTGACTCACAAAACTACATTCTGTAACACTGTGGTCTTATGTGTTGAAGGAAAGCTTTATTAAGCTCAGTTCTTGAGTCTGTGTCAGGAACTATGAAATAATAGTAGGATCAACGATGTGTTGGAAACCTTACTGATCTTTACCAATTGTGGGAAGAAGTATTTGAGGACACTGTGACCAGAGTTTTTAAAAGTGGGCAATGTGTGTGAATTCTAAAGGCATCCTATGTGAATTCATTGAGGTCCAGATTATGTTAGGTTTGCAATGTACCAGTCTTCCCTGTTCTTCACCATCTCCCAGAGTCTGCTCAAACTCAGGTGAGTTTGTTGGTGATCACTTGAGTCAGTGATGCCATCCAACCATCTTATCCTCTGTGTTCCCTTCTGCTCTTGCCCTCAGTCTTTCCCGGCATCAGGATCTTTTCTAATGAGCTGGCTCTTTGCATCAGGTGCCCAAAGTATTATAGGATTTAATTTTTTTCCAACTTGCCTCCCCCCAAACCAAACTAGATTTCTTAAAAACTTTGGGGGAAGCCTAACGCTGTGCCGTTTGTAACATATTTTCTGCATGATCTGTAGCCTGCAATCCTCCAGCCCTACTTTTGTAGGTCGTGAATAATCCCTGGGTGATGAACTGTCTATACTGTGTGTTCTCAGCTGAATTGGATTCTGTGCCGGGCAGGTTGTGCCTGCCCCCAGGTGGGAGTCCGGCAGCGCTAGGAAGAGACCCTACACTTGAACAGTGTAGGCTGTGTGTTTATGCTTGCCACTTCTGCAGAGGGTATTATAAACTCCACTGTGAGCTTCACAAACCTGGGTGAACATGGGCCCCTTTGTGTCCCTGATTATGTATCCTCCTGACACCCGGGGTCCTCCCTGATTTGTGGACCCACAGCCGATTTGCTTTCCACAGCTTATGACTGCATCCAGCCCAGAGCTGTCCTTCCCCTCCCCACTCAGGCCTGCACTGGATGGAAACCAGGAAGCCAGAGCTGGGCTTGCGGTGCTGAAGGGTCAGCTGGCCTAAGGGTGTGCCAATTACAGCGTTTCCCTGTTTTATAGGATAACGTGATTTTTGAGAGACTTTCAAAAGATTCAAAATACATGGAGGAGACTCTCTGCCACCTGGAGTACTTTGCCACGGAAGGTGAGTGGAGCTGGAAGTGTTATTTCTGCCGGCACAGCCGTGCTTTCAGGGCCACTCTGGTGAGCCTTCGCATTCACGTGTCATCTCTGGGCAGCGCTTGGCTTTTTCACAGGCGGATGGTGGTTTCGTGCCGACCCCGTCCCTACCTCTGGTGTTCTGTGCCCCTGGCAGTGACAAGAGTTGAGGCCCCAGACCAGCTGTGCTCTGTGACCTACACGGGGACCCCCCAACTCTTAACCCGAGGGACGCGGGTGAGGCAGGTTCACACCTGATGCTGCACAGAATCATCTTCTAGTTCATAGTCCCTTTCTGGGAAAACTCCCCTTGTCGTTGTTTTCCTTATGACACTGGCTTACCCTTGATTTCCTGTGAGAATAACCCACTGAACCCACAGAGGACAGGAAAGGAGTTCTCTGCAGGGCTTAGACAGACTGATGTCTGGCTCCCCTGCACATGGGTGCGATGAGAACCGGGCCCCTGCATGAGTGCCGGCCTCTGCTTCCTCATCTCCCTGGGCTCCCCTGGGCATGTGTACCCACATCTGTGCACACACGGGGATGTAGGGGAACACACACATGGGCACACACATACACACATGGGAGCACACTCACACAGGGACACATGCACACATGGGAACACACATGCACACGTGGGAACATAGTCCCACATAGGGACACATGCACACATGGGAACACACACGCATACAGAGACACATACACACACAGGGACATAGGGGAACACACCTGGGAACACACACGCACACATGGGAACACACATGCACACCTGGGAACACACTCCCACACAGGGACACATGCACACATGGGAACACACACACACACGTGGGAACATAGTCCCACACAGGGACACATGCACACTCACACACATGCACATATGGGAACACACACACACACATGGGAACATACTCCCACACAGGGACACATGCCCACGTACACGCACAGCCTGGCTGATTGAAGCCCGTGTCTTTTTTTTTTTTTTTTTTATTAGTTGGAGGCTAATTACTTCACAACATTTCAGTGGGTTTTGTCATACATTGATATGAATCAGCCATAGAGTTACACGCATTCCCCATCCCGATCCCCGCTCCCACCTCCCTCTCCACCCGATTCCTCTGGGTCTTCCCAGTGCACCAGGCCCGAGCACTTGTCTCATGCATTCCACCTGGGCTGGTGATCTGTTTCACCACAGATAATATACATGCTGTTCTTTCGAAACATCCCACCCTCACCTTTTCCCACAGAATTCAAAAGTCTGTTCTGTACTTCTGTGTCTCTTTTTCTGTTTTGCATATAGGGTTATCGTTACCATCTTTCTAATTCCATATATATGTGTTAGTATGCTGTAATGTTCTTTATCTTTCTGGCTTACTTCACTCTGTATAAGGGGCTCCAGTTTCATCCATCTCATTAGAACTGATTCAAATGAATTCTTTTTAACGGCTGAGTAAAATTCCATGGTGTATATGTACCACAGCTTCCTTATCCATTCATCTGCTGATGGGCATCTAGGTTGCTTCCATGTCCTGGCTATTATAAACAGTGCTGCGATGAACATTGGGGTGCACGTGTCTTTTTCAGATCTGGTTTCCTCAGTGTGTATGCCCAGAAGTGGGATTGCTGGGTCATATGGCAGTTCTATTTCCAATTTTTTGAGAAATCTCCACACTGTTTTCCATAGTGAAGCCCGTGTCTTTCGCGTGGTAGCGTGGTGGGCCTCTGTTGCTGTCTGACAGGCGTTCCTGCTCCCTGGCCCTGGCTCCTGGGTGTGGGTCGTACCCAGCTCTTGTCCTGCTCTGCAGCTGAGGGCTCACTCTTGTGGCTTCTTCTCTACTGTCAGCATCTGTAGAAGAGCTGATTTATATTAAAATAGAATTGCTTTTAAATTCTCTTTTTGAGCGTGTGAACATGGAGTCAGAGTGACCCTACAGAGCCGATGGTCTGTCTCACTTTTGCACGTGCCAGTGGGGTCGCACGGTGTCCCCTGGGGGTAAGCCCCCTACTGGCCCGCCACCAGCGGCCTCACCGAGAGACGAGAGACGCCGGGGCTGTCTTACAGGCTTGCGGACTCTGTGTGTGGCTTACGCCGACCTCAGTGAGCGGGATTACGAGGAGTGGCTCCAAGTCTACCAGGAAGCCAGCACCATCCTGAAGGATCGCGCTCAGCGGCTGGAGGAGTGCTACGAGATCATCGAGAAGGTAACCGCACGTGGCGGGGTTGTTATTGCCCAGTGACACCCAGCGGGCAGACAGTCTGTGAGCAGGACTCCTTTTGCTCTATCTGCACAGTGATGTTCTCTGTCTTATGAGTGTCTTAACTCACCATTAGCTCTTTTTGTTTTTCTCAATAGGAAAGCGCAATTGATTGAACACAAAAATTGGCAGTCTGATAACTTACTTTATGACATATTATCCTTACATAACAGTTACCTGATTATTTGAAACTTTTCGTAAAATGAGTTCACTAAATCAATGAGGTACATCAGTGAAGAAAGATACACTTTGGAAAAACTAAAAACCAAGTAAAAAGTCATCATTAGTTTTTAATCGTTTCTCTTCTTTAAGAAACCATCAGTTTTTATGGGCTACTGGAAAGGTCTAGCCACCCTCTGCCAAACATTTGTGTCTTAAGTATCTGGGTCAAAACAGCATCTATGACTTTCTGGGCTGGCCTGAGATGAGGCTTAATGAGATTAGTTGACCCTGTTGAGTCTCCTGGGCCGATAGAATGCCTAGGCTGGTTGGACATCATACCTTCTGTTCTCACACTTACTATCCCAACATGGTTTGAGCTCTGCCTTTGCTGTTCCATGTTGCTGGTGTGGATTTTGTTGTTATTTCATTCTCCCAAGATGTGAATTAGCTTTCTACAGGCTGATCCCCTGAAATCTGGGAGCCAGATTTCAACCTTTTGTTTCATGTCAGCAACTGTTGGTCTATCCGTTTTCCAGTTTCAGTAGCTTCAAAGTCATTGCTTGCTTGCTTTTCTCATTCCTTTATTTATTTATTTATTTTAATTCACCTTTGCTTTTTCCCCCCTTGTTTGTCATTTTAATGAAATTTGGGTGCAGATGGAGCTGAATTCGCATGTCCATTTACCCTGATTCCCTGAAGATTCCAATATTTACTTTGTGAATCATAAAGCAATTAAATAGACGCAGTACCCATGTGGCCCCATGCTAGCGGTGGGCACTCAGGACATCGTTGGCTTGCTGGTCACTGAGTCATTTCTTCTCAGGCATTAGCTGGACCACTGTCCTTGGCTTGTCAGTGAAGTGAGAGGGAGGGCTCAGTCCTGTGAGTGTCCCCAAGGTGACCTGCCCAAGTGCTCTGCTGCCAGAGGGTCTCTATCTCAGGATGCCCGGGTACCCAGAAGTAGATGATGAGTGCTAGCCTGCGTGTGTATGTGGGGAGTAGGGGGCTCTAGCCTTGTGGATGGTTTTGAAATGCCACACGTGTCTATCATTAATTATCTGCAAACAAATGTTTCATGTAGAGGAAATAAGGTAATTACTTCAGAACATTTTGACCGCCTTTCGTTTGTGAGGAGTTTTGTCATTCATGCCACTCTCACATGTTTCACCATCTTTAATTGAAGCTGTTTTTCAATCCAGAATCTACTGCTACTTGGAGCCACCGCCATAGAAGATCGACTTCAGGCAGGCGTGCCAGAAACCATAGCAACTCTGTTGAAGGCTGAGATTAAAATATGGGTGTTGACAGGTGACAAACAAGAAACTGCTATTAATATAGGTAATTCATTTAAAAAATAATTGCCTGATGCTGATTTTTGTCTTGTATTTTTAAAGGCTTGTAGAAGTGTCCATGGGCTCCTCAGACACACTGACAGATGGTGTTTTATAGAATTCTTCATTCACAAGGTCGAGAAAAGTTTACTGAAACCAAATTAACATGCTCTTTATGAGCATTATCTGCCTGTTATAAATATTAAAACTATGACACCTTCCTGAAAAGTATTTAGACACACTTATAGGGCTTCCCCAGTGGCTCAGCAGCAAAAAATCTGCCTGCAATGCAGAAGACACAGGAGAGGCCGGTTCAATCCCTGCGTTGGGAAGATCCCCTGGAGTAGAAAATGGCAACCCACTCTAGTATTCTTGCCTGGAAAACCCCATGGACAGAGGAGCCTGGTAGGCTACAGTCCATGGAGTCAAAGAGTCAGACACAACTGAGCGACTGAGTATACATTCATAAAACTTAGAGAATTCAAGAGTTGATGACAGCTTGATTTTCTTATTATTTTTGATATTCTTCTTATTCTTGATATTCTTATCTTTTCACAAAAATTTAGTCTCAGAGACTAAGCATATTTTCATTGTTTAAATATGCATTACTATTTTATATAGTTATAGCCATTTTAATAATTTTTACCTATTGATATGTTTTTTTAAGAGGCTTGCATCTTTCCCTTCCCTGTATGAGTTGACAACCTCTTTGGTTGCTGAGTATTGCAGAAATGAAAATTGAAGAAAGGGAATTTGAGTCCAAATGACTTGATGAGTGTTGCTGAAGATGGCTTTGTTTCTTGTTTATGGCTGAGTAGTATTCCACTGTGTCTATACCACTGAGTTAGGGCATCAGTTGAGCCTGTAGAGGATATAGTGCAGATGTCTAGACTTAATGTTAGACTTGTCCGCATCAGACCATAGGCAACGGCTCTGAGCAGCCTGAGGTCGTGCTCTAGGTAGAGGACAATTGTCAGCCTCTGTTCTAGTCCCATGTTCCCCAAACATTCTGTGATATGAGCTGTTATCCATCTGTTTCCCACAATATGGACTGGATATTTTGTACATTTGAGTGCATCCTATGTGTATGTTAGGGTACCCAGAAGGTACTTGGGAAGCAGATCAAGGGTCTGGCAGTTCTCCTTCTAGCTGGAGTAAGGAGAAGAGTCCCGAGAGCCAAGTGCTGTGCTGGGGGTCCTTTCTCTACCATGTCTTTGGTCTTCACACATCAGCAGTCTTACAGCCCTGGAAGCGGGAGACATCAGAGTCTACAAGGTCTCACGCTACTTAATGACCAAGCTAGTTAGTGCCGGGTCTTGGGGCCATGAGTCCTGGTGCAGGAAGCATTTTAAACAGATTCACACAGCTTTCACGAGCACGCTTCTCCAAAATTTGACTTTGAAAACCCTGGAGAAGGTACTTTATTTCATGCATTCTAAGACACATGTTGTTTTCATATTTCACTGCCTCCAAAGTTGGAATGTCTTATGACTGTTAACTCTTATGGTTTTAACTGGCAATGTTTCCCTTTAGAGGTGACATTTGGTGTTTGGTGCTATTGGCTGTCTTTAGTATTTGCTCTGTCTATCTCTTGTCATTTATCTACCACCTGTCCAGCCATCTGTCTATCAGATGTTTGAAAACTTATTTAAAGCATACCTTTTAGTTTGTATGAAGATAAATACATGTAGTCAAATTAAATTCCAGGATATTTGTCTTGTATGAGCTTATGAATATTAGGTAGACACAGTCATCCCGCGTGTGACTTTGAGGTCCTTTGGAACTGGCACAGTGCCAGGACTCTGCAGTGCTGTGCTTGAAACACACTAGCGAGCTGTGTTTCCGGGAACTGGCAATTCTCTTGTTTAGCCTAAAAATTTAGCATCAGCTATTCTAAAGTGAAATTTCAGCTGTAGCCTTTGTGAATCATTTAGTTGTCATTTCCTATTATGGCTGGATGAAGCATCTATTACGTAGTAAGAAAGTAGATGTGAGGTTTTCAGAGTCTATAATTTTCTTCTAATGGAGGCAGCATAAGTGGGAACAAACTCCGAATGCATATTCCATTTTAAAGTCATCATGCTGGGAGCAGCTTTCATTGTGAACCATCTGAGCTGGAATTCAGACTCCCCCTCACCCCCCACATACACATTTTGTTGTCATTTGATACCTTGAAACCACTTCTGTAGTCTTTTGCAAGTTTAATTTCTGAAACCCATGAACGTGGACTTGCCCACTGGCAGGAGGATGAGTCTGGTTGTCGGGCGGTGCTGGGGGAGCACGGCCCCGGCCCCAGTGACGCTCACAGAAGAGTCAGGTGCGTGGTTTCTTGATGACCTGCAGCTCCGTAGTTGCCAGATGCTCCCCTGTAGACTGGGGAGCTTAGATTCCCAACTTGGGGCCTGAGTGAATCATGAGACCAACTCAGAAATGAGATAGATGAGAAAGTACATGCAGTGTAGGTGCTGAGCATGGCTGGCGTTCATAGTAGTTACTCAGTGAATGTGCGCATGGTGGTTGGCATATGCTAGCTAAGTCCTCTCTGTAAGTCTTACATCCCTTTGAGATCGACATTATCCCCTTTTAAAGATGAAACTGAGGCACAGAGATACCAGGTATCTGTGGCCTGGGCCACACCTAGCCTGAGAGTCTGAGCGTGTGAACTTGACATGTGATAGTCACTTCCCAGAAGGAAAAATGTGCGTCAGAAAGACCAAGGGAGTGCTCGCTTCAGCAGCACATCCACTAAAATTGGAACAATACAGAGAAGATTAGCATGGCCCCCGTGCAATGATGACACGCAAATTCGTGATGCATTCCATATTTTTTATATATGGCATCTAGGAAAAATGGTTCTGAAGAATTTATTTACAGGGCAACAGTGGAGAAACAGGCATAGAGAACTGACTTATGGACATGGGGAGAGGGGAGGAGAGGGTGAGATGTATGGAAAGAATAACATGGAAACTCACATTACCATATGTAAAATAGACAGCCAGCAGGAATTTGCTGTATGGCTTAGGAAACTCAAACAGGGGCTCTGTATCAACCTAGGGGGTGGAATGGGGAGGGAGTTTCAAAAGGGAGGGGATATATGTATACCTATGGCTGATTCATGTTGAGGTTTGACAGAAAACAGCAAAATTCTGTAAACAATTATCATTCAATAAAAAAATTAATTAATTAAAAAAAAAAAGAAAGACCAAGGGAGGCTCCGTGGGTGAGATGGGTTTAAAACTTGAACTTCAAGAATTTGTTTCAAAGAATGAGCATAGCACAGGTCAACGATGGCAGGGTTTGCAGGGTTTGTGGTGAGGTACAGTTGAAGCCTTTCTGAGAGGCATCTGAGGATCTGGCGAGAAGGGTGCCTGGGTGTGGTTCTGTGGACAAGCCTTCAACATTCTGGCTCTCTGATGGGGAAGGTTCTTGAGCCTTGACCCAGTCTGGAGGAGATTGAGTTCCATCTGTCATCGTCCATTTTTGACGTCTGGAGCTATGTTCCACATGCTCACACTTGAACATCGGGTGACCAGATTCTACCTGATATCATTTAGAACCAACAGCACACTTGTCGAGGATTTGGACCAAGGTGGAATCCCTCTGTCAGGTAGTTTGTTGAATCCCAGGTTTATGGTTAGTAAGAATCAGTCATTCCTAACCCTTCCAGAGGGCTTCCCAGGTGGCGCAGTGGTGAAGAACCCACCTGCCAATGCAGGAGATGTAAGAGACATGGGTTCAATCCCTGGGTCCAGAAGATCCTGTGGAGTAGGAAATGGCAACCCACTCCAGTATTCTTGCCTGGAGAATCCCATGGACAGAGGAGCCTGTGGGCTAGAGTCCATAGCGCCACTAAGAGTTGGACATGTCTGAAGTGACTTAGCATGAACACGAACCTTCCAAAAGTGTCCCTGAAGAAATCTGGGTTGAGCTATCTTTGACAATATATGCTTACCTCAAAAAAAAGACACTGATAGTGAGTTCCCAGAGGTTTGGTTTGGTCATATTTTCTAGTGTGAATGATGGTTTTATTAAAGTCAGGTCCTGCTCTAAGTACCATAGATGCTGTAATATTTTGATTTCTTTGATTCTACTCAGGTAGCAGAAAGACTCAACACTTTTGTGGTGTACTGTTAACTTCAGCCCTAGTAAAGAGTGAAATCCCAGAGGGCCCCTCCTCAGTCATTTTACGGTCGTCTTGTTAGATTGTGAGATTAAAGAAATAGACCTCAATTTACAAGAGTAGATTGACATTTCATACCTGGCTCTTCTCCAAGAGTTGATCTCATTTTATCCAAAAACATTAGAACTCAAGCACAGCAAACTTGGATTGACATAATTTAATTTGCCACATTAGCTAAGTCACATTTAACTGTGTTAAACTTCCATGGTCTGTCTAGAGCAAGTGTTCTGTGTGATAATTCTTTAGGCAAAATCTTGCTTCGTTTTCCAAATTAAAAAAAAAACAAACCTGTTTCTTCTCAGAAGCCTTGAGTTCTGTGTATTTAAATTCATGAACCTGTCAGTGGTTTTATTTATTACCCTCTCCCTGCAACGGATAGAAAAATACTTTGAGCTTTTCCATAATATCTTTATGCAGCTTCAGTTGTCAAGTGGCATTTGACTTAAATTGCAAAATGTAAAATCAAGCGGCAGGCGACGGCTTAAAGATTACAGCTTGCTTCTGCAGCTGTTGTTCATATCAAAAACTACCAGCAAATCCTTTCACATGAGTTATACTAAATTTGTAGCAGTCTCTGTTGTGTGGAGTTGCTGGGAGTTTCGGGGGCAAGGGAAGAAAAATGATAAAAGTTTCAATATCCCTGTTTGTCAATGAAAATAAAATCTTGACCTCCCTTCTATACTTCACCTAAGAATTTACAGGAAGGAAGAATACATTTGTAAAATTTGGGGGAAAGAAAGTTCAATTATTTCTATCCTGCTCTGTAGAACTTTTAATGGCATCCTGGGAAACTCATTTCTACTCATCACTATTGTTAAAATACAGACTTGAACAAGTTTGGAAATGCTCTATGCAATGGTGCTGTGTTTCCTCCTTTTTTGCCCCTCTCCCCCTCTTAGAGGTTTAACAGGTGTTTGCTTGTGTGGTCCTGTTATTTTTGACTTAGTTGTTTTCACTTTAAAAACATTAATAATATGTGGCGGTTGTAACCAGCCAAATAGTCTCATTCCCTTGAGATAATTGTTATTAACTGCCTGGACTAGGTATTCTTGATGGTATTCTTAAAAAAATTACCACTGGATAAAAAGCCGTAGTTTCGTGCTTGAAAATTTGTGTTCTGAGATGGCTGCTAAATATTCTTGTCAAATGACCATCATTCGTGAAGATTATACTTCATATATTCCAAAATAACTAATAAAAAAAATAATATACTTCATATATTCCAAAATAAACATAAATATTTATCACTCCCCCCCCCCAAAAAAAAACCCAAGGTTTTTCTCATCTTAATTTTAGTCTGTCTTGAGTTCTATTTTGTGCTTTTTAGTAGTGCTTTCTGAGGATGAAAAGAGAGCCTGCCGGGTAGAATTGAGCACATATGCACAGTAGCTCTGTGACTTGTTCATCCGTTAAATGCCTGACGTCCTTTCTAATAAATACAGCATCTGTGGGAAGGGTTACTTTGGCTCTTCTGTGGAGGACAGCCCTGGCCCCTGTTGCTCAGGGAACAGCATGGGTTAAGGCCCTTCATGTGATGGTCACCTGCATCCTTGCATGAAGGGTGATGTCCTTCATGCTGATAACTTGTTCCCTGTTTCTGTGGTCAGTGGTCCATTATTGCTGTAAGGGCCACTTTTCTAGGTGGGAGGACTCTCTTCTTGCCTTTTCTCAATGAGATCAATTGAGTAGGGGTTGGTGGTGAATGCATGTTGTTGCCAGCTCTCTTGAGCAGGGTGATTTGAAAGAAAGCCCAGGGCCCCTATAAACACCCTTGGACTTGGGATTGACTAAGCCTCTTGATGAAAGGGAAAGAGGAGAGTGAAAAAGTTGGCTTAAAGCTTAACATTCAGAAAACTAAGATCGTGGCATCTGGTCTCATCACGTCATGGGAAATAGATGGGGAAACAGTGGAAACAGTGTCAGACTTCATTTTTTTGGGCTCCAAAATCACTGCAGATGGTGACTGCAGCCATGAAATTAAAAGACGCTTACTCCTTGGAAGGAAAGTTATGACCAACCTAGATAGCATATTAAAAAAGCAGAGACATTACTTTGCCAGTAAAGGTCCGTCTGGTCAAGGCTATGGTTTTTCCAGTGGTCATGTATGGATGTGAGAGTTGGACTGTGAAGAAAGCTGAGCACCGAAAAATTGATGCTTTTGAACTGTGGTGTTGGAGAAGACTCTTTAGAGTCCCTTGGACTGCAAGGAGATCCAACCAGTCCATCCTAAAGGAGATCAGTCCTGGGTGTTCATTGGAAGGACTGATGCTGAAGCTGAAACTCCAGTACTTTGGCCACCTCATGCGAAGAGTTGACTCACTGGAAAAGACCCTGATGCTGGGAGGGATTGGGGGCAGGAGGAGAAGGGGGCGACAGAGGATGAGATGGCTGGATGGTATCACCGACTCGATGGGCATGAGTTTGAGTAAACTCCAGGAGTTTGTGATAGACAGCACGCACAGGGATCCTGGCGTGCTGCGATTCATGGGGTCGCAAAGAGTCAGACACAACTGAGCGACTGAACTGAACTGAACTGACTGAGGCCCACCTCCTCCTCTTCCCCAGAGCCAGGGGATTTGAAGGCAGGAGTCAGAAGAGGCTCTCAAAGTCTGAGTAGGAAAGAGCTTCATAGAAATATATTCAGCTTCTGGGAGGAAAAGTGGGAGAGTACCTGGCTTAAATTAACCTACAGAGGAGAGGTACTGTTGTTTAAAATGCAATGGGAATTATTAAGAATTAGCACTGAGATACTTTATTCCAAACCTTTTTTAAAGCTCGTTTAATTTTTGAAATGGGATTGCTTTGAGCTTCTGCAGGAAAAGTAACTCTGTGTATCATAGGATTCCTTAGAAACCTGCATGAGGATTGAAGTAAAAGTGAAAGTGTTAGTCACTCAGTTGTGTCCAACTCTTGGCGACCCCATGGACTGTAACCTGCCAGGCTCCTCTGTCCATGGGATTCTCCAGGCACAAATACTGGAGTGGGTTTCCATCCCTTTCTCCAGGGGATCTTCCCGACCCAGGGATCGAACCCGGGTCTCCTGCATTAGCAGGTAGATTCTTTGCCGTCTGAGCCACCAGGGAAGTCCCAAGCAGGTGAGGGACTTAATGTCACAGTAGGTGCGTTTATGGTGACTGAGGAGGACTTTTGGGTTCCATTTGTCTCCAAAAGTGTTTGCTGTTGTTCTAGAGAACCCAGAGCTCCTCCTACTGTTCTACAAGGATAACAGGGATAAGGGAAGATCCACAGAAAACTGACAAGTGTTTATGCTATTTCAGTCATTAGTTATGGAGACCTTCTTGAGCAGCACGGGGCACGCTCTGCTCGGTTCCTCTGGGTGAGCCCATAGGCTTAACATGGTCGTCAGTCAGGTGCAGGAGGGGGACTGAATTCAGGTCACTCTGAACATGGTGCGTTCCTGGTGGGGATGGTTAATTCACGTATCTTGTTCTTTTTTTCACTCTAGGTTATTCCTGCCGGTTGGTGTCACAGAACATGGCCCTTATCCTACTGAAGGAGGATTCTTTGGACGTAAGTAGCTTTTCAAAACTTATATTTGATATAATTGTGTTAAACCTTTTCTTTATTTTATCTAGTATGGCTGATAAGCAGTGTTTATTTATTTTACTGAAAAGCAACTGAAACTACTTGGTGTGTTTTCTGTTTTTGTTTATGAATGGATGGCATAAAGTTATATCTTTAAACATCAAAATAGTGAGTTTAGGACATTGCTTTGTGAGCTCCATGATGATGCTTTGTTTTACTCACCTAGAGTTGTACATTTATAATGGAGTAGTCCCAGTCCATCCTAAAGGAGATCAGTCTGGGTGTTCATTGGAAGGACTGATGCTGAAGCTGAAACTCCGATACTTTGGCCACCTCATGCGAAGAGTTGACTCATTGGAAAAGACCCTGATGCTGCGAGGGATTGGGGGCAGAAGGAGAAGGGGACGACAGAGGATGAGATGGGTGGATGGCATCACCGACTCGATGGGCATGAGTTTGAGTAAACTCCGGGAGTTTGTGATGGACAGGGAGGCCTGGCGTGCTGCGATTCACGGGGTCGCAAAGAGTCAGACACGACTGAGCAACTGAACTGAACTGAACTGACTGAGTCTTAGTGTGGCTTGACTTCCTGTTAGGATCTCCATAGAGGAGTGATGGTCAGCTCAAGTGTTGCTTGCTATGGAGACTTGCAGAATTTCCTTTCTAGTTTCAAGTGTCAGGAGTTGTCTCTGTGTATATGACAGTTGGTTACACAGGCTCAAGGAGAATGGAAGAGACCCCTATTTGCCCTCTCACAGTCTAAAGCCACTGGTAAGACCCTGGCTGGGAGCTGATTTGAGGGTCACCAGTGGTCTGCTTGGCAGTTTGATAAGATACCAGGAGCTCAACAGTGAGGTTCCATTTGTAGGTCACTTAACAAGAGCTTGTTCCTGGCAGGCACCCATGGCAGTGCTTATGGTCAGCGCGTTATATATAAACGCCAGCACCCCGAGCAGGTGTTAAGGTTAGTTACACTTGTAAAGGGGGGAGATGTGCGACCTGCAGACTGGGGATGTGAATCCTCCTGTCAGGGCCAGGATGCGGTGTACCCGTTGAGGATTCCAGGGGCGGAAGTCAGGGGGTGTCTGTACCTCTGAAGGCCCTCATAAGTTGATGTGGATGGTCTCTGCTTTTCCTCCCTGGGATGTGGTGCTGAGTGAACCACGAGAGGTAAGAGATGTCACTGATCACTCTTCTGTTTGGATGAGCATTTTCTTTTCAGTCTTTCAAGATGAGGGCAGTCTTAAATGCATGACTCAAGAACATGTTGAAGAAAAAGAATCCCTGGGCAGATAAAAACCCAAGCTTACTGTATAAGTAGGAATAGGAGTCTTCTTTCTTAGAGATGAGCTGTCTGCTCTCATTGGGGAAATTCTTAAGTTACCACTGTCTCCTTCTCCTGGTGTAACCATCTACTTCTTCCACTTAAATTAGAATCATAAACCTCATGGAAGATGTTTTAGTTCATGTGAACTTATTCATTTGATCTGAACATTATTTTATTGAGGTACTCTTCTCTCTTATTACCCAGAACTTAAATTTTCAGTGTAAAATAAAGCGACATATTAAAAAAAAAGAGAAAACTTTCTGTAAGGGGTTAATGAGAAGTCAAAATGGTTTTCTCTGCTGTCCATGGTGATAGTCGCTTGCCATAAGTGGTTATTAATTACTTGAAATGTAACCAGCTTGATTAAGGAACTATCAATTTCAAGTAATTTAAATGAACATGTGTGGCTAGTGGCTACTGTATTGGAAGACAGTGTAGGTCATTTTCAGTCCATTTGTGCAGGGGTCAGCAATTTCTGGCCATTGGTCCAAATCTAAGCTTACCACTTTTTTTTTTCCTCTCAGTTTTATTGAGACATAATTGACATACAGCACTGTACATGCTGGGCTTCCCTGGTGGCTCAGACAATAAAGAATCTGCCTGCAATGCACGAGACCTGAGTTCAATCCCTAGGTTGGGAAGATTCCCCAGGAAAGGGGATGGCTACTGACTCTAGCATTCTTGCCTAGAGAATTCCATGGACAGAGGAGCCTGGCAGGCTACAGTCCATGGAGTTGCAAAGAGTCGGACGCGACCCTGTATCCGTTTAAGGTGTTCAGCAAAATGACTTACCTGCATTATGAAATGATGACCATAATACACTGAGTGAATGTTATCTCCTAGATACAAAATTAAGTGGAAAAAATATTTCTTGTGATGAGAACTCTTAGGATTTACTCTTAACAAACTTTCATATATAACTTACAGCAGTCAATAAATAAATTATATTTATCATGTTGTACCTTCCAACCCTAGTGCTTATTTACTTTACAACTGGAAGTTTGTAGCTTCTGACCACCTTCCTACACTTCCCCCTCCCTAACCCCCCACTTCTGGTACCCACAAATCTGATCTTTTTCTATGAGTTTGCTTTTGAAATATAATTGACCTATAGCACTGTTAGTTCCTGTTACACAACATAGGGATTTGACTACCTGTTTTTGTAAATAAAGTTTTATTGGAAAACAGTCATTTACATATTGTCAGTGGTAAATGTAAGTAATTGCAAAACAGAACAAATGGTCCATGAACCCTCAACTGTTGGCTGTCTGCTCCTTTGCCCTCCGTGATCAGAGGGAAACTGACCCCATTCTAGTTCCATCGTGTGCTATTGCTGCATCTTCTAAAACAATGTTTTTTGAACTGTTAAGAAGCACTAATAGAGAAGTAGAATCTTTGGCTAATTTGGGGGAGGGGGGAGATCCAGATTTATAAATAATTAAGTACGTGTCCCTACCATGAGTCTTGTGCGATTTTTAATATGCTTATCACACTGTGAGTCAGGCAGAGGGTGATACAGAATATTTTGTTAACCAAACTTATTTAACCACTGAGTTTCTTTTTTGATGAGTAACTCTGTGATAGCAATACAGGTTTAGAAATGCTGATTTTAAAAATATAGAGATTTCCTCTTTACAGATGTGATAAAGTAAAAGCAAATAAAAGGTTACTGATACTGATAAGAAAACAGAAAAACACATATTTAACTTCAGAATTTATATGAAATCAACAGATATTTGAGTGTCTTAGTAGGCCAGGCAGATTGCTAGAATTGCAGACACAACAATAAATGACAGTGTAATCTCTACGCTCAGGTTTATATTTTAGCTGAGAAAACAGCCCTTTAGTATTGACTTAATTAAGCTTTTTTTTGTGACAGTTGCCACAAAGGAGAAGTGTAAGGTAAGATGCTAAGTACAAATAGTTAGGGGGGTTCATGAGCTGTCTTGGCGAAGGATGAGATGGTAAATATTTTAGGCTCTAGGTCACAGCTGCTCTTTTCTTCCCCTTTAATGAGAAAGCAGCTGTAGATAGTACACACACAGGTCACCCATACATAGATGTGAGCGTGCCCCATTCGCATACATACATCTGTCTCTTTGTACTCATGTTCTTTAACACATTTATTGACCAGGGGATTTTGTAGACACTAACACTTGTGGCCATAATACCTCTCTGGTCAATAATGATTAAGTATTTTCCAAAAATGACTGTACGAGTCATAAAGAAAGTCTTCATGACATTTCAGAGAATTGGTTATCATTTGGCTTGTTCTGTGAATCCAAGGTCCCACACCAACAAATCAGTGATTTAAAAAAAGTTTATTATAAAACTTCCCTGGTGGCTCAGCTGGTAAAGAATCCACTGGCAGTGTGGGAGACCTGGGTTTGGTCCCTGGGTTAAGAAGATCCTCTGGAGAAGGAAAAGGCTACCCACTCCAGTATTCTGGCCTGGAGAATTCCATGGACTACAGTCCATGGGGTCGCAAAGAGTCAGACACGACTGAGGGACTTTCACACTCATAAAAATCTGTACTCTTGGAAATTTAAAAACAACACTCATAAATAATTCAAGAGTCAGAGAGGAAATCACATTGGAAATTAGAAAATACTTAGAATGATTTAAAAATACTTTGCATCAAAATCTGTGGGATTTGAATTTCCCAGAGAGAGAAATTCGTACCATCACTGCTTATCGTATAAAAGAAGAAATACTTAAAATTAGTAAGCTATTCATACAATTTAAGATGTTAGCAAAAGAGCAAGATAAGATCAACAAAACTGAAAGTGGATTCTTCAAAAAGACTAATGAGATTAACACACACAAAGCTGGTCAGGGAAAAAAAATGTTAGGAATGAGAAAAGAGAAATAACTCCAGGTAGAGACAGCAGTGATTAGAATAATATGAATGACTCTGTGTAAATAAATTTGAGGCTTAGATGAAATGGGTAATTACCTAGGAAAAACATAAAACTTCAGACTCGAGGAAATAGGAAACCTGAATAACCCTACAACCGTTAAAGGAATAGTGTCATGACTTCTGATTTTTCCTCCAAAGAGAATACATTATACTCTAGTTTTGTCAAGAATTAAAAGAGCAAACAGTTCCAATTTTATAAAAAGTCTTCCAAAAAAATACCAAAAAAAGTCAATACTTTTCAGTGTAGGTTGATGTTTGAAGTAACCTTTGGATCAAAAGCAATAGGGGCAGAATGGTAAAGAAAAATTGCAGATCAGTCTCAACTGTGAACGGAGAGGTAACATTCTTTGATAAAAGATCAACAAACCAAATCCAATAATATAAAAGAAATCAGACATATGATACAGTTAGGTTTAATTCCAAGGCTGTAAGCATGTGTTTTCTTGAGAAAAAATCTACTGTTAATATACTTTACCTCATTAACAGATAAAAATAATACAGTCATCCAATTGGATGTAGAAAAAAATTTAGTATTTATCTTTAACCAACAACAGCAACAAACTTTGAATCCTGGAGTAGGTGTGCACTTAACTTGATAAGGTGCATCTACTGAAATCCTATGTCAAATAACTGTATTATTCACAGTCAATGATGGACTCATTTTCTCTAAAGTAGAGAGATAGCATGTTCCCGCCAGGAGTCCCTTTTATTGCTAAATGTCCTGTTATTGCCTAGATGTCCTGGGTTGCTAGATAACTTTTTAAAGAAACAGAACATTACAGATGATTGAAGCTTCATTAGTTCTCCTTTATCCATGGTCTAAAACCTTTGGGTTCCTTTGCCATCCACGCGTGTATCTATAAGCTATGTCAAACCTGGTGTTGAAGCTTCAATTTTGAGATCGTATTTTATGTATCTCTGTGCAGTTTGCTTTTTTCACCTGTGTTTTTGACACTGACTCGTGCTGATCAGTCTAGTTCTAGCTCATTGCCGAACAGCATTGAAAACTTGGTGGTAGACGTGTCGGATTGAGTTTCCATTTTTGTGTGGTTGTGAGTGCTGCTGAGAACGTTGCACGCATGTGATCTCTGTGCCCCCTGCACCGAGAAACAAGTCCAGCTCCTCAATGTGCACACCCACTGTGTCCCCAGGTGATGCTTCTCTCTCTCTGGGGTGGTTCCACCACACACTCCTCCTCCAGGCGTGTGTACAGGTTTCCATGACTCCAAACCCCATTTCCGTGGATGCTCCATCCATAATACAATAGGCACAAAAAGATGTCCGTTTCCCGTTATCTTTGCCGAAGGCTGACAGTCACCTCTTAGTGGGTCTTTTTCGTACTGCTTCCTGACTGCTTGGGGAAAGTTTTCAGCGTGCTCCTCCACTCTGATTTCTCACAAGAACTTCTGGGGCCTATGTGATGAATTATGTTGTCAGTGTGTGGAACGTCATTTTCTTCTTAAGGATTGTGGACACCACATGCTCTCCGTACCTTTTTGGTGGTCTTTTTTTTTTTTTCTTTGTGGGTAAATGGTTTCTAAAGCAGTTCTTTTCCCCGAGATAAATGAAGACGAATCCTTCTTTGTTGCCATTCTTCAGTGACCACTTAATGAAACCGAAATTTTAAGAGCAGTATTTGGTATAGCTTATCTCATCAGATTCTTCGAGTCCCTGAAGTTACCTGTTGGGGATCCAGAAAGAACTTCTAGGCTGCCCCCACCTCTAGAACATTTATTTTCTGTTTCTGAATCATGAATCCTAGGAATCACTCTTTGTTCCTTCAAAAAAAAAAAAAATTAGCAAATCTAATAGATTGAATTAGGTTGTAGGGGACAAATTGCTGTGGCCAACCAAGCACATATGGCTCCTATTGAAGGTAATCATAGTAACCCTTTGACACGTGTGGCAGCTGCTGCCAGCCTCCAGCCGGGATCTAGGCTTAGAGGGCGGTGCACATGTAATTTAAGCAGTAACCTCGAGATTAAATATGTCATTGACAATGATTTTGCAGAATAAAGCTGAAGCCTGCTGTATCTTGAAAAGGAAATTATTTCAGACGTATAAATAGCTTACTGTACAGTTTAATTATAGTCTTAGTAGTAGACAAGGCTCAACTGATGAGTCTCCACAAGGAGATTCATGTAGGACTGAAAATCTTGCTGCATTTGTATGGAAATAGCAAAAGCTATAATGCCAAGTGGAATGTAACACCAGTTTCAATTAATTTTGAAGTTAATTTTTTGACTATAATTGTACAGAGAGTTATTATTCCATGACCATGTACAATTTCTTTATCATTGTCTAATAGATTAATTTGAAGGTCTTTTCCTTGTTATTTATGTGGCATTTGCAGTATTTAGATATTAGGTTTTAGTTTTAGAAGTTGATTGTCTTTATATATTATTATTTTTTTGACTGCACCTTATGGCTTGTGGGATCTTAATTCCCTGACCAGGGATTGAACCTGGGCCTCACAGTGAAAGCACCAGGTCCTAACCACTGGACCACCAGGAAATTCCCTTGATATCTTTATTTAAATTCTGGGATTTTATGTTCCGTTGAATCTGAATTATAAGCACTTTTCAATATTTCAGTTCTTTCCATTGAGAATTTACAGACTAGTTTTGAAAGTGGGTGTTTATTTTAAGGGTTTGGCCAAATAGAACTGAAAATTGGTTCATCTGACAAAAACTCCTAAGTTGGATGCCGAGACAAGGACAAGATATTTGCTTACCAACCTGATTCTTTGTTGGTGTTACCTCAACTTTGTTGTTGTTTTTTTTTTTTCAACTTTATTGTTTATTGTGGTTTTCTGTATGGATTTCTTGAATTTATTTTTGTTAGAATCATGCGATTTACTGAATTACTTGTATTTTCCCATGGTTTTTCTTCATTACTTTAGAATTTAAAAAAGTGAGTGTGATCTGGTGAGAAGATTTTAAGAAACACCTCTCTTCCTTCACTCTTAGCTTCTGTGATCTTCCCCTCATCAACCTTATTATCTAGACTTAAAATATACATGATGGATAAAGAAAGGAGTGGATTTCTAACTGTTTTGCAAAAGAGCACTTGGTGGTGTGATGCATGTTTGTGTTTAAAATTCAACCGTTTCTATCCATGTAGCCTACTGAACCCCTCTGCCTCATGACACATTATTTATATTAGTTAATTTATGTGTTCCTATGTTTTATATTATGAATTTAAACAATACAGAAATTGATTACTGGTCTGGAAATTACGTGCAAGTGGCCAGCATGTAAGTATGCCATATTCACAAAAGCAGGTTGAGAATCTAGGGCTTGTTGCCTGTCCTGTAGAAAATGTGTAGGAGCTGAAAGATGGTATGAACTTGGATGGATATTTGGGTGGCAGTGGGGAAGGTGATTCCGTTTTGAACTTTAGAACTGAAGCTATTTCTTGTTTCTAGTTGTGATAGGTGTAAGCTTAACCAGCTCTCCTGCTGAAAATAAGTAAGGCTGTTGAATTAATATTTTTATACGTGTTGAAGAGAAGACAGGTGAGGAATTCTCAGATAAAACTGAAGGAAGAACAGAAGCCTTGTCCTGAAGGCCTTCGTGGCCATAGCCTAGGAATCTGAGTGAGCCGGGGCGAACCTGGCTTCCTGTGGGCTTGACACTGGGTTCTTCTCACCTGTCTGGTGCAGAGTACTCACAGAACTAGGGCTGAGAAGTTGAAGTTTGTATTTTGTACAGAAAGAAAATGGCCTTGGGTGGAAGACCTAAGTTGCACAACAGACTAAAAAGCAAAGAAAGTGTAAAATGAGTGATAAAGCCTAGATTAATACTGAATGTATTCAGTAGTACCTGGGGATATAGTATCAATTTGAAATATAACATGATGATAGCCTACAAGTTGAAGAGTGGGAAATAGATATTAGTTGGAAACCCTCATGTTGTTTGGAAATAGTTTTCAAGCAGAAATTGCTTTATGGTTGATAGAAATCTTAAGACTAAACAGCTTTTTCCTCCCTTTTAAATAGAATAATGGAACCAAATGTTCCAAGTAGACACTGTGAATGCTATTGCTTGGTACCTGTCATCAAGGGGGAAAGTTGGAAATCAGTAAACCAATGATGACATTACTTTTTATTGAAGTATAGTTAATTCACAAAGCTATGTTAGTTTTTGCTGTGCATCAAAGCAATCAGTTATATATATATATTCCTTTTTATATTCTTTTCCATTATAGTTTATTATGAGATATTGAATATAGGTCCTTGTGCTACATAGTAGGACTTTGTCATTTATCTTTTTTATATATAGTAGCTTGTATCTGTTAATACCAACCTCCTAATCTATCCCTCTCCTGCCTTTCCCATTTGGTAACCTTAAGTTTGTTTTCTATGTCTGTGAGTCTGGTTCTGTTTGGTCATATGAGTTCATTTGTGTCATATTTTAGATCACACATATAAGTGATATCATATGGTATTTGTCTTTCTCTGATTTCCCTTCATATGATACTCTCTAGGTGCATCCGTCCAAATGGCATCATTTCATTCTTTTTAATGACTGAGTTATATTTCATGTATATATGCACCACATCTTTGTTATCCGTTCATCTGTCAATGAACATGTATGTTGCTTCCATGTCTTGGCTCCAATGATGACATTTTAATTTTATTTCAGTAAAATTGTATGAAACTATAGGGGGAAAAGAGACCTAAATAAATGAAAGAATCCTCAAGGAATGTATGATCATTGTGATGGGGAGCTGGTTTGAGGGCGTTACAGTGAGGGTTGAGCCGTGGCCCTGTGGAAGGATTATCAGTGTTGCTGTCTGGCCTCTGTTTTATTGCTCCTCTTGCTATGTTAGTGGGACTGGTCCCAGCGTCCTCCACTCTAGGCTCAGCATCCCCAGGGAAGGCATCTTATCCTACTTACTGTTATGTCTGCTCTCTTCTCCAGTTCACAAGAAGGTACCTTGAGATGCATCAAGAAATATTTACTTAATAATCAGGAGAGATGCTCTCAATATAATTTGTTTTGTGCATTAGTAAGTATAAAACCTACTTACGTGTCAAATATCAGATTTCTTAGTCCCTGGGCTGAGTGTTGGTGGAGACATTGGAGGACAAATTAACCATTAGACTCAATTAGAACTAGACTAAATAGGTTTACTTCACTTTTTTTATTTTCCACAACCTGTTTTGCTACTTGGTGCTTACTTGCCATTGTCTTGGATTTTTAAAATTAGTATGTTTAACTCCTAAAGTATTATCTTGGGCTGATAATGCTTATAAATGTCAATCTTGGAAATTCTTGAGGGATTTTGCAGAACAGAGAGATCAGTTCCTTTCTCGTAAGTACAATTGTCTTAGGTTTTATTTAATGCACTTTCATTTTTTTTACCAAAATCTAATTCACATACAGTTAAATTCACCGTCATTCAGTCTTATTTCTGTATTATGAGACATACTGAAACATGGAGTTTTATTTTTGTTTCAAAGTTTTGAGACAATAAAAGAGGAATTCTTTCTTTAAGTAAGCTCATACATTTTGTTTTAAATTGCATTCATGTGGAAAATACTTACCATAAATTTAGTTCATGGGACAAAGTACATTTTCTGTTCGTCCTTTCTATAGGAACTCCATTAGGTCATTTCTAATTCTGAATTTGTATCAAAACCTACATAATGGCAATGAATAAATGATGTAAAATACTTATTCAAATAAAAGATTGAATTCTAGAGAAAAAAAAAACACAAAAAAGCTTACTGTGTAATCTATGTTCTTCCTAACGAGAATCATTATGGACAGAGATCTTCATAGTTTTTTTGGTCAGACCCCAAAGTCCATTTTTTTAATCATTCCAGCTACTGTTGATATTTATCAAACGCAGTCCTGATATATGTGAGGAAATTTGGGGGTGGGTGGTAGGTGCAATTGCTTATATAACAATGGGCTCCCCTCGAAGTATTTGAAAATCTGTTTCTTTTGAAGTATTGGTTGTCAAAATTAGAAATCGTAGAGAACAAGTTTGTACTGAATCTAGAGCAAATTTACCCCAAAGTTTGTCTTTAAAATCCACAGTGGGCTTTGAATTTTGTCCTGTGGACATGATTCAATTACACCTTGACCCTGTGTTATTTTTATAAATAAAGATGTTCGAGGAATTTATGTGGCAAGTGTGAGATGTGTAAGTGGAGCTAAGCAGATTTTGGGCAGCTGGCCTGTTTAGTGCCTAATGGAGAGAAAAGAAACGGAAAGAACCAGTGACGTAAGCAGTCTTGTGAGGGGTGATGGTGAGCAGAAGCCAGGAGAGAGGGTGTCACAAAGCAGTGGGGGTACTGATGAAAGACAAAGACAAATCCCACATGATATCCTTGTATGTGGAATCTGAAACATGACACAAGTGAACCTCTCCGTGAAACAAACAGAATCATGGACCTTAGAGAACAGACTCGTGGTTGCCAAGGAGAAGAGGAGGTAGGGGAGGGAAGGATTGGGAGTTTGGGGTTAGCAGACACAAGCTGTTACATATAAGATGGATAAACAGCAAGGTCCTACTGTAGAGCACAGGAACTATATTCAATATCCTGTGATAAACCACAATGGAAAAGAGCATGAAAAAAATGCACATGTATGTATAACGGAATCCCTTTGCTGTCCAGCCGAAAGGAGCACACCTTTGTAAATCAACTATACTTCAGTGAAAGCTTTTTAAAAAGTGGTAATGTTGAGGTATAACATTATTATATTTTGAAACCTAGAAAAGCAATGAATCTTGTCCTGCCTCCCCTTCCTACCCTTCTCCCCTCTCCCATACTTTGGGAAAGGGTGAAATAATCTGAAACAAATGTTTATAGGAGTTCCTATAGGGTCATTACAGACCTAAGTCATCATGTAAGAGAAAAATGGATTTGCCAGGATTTTCTCATTTAAACATTTGTGTGTAAATCTGTTAGAGATATTCTCAATTAAATGTCTTTGCTATAAATTATGAGCCATTGAAGTTTAAAGAATATATTGTAATATGCATCTTCTCAGCCCCCAAATTAAACTTGAACATGAGTTCAACTGGGGTCCAGTCATCAAGAGACAAAGTGTTCTTTAAGAAGACAAAACCTTGTTCTGTTTGTTTCCTTTTTTTAAAATTATTTTTTGAATAATATACTTGATTTACGACATTGTGTTAGTTTCTGCTGTAAATCAAAGTGATTCAGTTACACATACACATGTATATACATATATATACACACACACTCTTTTTCATATTCTTTACCACCATGGTTTATCACAAGACATTGAATATAGTTCCCTGTCCTGTACAGTAGGGCCTTGTTTATCTAGCCTGTATATAATAGTTTGCATCTGCTATTCCCAAACTCCCAACCCATCCCTCCCCCACCTCTCTTCCCTCCCTTGGCAAGCATAAGTCTGTTCTCTATGTCTGTGAATCTATTTCCGTTTTGTAGATAAGTTTATTTGTGTCATATTTTAGATTTTGCTTATATGTAATTTCATATGGTATTTTTCTTCGTCTTTCTGAGCTCACTTTGTGTGATAATCTCTAGGTCCGTCCATGTTGCTGCAGATGGCATTGTTTCATCTTTTTATGGCTGAGTAATATTCCATTATACATCTGTAGCACATCTTCTTTATCCTTGCATCTGTCAGTGGATGTTTAGCTTGTTTCCATGTCTTGGCTGTTGTCAGTAGTGCTGCTGTAAACTTAGGGATGCATGTATCTTTTTGAATTTTAATTTTGTCTGGGTGTACGCCCAGGTGGAGAAGGAAATGGCAACTCACTCCAGTACTCTTGCCTGGAAAATCCCATGGACAGAGGAGCCTGATAGGCTACAGTCCATGGGGTCGCAAACAGTTGGATACGACTGAGCGACTTTGCTTTCACTTTTCACTTGCATGCATTGGAGAAGGAAATGGCAACCCACTCCAGTGTTCTTGCCTGGAAAATCCCAGGGACGGGGGAGCCTGGTGGGCTGCCGTCTATGGGGTCGCACAGAGTCGGACACGACTGAAGTGACTTAGCAGCAGCAGCAGCACACCCAAGAGTGGGATTGCGGGATCATACGGGAGCTCTATTTTTAGTTTTTTGAGGATCTTCCATAGTGTTTTCCATAGTGACTGCACCAATTTACATTCCCATTGACTGTGTAGTAGAGTTCCCTTTGAGAGAAACTCCTTCTTTATCAGTCCCTCAAATGCAGTCCTTGAAGACATCATTTAATGAAAAGGGTGTTGAATCGCAGTCATGTGAATAGGACTTAAAAGACTTGGCTCTTCACACCCAAAGTTCCCTGCATGGTGTGAAATGATTGGCCAAAATTACCTGTGCTGCTACAGTGATTGAACTCCGGCTGCTAAACGAGCCCTCAGGTCTTTAAAACTGCACAGACCTCAGCAATTCAGAGATGCCTGAATTATGCTTTCTTGTGGGATCCACCATCCGTGAGTTCGAGCAGTGGGGAAGAGGGTCTTGGAGATGCCAGGTGATAGGTGTTTCCTTACAGCTTTGCTGCCTGGCACTTGTGTGTGAGGTGTGGGCTCCTTCCTCAGAGGGGAGATTTGATTCCTTCGCAGGTCTGGAAAAGCTGAGGTTTCTTGAATTGTTTGACTTTTGCTTTGATTTTTCGATTGATCTCTGAGTATCTAGAAATTAAATGACTTATGAACCGAAAAGTGCACATTGGTATATAACTCAGTTCCTGTTATTTAACTCTCCCGGCAGCTCTGTCTCCCTCTCACACATGTGTGTATTGGGCATTAAGGAAAGAAAAAACTGAAAGAGATAAAAGTTGGTAAACAGGAAAGATGATAAGGACCCCGAGAGGCCGACTACCTGGGTATTGCAATCAACCAGAGGGACGGTGCCCAGGAAGGTCCAGCCAGGCTTAGTGGCGGTTGGTTACAGACCGTACCACACTGTCTGATGCTGTTAAATGTTTAAAGTGTAGGAGGAAGTTCTTCTTTCTATCACAGCGTTTTTAGTAATAATTTTATTGTTTTGATATTTGAGAGAGAACTTAAGATATGCAGGGAAGGGAGAATATAATATTGCAGTTCATGTGGCAGCCACAGTTTAATTTTATGACAAAATCACGGACTTTAGAAAGGGTGATGTATTTATGGAACTGAAAGCTTTGTGTTGGCAATTTCTTTCAAAGAAAGCGATTCTTATTATTCTGTCATAGACCTGCACCACCCTCACGCTATTAAAGACACTGTTTCCCCCTTCCTTGAGAAGGGAACTGGGAGGGAAAACCAGGCGTAGGTTGTTTCAGTGCTTGCCTTCCAGGGTTTTATTTCTAAGTGAATGGAGACCATATGGTCACATAAAGCTGAAGCTAGGAGGTTCAGAGCTTTAATTTTGTGGCCTTGAAACATTTCCAGTTTCGCTCACAATTAGTGGGAAATAATGTGTTCATAGGACAATTTATAACTCAAACCCACCGTGTGAGCCCCACAGGCCAGGTCTAGTTACTGTCGTGTGTCCAAAAGAAGTGGCAGGTCTCCGTAGAGATGGCCAATCAGAGGACTCTCTGCCCTTTCCCTCTTTATCTGACGACATTTATTTGGTGTCACACTGACGTTCCAGCGTCAGTTTCCTGGCCAGTGTGTCCCAGCCGTAATCCTCATTTTACACACAGGCGTGTTCCTCCTTCATCCTTCATGGATGAAGCTTAGCTCCAGGCAAACAATTTTAAGTGCTGGAGCTTTGCTTTGCTCACTCAGCCAGCAGTGCTCGTATCCTCTGATGAACAGAAAGCTCTTCCAGGTATTTCCTAGAGGGAAAGACTCTGCAGAAAATCTGGAGGCAGCCTTTATGTTGATACACGTAAAATCCGCCGCTTAGCCGTGCATTTTGGTGGTAATCGGATAAACGGAGTGATGACTGAGTGCTCCAGCTTGCTGATTGGCTGGCGAACAGGGTGTTTATGAATCCTCCAGACACACCAAAGGCCAGTGCATCATTTATTGAGAAGTTGTTCGAGTTCTCTTTCTCCTCCTTCATTTTAACTTGCACAAGTGGTTACTGCTCTTGGGAATGACTTGGGAGTGTTTCCTGGGGATTAAGTCTGGGTATGAGACTTAGGCTGTGCTGGAGACCGCAGGCTTCACGGTGAAGGGCCTCTCTCATCGGAGCTTAATCACAGCATCTTGAATTGTTGATGGTGGGTTTTCAGAGACCACGGGAGCTAAGAGCAATTTCCTTTTCAGTTTCTGACCCAGCAAGTGAGTAACTTTCCCCAAGTAATTGTTCAGTAAGAGAAAAACACATGTGATCTTTGCAGGGGGAATAACGGGTCTTCAGAACTTAAAGCAGCAGCGTCCCCTCCTGCAGGAATGTTCGTTCGTGCTCTTCATGCCCTAGGCCAGTGTGCCCAAGGAGCTCAACTTTTTATTCTCCTGAATTTGTGTGTAACTTACCACATGTGACTGGTAGCTGCCTCATCAGGCAGTGTATTAAATAGACTGAGAATATTTTTAAAGACCGAAGATAGTTCTGAAAGTGAAAGTGTTCGTCACTCAGTCGTGTCAGACACTTTGTGACCCTGTGACTCCTCTGTCCATGGGATTCTCCAGGCAAGAATACTGGAGTGGGCTGCTATTTCCTCCTCCAGGAGATCTTCCTGACCCAGGGATCAAACCCCGGTCTCCTGCATTGCAGGCAGATTCTTTATTATCTGAGCCACCAGGGAAGCTCCAAGAATACTGGAGTGAGTAGCCATTCCCTTCAGGGGAGATTTAGAGTATTTTTAAAGACCAGAGATAATTCTACCTGCTGGAGATAATTCTAAGTAAACTTAGTGTACTTAGGTCCATTCCAGGATACATTTATATTTTTGGTCCTGAGTTGATGTGAGGAAGAGGCTTATGTTTTTGAGATCATCTAAACTTACTCTTTATGCAACATCATTTTGTCCCGTGCTGGGTGAGGATGATGACATTGACTTTTGAAGAAAAAGCTTGCTGCTCATGTGGGAGAAGAGTAACCTGGTGGGTCGTACTTCATTCACAAGCTGAAGAGAGCAAGGCTGTATCTGTCTTGGGCATTATACAGTCTCACCTGAGGATGGATTAGCTTATAGTGGCCCAGGGAACATGATGACAGTGTTTTTATTTTTATTTATTTTTTTTTTACTGTTTTTTTTATTTTTATTTTTTATTTTTTTATTCGTTGGAGGCTAATTACTTCACAACATTTCAGTGGGTTTTGTCATACATTGATATGAATCAGCCATAGATTTACACTTATTCCCCATCCCGATCCCCCCTCCCATCTCCCTCTCCACCCGATTCCTCTGGGTCTTCCCAGTGTACCAGGCCCGAGCACTTGTCTCATGCATCCCACCTGGGCTGGTGATCTGTTTCACCATAGATAGTATACATGCTATTCTTTTGAAACATCCCACCCTCACCTTCTCCCACAGAGTTCAAAAGTCTGTTCTGTACTTCTGTGTCTCTTTTTTCTGTTTTGCATATAGGGTTGTCGTTACCATCTTTCTAAATTCCATATATATATGTTAGTATGCTGTAATGTTTTTTATCTTTCTGGCTTACTTCACTCTGTATAATGGGCTCCAGTTTCATCCATCTCATTAGAACTGGTTCAAATGAATTCTTTTTAATGGCTGAGTAATATTCCATGGTTTATATGTACCACAGCTTCCTTATCCATTCATCTGCTGATGGGCATCTAGGTTGCTTCCATGTCCTGGCTATTATAAACAGTGCTGCGATGAACATTGGGGTGCACGTGGATGACAGTGTTTTTAAAGCGCACTTAAAAACTGCTGCTACCGTCAACTTGGGTACTATCCCTCTACTTCTTCCGGTTTTGTGCATTCACAGCTCACCTGGTTTTTGCCCTAAGGTGCCTGTCCTTCACCTCGCACTCTCTTTGACCTGGTGGGCTTCTGCAGGCTGTCGTCAAGGTCACAGCACAGGGGTAACTCATGGGGGAGGGTGGGTGGGAGGTAGATGGACGGTGGGATCCTGGGCTGCGAGGGGCAGTTCTGTGGGAGCATCTTTGATTTAGAGATTCAGAGGAGGTGTGGACATCTGTGTCTTTGTGATGCAGGACCTTCTTGAGTCCCCAGCTCAAGGGGGAAGCTCTCTTCTCAGGCGAATGGGGGTGCCCTGCTCACCCTGCAAGTTGTCACTTCCGCAGGGAGGGGACTCTGGAAGATGCTCTCAGAGTCTCACGGTTTATTTACTACCGGCAGTTTGAAGCTTTCATGCCTAGGTGACCAATTTTACGTAAAAGTGCTGAGTCATGGGAGTATATTTAGTGTCTAAAATTGTTTGGCTGATTTCCAAAGTACTGAAAAAGGGGGTCCTGGGGATTGGTTTCCTCCAGCCTCTACTTACTCCCATTGGCAAAGAAAAATGAAGTTTTATTCCTCTGGAGCTTGGTGACATCCATTATTATAACCTTTATAGATTGAGGTTGATCTGACCTAGCGTGCTCTGTTTTTACAAACAGAGTCAAGATTGAGGTTCCCCAAGTGTCCACACCAAGTAAGTAACGACCTCTCTTTAGAATGGCATGTAAAGACATGTATTGCTTCCTGGAGTATTCATTGTATATTCCATGTTCACTGCTCATAGTCTGATTTTAAGGGGATTCATCCTGTAGTGTGATTTCAAAGAATGAAGAGTGAATACTATCCATCATTAGTCTGAGTGGTTTGAATTATAGCTTTGTCTTCCTTTCTAGGTGGCTTATCTGGTGGCTTAGTCAGTAAGAACCTACCTGCAATGCAGGAGACCGGGTTTGATCCCTGGATCGAGAAGATCCCCTGGAGAAGGGAATGGCAACCCACTCTAGTATTTTTGCCTGGAGAATCCCATGGACAGAGGAACCTGGTGGGCTAAAGCTCATGGGTTCACAAAGAGGTGGGAGGTGGGGGCAGGGGGAGAGGAAGAAGGAGAGAATGAGAATATGAAATGCATCAGCATGTGAGTAAGATCACATCTTTGACTTTTTATTGGGTTGGCCAGCTAGTTCGTTTGGGTTTTTCTGTTTCTGTCTAGCCCAATAGAAATCTCAGATGTTGGCATCAAAATTAATTTCTTACTTTGCCCTTTCAGTAGCAGCAGTAAAATGACATGTGATCACAGTAATGACGCTGTAATAGTCACTTGCTGTCAGTTTGTCTCTGGGAGGACAAACTGTGCACTGCAGGAATGAGGTGTGGGATAAGGTGGATGTAATGTAGCATCAGCAAAATCAAGATTGTAGTCAAGAGTACCTTGCAAATATTATTTGTTGATGGAACAACCACCTGAATATTAAACATGATCAAGAAAAAAGGAACTTGAATGCTCTCAAAATCTGCAAAACTTCACCCCAAAATGTAAGAACTTTAAGGATTAACTCAGTCAAGCTTGACACAGACCTGTGCTGTCTCTGCTTTTAGCTACAGATGTTTTAGGAGACAGTGTCCCCAAACAAGTCTTCAGAAAAGCCGTCGGTTTTTCTCTGGGAACCGTTACTACGGTTGGAAACTGTGCTCCTGATGGAGCAGGCAACAAATCAATTGAACTCATGAATATTAATTTCTAAAAAGTAAATACTAGGTCTCTAGCCCTTTAAAATGGTCACATTCTGCTTTAAACTACAGTAAGCGCTCTTAGTGGGTGTGGGTGTTCAGTTCATCCAGCCTATAAAGTGATCGTTCAGAAATAAAATTCTAACACATCGTAAACTTAAGCTACATCTAAACTGTGAAAAAATTCAAATTTTAATGAGAAGTAGTTCATCTTAAGGCTTTTCAACTATGACTATAACAATCTCTTTAGACTCTCTAAGGAAGTTGAAACTGATGTTTTCTTTTAAATCCTCCTGTACCAAGTAGTGGCATGAAAAATAAGTCCATGTTTGGTTTGCTTGGGCTTCCCTGGTGGCTCAGAGGTTGAAGCGTCTGCCCGGAATGTGGGAGACCCCGGTTCGATCCCTGAGTTAGGAAGATCCCCTGGAGAAGGAAATGGCAGCCCACTCCAGTACTCTTGCCTGGAGAATCCCATGGAGGGAGGAGCCTGGTAGGCTACAGTCCATGCAAAGAGTTGGACACGATTGAGCGACTTCACTTCTTTCACTTTCCTGTGGTGGTACTTTTGTATTCTGTCTTCAGTGGAAAATGTTGGAAAGAAGACTTGTGTCAAACCTTTCTTCCACTTGCCTCCTTCCACTTGTCTTTTCAAGTTGACATAGAATTGCAATTTTAACTCTGGTCCCTGACCAGCTAGGCCTCCCAGGGGAGTTAGGGCCCTGAGGACTAACCTCTTTGACACTAACCATCATGGCTAGCCATTGGTTTGGAAGTTGTAATCATAAAAAACACAATTACCTGATCATTAGCAAACACTCTTTTTTTTTTTTTTTAATTTTAAAGAGAAGGATGGAAATACCTACTGAAATTGCTCTGTGGAATGTTCCTTCTAATTTAAAAAAAAGTACCAGAAACAAAGCTAGGGGGGAAAAGTGAGTTTGCATTGCTGTGTGTGCACTGTCTCTATCTGCCTAGTGTTTATCAGGTTTTACTACATGGTAGGGGCTTCGCTCTGTGCTAGGGAGGCAAGCTGTCATCATCAGGGTCACCAAGCTCAGTTCAAGGGAAAAGGGACCAACAAAATGTTTTAAAAATGCAAACTCATGAACCTAGAGAGGGCTGTGGAAATAAGGGGGGATGTGGACAGGAGTGGGCTAAGATCGGCAAAGGTTAAGGCTGAAGAAATGAATTGGAGAGAAAGCATGGGGTGGGGGTGGGGAAATGAGGCTTAAGTTCCTCCTTAAAGAAGGTTGCCATCATGTGCAGAGTGTCCTGCTGTAATATCTGTACCCCAGGCTATGAGCCGTGTCCATGAGAAAGAGCGATTGTGGCTGAAATTTTGTAATTTCTCCTTAAGGTCTCCTGTATACTTTTAGATTTATTTCTGGGTATGTTATGTTTCTCTATGTTGTGATAGATAGTGACTTCTTCCAAATTTTATTTGCTACATATACATTGCTGGCATTTCTAAATGGAATTTATTTAGTAGGTTATTTTGTGATCTAGGAACTTTGCTAAACTCTAATATTCTAATGTAAATATTAGTTTTTAATGAAAATGAAATGTTTTTAATGAAACATTAAAAATGAAATGTTAGTTTTTAGTGAAAATGATAATATACCCTTTGAATGGCATTGTGGTACATCTTCCAAGTCCTCGTGGTTTATCCCCTGTCTTGACCTACCTTACTGACTGAGTCGTCCTGCACATTGCCAAATAAAAGTAGTCAGGGGGCTGGTTTTGTTTTTTTCTTGTCTGAATTCTTTTCAAGTTTTACCTTTAAGAGTGATGTTTATTATAGGTTTTCTGTAGATACTCTTTACCATGTTAAGATGAATGGATGTGAGTTGTATTAGATTCTTTTTATATATTCATTCGGAGGATCTGTTGATTTTTCATCTTTCATCTTTTAATTTTTGAGCTACAATTAATTTTCTAATATCTTTTCATTTATTTATTTTTGGCTGTGCTGGGTCTTCATTTCTGCAAGGGTTTTTCTCTAGTTGTGCAGCGCGGCGGTGCCTCTGTAGTCGTGTGTGCTGGCTTCTCATTGCAGAGGCTTCTCTTGGTGTGGAGCATGGGCTCTAGGGTGTGTGGGCTTCAGTTGTTGCCGCTCCTGGACTCCAGAGCACAGGCTCAAAATTTGTGGTGCTTGGGCTTAGCTGCTCCGCAGCATGTGGGATCTTCCCAGGTCAGGGATTGAACCTGTGTCTTCTGCATTGGCAGGCAGATTCACTGAGCCACACTGGGGAAGCCTGGAAGTACACTTAATTTTTGAGCTACATTTGCATTTATTCAATATTAAACCACTCTAGCATTCCCAGAAATATCCAACTTAGGATGAATTACATTTTCTATTTCTTACTGACTTTTATTTGCAAATGTTTATTTAGAATTTTATATCTATATTTACATGTGTAGAAGGAAATGTCAACCCACTCCAGTATTCTTGCCTGAAAAATCCCATGGACAGAGAAGCCTGCTAGGCTACAGCCCATGGGGTTGCAAAGAATTGGACACGGATGAGCAACTTCACATACTTTATATGAGTGTAATTTGTCTGTGATTTTTGTTTCTCTCTGTTGTCCTTGTTGGATTGTGATATTGGTTACATAACACACAATAAGTTCAGGACAAGTTCTGTGTTTTTCTCTGATGGTTTGTATAAAGCTGGAATGACTTTTTTTTTTTTTTTTTACAGTTTGCTAGAGCTCATTTGTAATTTTCTTTGTGGAAAGATTTAAAATACGGAGTCCATTTCTTGATGATTATAAGATTATTCAGTTTTCTTTTTCTTGGAAAGTCAGGTTATTATGCTATACTGTTTTTCAGGGGATGGGAGTTGCTCATATCGTTCAATTTTCAAATTTATTGACTTAAAGTTATTCATAGTTATGATCCTCTTAACTTTATGACTGAAGTGCCTCTCATTTTAATTCAGTTTGTTATTGATTTATTTTAGATCTTAGTGATCAGAGCAATATTACCAGGGACTATGTTAGACTTTTCAAAGAACAGACTTGGGCTTTATTTGATAGCCGTTCTGAAGGGTGAATTGTACACATCTATTTCACTCTTGTCCGTCATAATCATTTTTCTCATTTCTTATAAGTTATGTATTTATGAAAGATATTAATCATTTAACACAATTTCCAACTTTGTTGTAAATGATTTTCTCTGCTATTCTTCAGTATTCAGTCAGATTTTTTGTTTGTAATTTCTCCCTTTATTTTTAGACCTGAAAAGCCATCTTCTATCTAGAAATTAAAGATTTAGAAATTTCTTCCAACTTGATTTTACTTGTATCTCTAATGAAACTCTAACCTGAAGTGTTATTCTGACCTTGGATATGAAATAAGATTCTAAGATTCAAAATCCCAGCTTTGTGATCAAGTCACCCGAAGCTAGTCCACCTGGTATTAGTATCTAGAAGACAGCTCAAAGGACACAGCTCAGAATATTGTCTCTAGCCCTTGATGGGGAACCAAAGGGCAAGATCATTTATTTAATGATGAAACTATTGCTATTTTGTTTTAACTACTTTTTCTATATTTCCTCATTTTTGTCTGATTAAATTTATTCGGACTAAAATTTGTCTGTAGACGAGAGGCAGGTGGAGGACATGGCAGGGGTAGTGGACTGTCCTGGGAGGAACCCACAGGGTCGGTCTTGATCCATTTCGCAAGCTCAGATGCCTCTGGGGTGAGATAGGGACATACATGAATGTGGTGGCTGGGTGGGGACTGTCACCAGGCAGAACCTTTTCCTTCTAAAGGTTCAGCCACCGACTGGTGCCAACCATTTGTTTCATGTAGGAATTCAGGCCCACCGTCCCAGAGTCTGATTTTTCAAAAGAAGCAGAAACTTAGATTTTTACGTAAAATCTCTTGATTTTGGCATGCTGGAAATGATGTTTTAGGAGCACTGCATGGCCCCAGTAAATCATATCTTAGGATCCAGGCTTAAAACCATCTGTTGGCTTTCTTTGAAATAGGAAGAACACATTTACTATACATGTAATGCAGGAATACTGAGGGTGTCAGGTGACGTTACTGGAAGCTCTGAGTGAAGTGGCCTGAAGTGGACTAGTGAGGGTTATTGTGGGCTGGCCGGTCTACTGTGGGATGCCTGAGTTATTCTGGGCACCCGCTGTTTGAGTGAATACGTAACTCTGCCCACAGTTTCTCGGTAGAGCAGTTGCTACAAGTCAGACTTGGCCCAATGCAGCCGACGCCACCCTGTAAAATGCTTGGAATGCTTGTCTTTTGCCTTTTAGTGATGTTTCCCTTGTCAAGGTTCAAGGATTGGGTTCTTCTCTTCTTCCGTGTTCAACTGATTGCATCATCTGCTAAAGGATCTCAGTTTTATGGGTCAGAATCCCAAAATCAGGGGAGTCCTAGGGGCGGACAGAGACACCCGAGCTTGCAGGACCCCCAGACCTAGGCGTGGATAGCAGACGGTCATCTTAATACATCAGAGCAGGTTGAAGTGACTGCTTGGCCTCTTCAGCAGACAGTTGTTTGGCTTGGGCTTTTGTTAGATTCCCTAAGTTGAATTACCTGAAAAATGTATGTGACTTTGCAAATTGACCGTATAGACAGAATTACCAGCGTCCAAGCCACAGGCACCCACACTCTCTCCCCCAATGGGGTGGCTACTCTGCTTTACTGTTTGACGATCGTGCCTTCCTTGGGTCTTTCCATCTTCTTGATAAAACTACCAAGATCCCTGATCACAGATTGCCCCTGCTTTCTGACAGCCCCCAATCCAGAGAGAATGCGAGCCTTCTGTGAAGCTTTCCCCAAATCAGCTGTCAGAACTCAACCTGTAACAAGCCCCTCCTGGACCTGTTCTGGAGCACCCCCCCCACCCCCACTCCAGTTCCCATTGCCTGTTGGCCACCTGATTCCCACAGGCCGTCCTGGTGATCTGCAGGTGAAGGGCATTGACACCTGTGTAAGAGTGGATGGTATTATTACATCATTACTTTCATTACTTGAGAAACATTAGAGGCAGAAGGACACATTATAGGAGAAAGTTTATAAAGGGAGATGGATGGTAAAAACTGAATGAATGATCCATTTCATTAAAAGCTGCTTCACACATGGTCTCTCGTCCAGGCTATGAGACCTGGAGGGGAGCGGGGTGGCCTCTGCAGGACTTGGGAGAGTCAGGACATCTCAGGGGCGGAACTGCAAACGCAGCGATTCTCAGTCAGGAGGAGCTGATGACCCTTGGCAACCCAGGTCGAGAATGTTCTTTCCAAAAGCTATCGATTGTGCTGATTACGATCCTAGCAGGTTTCAACCTGCTGTCCAAGTCTGGAACTTGAGACAAGTTAAGATCAACAAGCATCTTGTGGTCGAGTTTCATTTAATTAGCGTTCACTGCCAAGTCATGGTTTGGAGGCCGACTTCCATGCCAAGTATGTTTCAACGGTCAAGGTAGACAACCTCCCAGTATATGCTGCCTTTTACCCAGATCGGTTAGCTGGTAGACCCAGTCCAGGGGGGTGGACCCTGGACCGACCCTTCCAGCACCACTGCCTGTAGGGCTCTTTGCTGCTGATGCATGAAGACAAAGCGAAGCCTATGAGGTGGTGGAATTAGGGAAGCCATTTGGTAGGCTTTCCCCAAAGCCAGAGTATTTTTAGTCCTTTATCAGGACAACTTTTTTAAAAAATGTAAGCTGACTTTTATTTTTTCAGGTCACTTTTCTAGGAAACAGGCAAGGTCCTCTCTCAGGCGCTGGCAGCTCCCTTTGTGAAAACGCAGAGCCTTCTCTTGCCAGCTCTATTATGTCATTGAATTAATAATGTTGTAAAGACGAAATCAGAAGTCAATTTGGCAGCTGTGCCTTTGGGGAAATTTTTGGAAGAGTGACCTTCCATTTTTAATAAGCATGTTATTACATTTAGAATTGTATTACTGAGAGCTGAGCCACCCTCCTGAATTTGCTATTAGCCATTTTTTCCCCTTTTATTTTTAATGAACTAGAACCAGTCGAAGCCAGTTGTTGCTAACAGGACGCAGTCAGAAAGGAACTCAATCTTTTACTGTCAGGCCCTTTATTTCAGACAAGTTTAACTCTTCCAAATGTTAGACTTAAAGAAGTCTTTCTAGACAGCATCCATTTCTTTTTTAAAAAATTAAAGTGGGATGGAAGAATCCTTTTCATTACTTTCAGTACCTGTCCTCATGCTTGAGCTTTCTCCCCTAAAGTCAAATACATCATCTTCATTGAAATCTTGTGATTCTGAAATTCGTGCGGAAAATAAATGGGCCAGAGAGGCCAGTAGTGTTGGGTTGGCCAAAAAGTTTGTTCAAATTTTTCCATAACAGCTTACTTAAAAACTGGAACATTTTGGCCAACCAAATATATTCTGAAACAACAAATCTGAGGGGAGGGCTTAACCCATCAAATACTAGAGCCCAAGTTAACACACTGATCCTTAAAACAGTGTGGTGCTGGGGACACATAAAATAGCAAGAACCCATAAGGCAGTCGAGAAATTGCCAGCTAGCAAGTTGAGTCTATTTTATTATCAAAAATTACTCCCAAATAAGACATTGGAACTCTTCAGGAGTGATGGTGGCATAGAAAAATGGCAGTTTGGAGCCAGAAACTTAGATCCCACACCATAGACCTAAAACAAACAAAGAGTGCCCCCACATTATCTAATGATAACAAATCATCAAACTATAGAGAATATCATAGAAAATAAAAATAGACTATGCTCAGGTGTGAAGCAACAAACCAAGTCATAAATCTAGAAATATTCCCTTGTTATCTCAAGATACCCTTGAGAGCAGGGCCTATCAGGTACTCTTGGTTTCTGGCAGTTAACATACCTACCCGGTTAAAGCCCACACACTGGCAAGGGTAGGTTAAAGAATGCGGTAAATGAGGAGCCATTGTCTGAACTAGCCTGTGGGGATGTGTAAGGAAATGTACAAAAAATTTAAAATATGCTGGGATGATTACAGGGTGGATAATTTTCAAGGAAAATCCCTTTAACATATTTGCAGCAAATTGGGAAAAACAGTAAACTAAGCAATATGATTATATATGCTTTTTAGCTTCTGTGAAGTCTTTGATCCAGCAACAGGTATATTATTTTGTTATCTGTTTCTCAGGTGGATGATGATGGCAGGATTTGTTGAGTTCTCATCACATGCTGGATGCTTTTAAAATGATTACCTTTGTTCTAAGCAACTGTGGGGCTTCCTGGGGGGCACAGTGGTCAGGAGTCCACCTGCCAGTGCAGGAGACATGGGTTCGATCCCTGGGTCAGGAAGATCCTCTGGGAAAGGAAATGGCATCCCACTCCAGTATCCTTGCCTGGAGAATCTCATGGACAGAAGAGCCTGGTGGGCTACCGTCCATGGGGTTGCAAAGAGCCGGACACAACTCACACACTCAGCACACACATACACAGCAATTGTATGAGATATCTGTGTTTCTGAATTCATGTTAACCGTAGATCTGTAGTAAGAACTGATGTGTGTGCATGCACATGGGTCTGAGAGAGAGAGAGATGTGTGTGTGGGCGGTGGGTGGGGGGTGGATTTAGAATCCTCTACTGAATCATGAGTTCCTTGAAGTCCAAGAATATTATGATACACAAGTTCTCTGACACAGGAACACACCTGACCCACCTATCAGATACTGACTATAGGACCATGTCTTCTACTCTTTCATTTCCGTAAAACCTGCTGCTGCCCCACTTAATCTAGATGGATCCAAAGCTGAATAAATGCATAGTATTAAAGATGAGAAATATTTTTCTACTTATACTTTTCTTGATTCAGATAATATTCATTCATTCATTTTGCTTATTGACATATAAATGGGTCTTTTGGTCCTCATTAGGATAGACCAAAAAAAAGAAAAGGATAGACAAACAATTTTTGTTGTTGACCACAATTATTATGTAGATCGGGAAGATCTGCTGGAGGAGGGCATGGCAACTCACTCTAGTATTCTTGTCTGGAGAATCCCATGGACAGAGGAGCCTGGTGGGCTATGGTCCGTAGGGTCACAGAGGGTCGGACACAACAGAAGCAACTTAGCACGCATGCACATTATATAGATCGTTGAGTGGGGTCAGGATTATCTTTTCTCTTGTTTATTAGCCTTGATATTTCAGTTACATACTAAATCAAGTGAAAACTGCTTGAAGGAAAAAGGGGGGAACTTAAGCAGGATAAAATCAATTTGCATAGCTCTGGAGAGGCTATATGTCACTTCTGTAAAGCAGGATTTAGAAGATGTGAGATGTAATGTCTGAATCATGAACCATGTGACTCTACTTAGCACCCATTTCTTACATCCTGATGGACACTGACATAAAATTAACCCCATTGTTTGGGACTGAGGAGTAAACTTGTTGTTTGTATAAGAATGTTTTAAAAATAAGTGAAAGTGGAAGTCACTCAGCTGTGTCTGACTCTTTGCCACCCCGTGAACTATATAGTCCATGGAATTCTCCAGGCCAGAATACTGGAGTGGGTAGCCATTCCCTTCTCCAGGGATTCCTCCATCCCAGGAATCAAACCCAGGTCTCCTGCATTACAGGTGGATTCTTTACCAGCTGAGCCACCAGGGAATAAGGCATCATTTTAAAGGAGAGAGAAGGATATATGCTAATCAAAGTGTTGGTGTGAGGTTGGCGTTGACACACGTGCAATCACTGATGTGAACTGAGAACCAGTGGAAACGTGAGGATTCTGTACTTTGACCACGCTTGTTTCCATCATACTTGAGGCAATATAGGGTAGCGATTAGCCCAAGAATCCTGAGGTCAGATGGTCTGAAACTGAATCTGGTTGTAGTACTTTGTGACTGTGATCTGGACCAAGTTTCTTAAACTCTCTATGCCTAGACTTTCCCTACTATAAAATGGTGGTAATCATAACACCAACCTCAGGATTATCAAGTGAGTTAAAATAGGCACACGAGCACACTGCTGTATTTAAAATTGATAACCAACAAGGACCTACTGTATAGCACATGGAATTCTGCTCAGTGTTATGTGGCAGCCTGGATGGGAGGGGAATTTGGGAGAGAATGGATACATGTATGTGTATGGTTGAGTCCCTTCGTCATTCACCTGAAACTCTTACAACGCTATTAATTGTCTATGCTGCAATACAAAAAACAGGCACTTGATAGCGTATTGTCAGCACTATGTGTTGGCTACCGTGACTTGCTGTGATGAATGGGCAGAGATTGACTAGGACACAAAGGCAGCTCACAGCATCAGAGCTAAGTGTTTTTTTGTGGGCTGTATCCTTGATAAAATTTGGTAGTTGCCTACAATAAATGATAATGGAAAAATATATAAAAAAGAATATATATATGTATAACTGAATCACTTTGTACAACAAAAATTAACACAGCATTATATGTTAGTAATAACTCAATTAAAAAAAGGTTTAGTAGGTGCCCCAAGATGGCACCCCATTTTTCAGAAAGAAAGTACCTGTAGGCCTAATGTGTGACCGATTGGAACCTATGTGCTCACCACCCCTGTGTGAGCTTCTGGATCTTTGTTCTTTTCTAGCTTTGCATGTTGAATGTTGTTTTCTTAATTGTATTAAACAGAAAAGAGGTCGTACTAAGTTTTAGATCCTTTGGTATCAAAATAAGAATGTTCTTGAAATGGTCTGTCTGAGAGAGAAACCTGACTGGAAGTTAATAGCGAGTCATTGCAAGCTGAAATGAATTATTCTAAGAAGTGTGAATTTACAGTCACTGTTCTAAAAGGGAATTAGTGATTAACCTAGAAAAAAAAATCCCTTGGCAACAAATAAACCTTACACATCGAGGTGAAAGTCAAAGTATTAGTTGCTCAGTCATATCCAACTCTGTTGTGACCCCATGGATTGTAGCAAACCAGACTCCTCTGTCCATGGAATTCTCCAGGCAAGAATACTGGAGTGGGTTGCCGTTCCTTTCTCAAAGGAATTTTCTGACTCAGGTATTGAACTCTGCTCTCCCACATTGCAGGCAGATTCTTTGTTGTCTGAACCACCAGGGAAGCCCTCACATTGAGGTTCCTGTGTGTACTTGTCTTTAGGCTGCTCATGTCCCTTAAAATTATTAGCTGAGGGTTCTAAGAAGGTTCTAAACTCTTGAAAAAGTTTATAGAAACCTGGATCTGTGCTGAAGGTTCTTCTGGGAACTGGGAATATTTGCTTGTAGCATCTGTTACAATGCAGAAGAAGACCTTCATACACAGATACTAGCTCATTTCCAAGTACTCTGTCAGTGAAAAGATGGCAGCAGCCCAAATGCAGAGGATCACCCAGAACTCACAGAGTCACTGGTAGGGAGCCAGGTGGACACCTAACCAACCACCCTGCCCGCGCTTTGTGCTGGCGTCCTCAGCCATCAGTCCAGTGAATGTGCCCTGGCATCCAGAAGAGGGACACAGTGGCCTCCATCTGGCCTTTGGAGGAGAGTGAGCCTGCGGGAAGAAGAGCATCCCAGCCAAGATCGCACACAGCGCATGGCAGGGCCAAGGCTCGCATCACTCAGTTTGGAGTGACTCCAGAGCTGCCGAATCTCCTGAAGGTGCAGGTTTCATAAGATTCAACTAATGTGTCTACAAGGTGATTCAATGCAACCAGGAATATCTGCCTGTAGAAAAGACCCTGATGCTGGGAGAGCTTGAGGGCATGAGAAGAAGGGGACAGCAGAGGACGAGATAACATCACCAACTCTGAGACGTGAATCTGAGCAAACCTTGGGAGATAGTGAAGGACAGGGAAGCCAGGTGTGCTGCAGTCCATGGTGTCGCAAAGAGTCAGACACAGCTTAGCGACTGAACAACAACAAGCATCCTGTTATAATGCAGAAGAAAATCCTGATATGTAGATGCATCAGCGTTTTTTAATTGATGTATAGTTGCTGTACAATATTATATAAATTACAGGTGTGCAATATAATGTTGTTGTTCAGTCACTAAGTCATGTCCGACTCTTTGGGACCCCATGAACTGCAGCATGCCAGGCTTCCCTGTCCTTCACCATCTCCTGGAGTTTGTTCAAACTCATGTCCATTGAGTTGGTGATGCCATCCAACCATCTTGTCCTCTGTTGTCCCTTTCTCCGCCTGCCTTCTATCTTTCCCAGCATCAGGGTCTTTTCCAGTGAGTCGGCTCTTTGCATCAGGTGGCCAAAGTATTGGTGCTTCAGCATCAGTCCTTCCAATGAATATTCAGGGTTGATTTCCTTTAGGATTGACTGGTACAATAAAGTGATTCACAATTTTTAAAGGTTATACTCCTTTTATCGTTATTATAAAACATTGGTTCAATGGACATGAACTCGGGTGAACTCCGGGAGATGGTGAGGGACAGGGAGGCCTGGCATGCTGAAGTTCACGGGGTTGCAAAGAGTCAGATACAACTTAGCAACTGAACAAAAACAACATGGTAGCTCTACTTTTAGTTTTTTTATTTTTTTTTTAGAAACCTCCGTATTGTTTTCCACAGTGGCTGTACCAATTTACATTCCCATCAACAATGTACAGGGGTTTCCTTTTCTCCACACTCTCTGCCACATTTGTGTTCTTTTTGATGCTAGCCATTCTGACAAGTGTGAGTTGATATCTCATTGTGGTTTTGACTTGCATTTCCCTAATGATTAGCAATGCTGAGCATCTTTTCGTGTGTTGTTGGCTATCTGTATGTCTTCTTCGGAAAAGTGTCTGCTTAGGTATTCTGCCCATTTTTTTTTTTCCAGTGGGTTTTGTCATATATTGACATGAATCAGCAATAGATTTACACGTATTCCCCATCCCGATCCCCCCTCCCCCCTCCCTCTCCACCCGATTCCTCTGGGTCTTCCCAGTGCACCAGGCCCGAGCACTTGTCTCATGCATCCCACCTGGGCTGGTGACCTGTTTCACCATAGATAATATACATGCTGTTCTTTGGAAACATCCCACCCTCACCTTCTCCCACAGAGTTCAAAAGTCTGTTCTGTACTTCTGTGTCTCTTTTTCTGTTTTGCATATAGGGTTATCGTTACCATCTTTCTAAATTCCATATATATGTGTTAGTATGCTGTAATGTTCTTTATCTTTCTGGCTTACTTCACTCTGTATAAGGGGCTCCAGTTTCATCCATCTCATTAGAACTGATTCAAATGAATTCTTTTTAATGGCTGAGTAATATTCCATGGTGTATGTGTACCACAGCTTCCTTATCCATTCATCTGCTGATGGGCATCTAGGTTGCTTCCATGTCCTGGCTATTATAAACAGTGCTGCGATGAACATTGGGGTGCACGTGTCTCTTTCAGATCTGGTTTCCTCAGTGTGTATGCCCAGGAGTGGGATTGCTGGGTCATATGGCAGTTCTATTTCCAGTTTTTTAAGAAATCTCCACACTGTTCTCCATAGTGGCTGTACTAGTTTGCATTCCCACCAACAGTGTAAGAGGGTTCCCTTTTCTCCACACCCTCTCCAGCATTTATTGCTTGTAGACTTTTGGATAGCAGCCATCCTGACTGGCGTGTAATGGTACCTCATTGTGGTTTTGATTTGCATTTCTCTGATAATGAGTGATGTTGAGCACCTTTTCATGTGTTTGTTAGCCATCTGTATGTCTTCTTTGGAGAAATGTCTGTTTAGTTCTTTGGCCCATTTTTTAAATGGAGTTGTTTAGTTTTTTGATGTTGAGTTGTATGAGCTGTGTAGATATTTTGGATATTAATACCTTATAGGTCATATCATTTGCAAAGATTTTCTCCTATTCAGTAGGTTGTCTTTTTTTGTCGATGCTTTCCTTTGCTATACAAAAACTTTTAAGTTTAATTCAGTCCTGTTAGTTTATATTTTGCTTTATTCCCCCTTGCTTTAGGAGATGGATCCAGAATAGTTTGCCACAGTCTAAAAATTTGCATTCTACTTCTTTGCCTCTAGGAGTTTTATGGTTTCTGGTCTTTTATGGTTTTAGGTCTTTAATCCGTTTTGACTTTATTTTTGTGTATGATGTTAGAAAATGTTTTAATTTCGTTATTTTACATGTAGCTGTTCAATTTTCCCGGTAACCGTGCTGGCTAGGTTTTTTAATCCAGTTGGATTATTAAGCCTTGCATAATCATGAAATGTGTGGTAGAAAATTTAAGATGAACAATGGTGTTTCTTTCCTTTGACTTTTATTGGCTGGTGGGAAGATCATCATAGGCTTGTAAGCAGAATGTTTACCCAGACCAAGGCAGGTGTGCCTTCCTGTTCTCAAAAACTGGCGTGGTATGACATGGGCTTTAAACTTCCTGGGAAGAGATTCTCTGGAACTTTTAAATTGTCAAATCTTAAAAATAGTAGTTTTGAAATGAATGATTTAAGGTTAAATTTTGCTATCTCACATATTGGGGTTTATTATCATAACTTTGAATGTTTTGGCTTAAAAGTGGATATTTTTTGGTATTTTTCCTCTTTTCATTGTTATATATGTTAAACTCTGAGAGTCTGACACCAAGCTGCAGCAAAGGAGCATGCATTTTAACTTTGCTTTCAGAAAGATTAGGGCAAAGGAATAAAACTTTGAGATGGATTTGCAACTAGGTTATCTGGTTAGAGGCAACATCAACATGATCCTAGGACTTCTGATGTCTCTGTAGAGCACCGGGAACTGTACTCAATATCCTGTGATAAACCATAATGGGAAAGAATATGAAAGAAGAATGTGTATATATAATTGAGTCACTTTGCCATGCAGCAGAAATTAACAGCTTTGTAAATGTGAAAGTGTTAGTCCCTCAGTCATGTCTGACGCTTTGTGATTATAGCCCATGGATTGTAGCTCACTAGGCTTGTCTGTCCATGGAATTCTCCAGGCAAGAATATCGGAGTGGGTAGCCATCCCCATCTCCAGGGGATCTTCCTGACCCAGAGATCAAATCTGGGTCTCCTGCATTGCAGGCAAATTCTTTACCATCAGAGCCACCAGGGAATTCCCTAAATCAACTATACTTCAGTTAAAAAAATTAAAAAAAAAAAACAACAAGCACCTGTTAACTTCAAAATGAAGCCTCAGCTTTAGTGGCTCCCCTTCAAGTGCTCCCTTAACCCAGCCTGGTCTTACCAGCCCACCAGTTCCCATTCTGTTCTGCTGTATTCATAGTGAGCCAGTCACCATTGCTGGTGTAGAGCCTAGGGGTCTCCCCCTTGTCGTTCCCTTTTCCCCATGTTTCCCCTCCCTCACCTTCTCTCCTTCATGGGTCTGTAATCTACCTGTCCCTCAACATCTGTCTCAGATGTCAAATCTGCTAGCTGTGGAGGATTGGAAAGTTTTGTAAAAGAAACATCTACTTAAAAAAAAATTCCTTATTACTTTACTACTTTTTGCTCTTAATGTTCCAGTGTCCTGTATTGTAGTTATTTTTGGTACACATGTTTTCGTATTTACTTGTCTATTATATATCACACCTCAGCCTGTATCTTCTAGAAACGGACAGAGGAACAGGATACAGTTTTGTTCAGTAAGGACCTTGTAGGCTGTACCATCTGCTTCAGATGGGTATCAGCTTGGAGTTAGTATATGCCAATCTGTCTGTCTCTTATCTCTTTCTTTGACTATCTCTTTGTATGCCTTTTGTCTTGTTTGAAGATTGCTATTTTTTTTTTTCTATAGGGCATCAATACAAGATGCCCAAGGAGATTCTGATTCTGTTTCAGCCTGTCTTTACAGGCCACCGTAGAACAGGTTGGAGTAGGAAATGGCAACATGCCCTAGTATTCTTGCCTGGAAAATTCCATGGACAGAGGAGCCTGGCAGGCTACAGTCCATGGCATTGCAAAGAGTCAGACACCATTGAGTATGCATGTGCTAGAGCAGATACGTCAGGCTTTTTGTCTTTTCTGACTGTATTGTCCTAAGCATTTCTGTAAGTACTAGCCTCTTAGAGCATCACTTGACAAGGTTAGTCCGTTTCTCTTTGGGGCTGGATCTTGGGGATGGGGCGATATTCTTTTCTAACATATTTGATAGGGGAAGTCAGATCCCAAACTATAAGGAATATATTTTTTAACATGTGTGCTTTCTTTTTTTTTTTTTTGAGAGGCCCTAAAGTTTCCTTGCCTCCAAACTTATTCTGGCTGCTGTTTCTTTTCTTCGTTCTCTAAATTAATTTGTCAGCAGCATTTCTGGAGCTGCCTCTTCCAGTTGCCAGACGTGGGCCAGTTTGTTCCTTTGTGAGTGTGGATGCATCTGACCTTTGGATGGGGTGAAAATCTGTACCAATGGGCCCCGGTTCTGCCTTTTGGAGCTAATATATTCTTCTAATTTCCCTCACATATGATAGCTATTAAAACATTTTGAGACTGTGAACATGCTTATTTGAGACCGGAAGAGCCTGGGTCATAGAGGAAAGAGGAGGCAATTACAGAGTGGGAGGGGAGTGGGATGGGACAAGCTCCGGTGGTTTCAGGGACTTTGGGAGATGTGAATAATACAAGGCATTGTGGAAGAGATGGAAGAGGCAGGACAGGGACAAAAATTTTGTTCCTGTGGTAGCTTTTATGGTCAGTATGCCCTGAAAGCCTCTGATGACTCAGATGGTAAAAAGTCTGCCTGCAATGCAGAAGACCCAGGTTTGATCCCTGGGTCAGGAAGATCCCCTGCAGAAGGAAACAGCAACCCACTCAAGTATTCTTGCCTGGAAAACCCCATGGACAGAGGAGCTTGGCGGGCTACACCCCATGGGGTCGCAAAGAGTGAGACATGACTAAAGGACTAACACACACACACACACATGCCCTGAAAATAATCTCTCCAGCTTCCATCTTCAGAATGAAAATGAGCATGGTATTTTAGATGGAAAATCACAGAATTCCCATGTCAGCACTGTCTTTCCATGTGACCCTGCCCCTGTCCTACCGGCAGAGGAGGACTAGAGGGGAGACTGAGGCATTCCTACATTCTCAAAGCTCTGGCTTTGAGATCATACCATTTGCATATTTCTGTTGAGATTCTTACCAGTGAATGCTGATGGCCTTCTGTAAACTCATAAGGGATTCTATTCAATAATTCTTGTTTAACTTCCCAGAGACCAATTGCTGTAACTAGAAAGCAATGACTCTCATGTCTGTACACCACAGAGGAAATGAAATCTCATTACTCCAATCCTGTTGTGTATAATATCGATGTAATTATAGGAATGGAAGTAAAAAATATACTGTAACTAATGTGATCCTGAGAGTCATACAACCTTACTAACTAATTGACCTTAATTTCATGACATTTACAAATTGGCATTTATCACTCCCTGTTCACCCTGCTTTGTTCCTCCAATAAGCTAGGTTTCTTACTCTAGACAAAAATGGAGTTGGAATCTTCCATCTACTCTACCCAGATAGCTCTTCATAAGTGGGAAAAATGGTTTAGGCTTATAAAGAATACTTTACAACAGTGGAGTTTACAAAAAGAAAGGAAAATGGCTACTGAACTAACGGAAAAGGAACCCCTTACTTTGAAAGATGTATTTATTTGCTTTTGTGGTCCTAGTTTTACTTGGTCGCTTAAGTGGACAGGAGAAATACAAAAAGTGAGATCAGGGAACAAGTGAAAGACGGTGTAGGACATTGGTTGGAAATTTTATAGTCCACGTGCTGCTTTGTCCTCCTGAAGCTTGTGTTTTAAAGTCTTGGTGGTTCAGCAGGAAACACCCAGAAGTGTGACTGCAGCTATGGAATCCGTCATGGCTATACCTTGCCTGAAGAATGATGCCTTCGGGATGGTGTTGATGTCTCAAGTTATAACCGAGACATCCAAGAAGCTCCATTTTCTGCCCAAAGTAACATTTCTGCACTGAGAGAAGCCTCCAGATCTCTGTGAAGGGAACAGTCATCCTGGTCATAGTGCCTTTCCAGGGGTCCTTTGGAAGGTCCAGATGTCAAGAAACTGTATCAGTTCTATGAGGACCCTGGGCACATTCTAAGAAGCTTGTTTTATTTTCAGCCATGTGTGGAATAAAGTATGCAAATTAGGTATTTTTTTTATAAATCATGACTCCTCACATAATGGTTTTTCCATTCCAGGCAGTTTTCGGCCTCCAATCAAGTCATTAGGTCCTGAATTGGTTGAAACAAATTAGCTTTTAAATGCCTCTGATTCCTGTTGGCGCCCATATTTCAGCAGGAGGAGGTTACCATGGGCTCCCTGCCAGGACAGCCCTCTTGTTTCTGCCTCTCCTAGTAGGTGGTGTATTTGTTGCTTTATAATCCCTGTAACAGACTGGAGTTTCCTATTCTTTTTTTTTTCTCTGAAGAGTATAAAATTACTATCAGATTTGGAGAGCAAAATGAGACTGAGACTTTGAGAGAAAGCACATTCTCTGGCACAATCTCCATACCCTGGAATCCTCAGTGGCACATTTCTTCCCATTGCTTGGCTCCCGAGAGAGTAATACTTGACTCCCTTTTCAAAATGGCAGTGTGACTATAGCTCTAAATAGCATGGAATTGGGAGCAGTGCTGAAGTGAGAGAGGCTTGAAGCTTGAAACCGAGTCTAAATTGTTTCCACTGGCCTCAAGAAGATCATCTCATGGGTGGGCTTTTGAAGGTACCAGATTCACTGGTTGTGTTTCTGAGTGGTTTGAAAGCAAACTGTAGTCATCAAGTGAATATAGGGAGCCATGGACGGACCCTTTCATTCTTTCCCTTCCTCCTATTATTCCTGGAACTATTCTGGGACCAGGTGGGGGTGAACCTGCTTTTTCTCCCTCCCTTTGTCCCTCATGCCGATTCTCCCCCTAAATGTGTCCACCTGCTTGTTAGCATCAGGCTTTACAAGGTATGTGAACAGATGAAATGGACATGGTCCCCATGAGGTGGAGGGGAGGCCTCCTGGGACAGAATTTGGGGAATGGCAGCAATGCATGTTACATGTCTGTTGTGTCTGTTGTCCTGAAAATTTGGGTCATGTGACCTGAAATGCCAGGTGGCTGAGCGGGAGCCAAGCTGTCTGTCTGTCTCCAGGACCAAATGCCCTGCAGTTGCCAGTCTGAAATGCTTAAAGACGTCTGACATTCTTCCATTCCAGAAGGCATGTCGTGTGTACACATGGTCACTGTTGAAGTTGAGCCTAGTGGATACATGAGTTGTAGAACAGGACAGACCGAATCGCTGCAGGCCAGGTACATGCCTGCAATATTTTTAAGATGCTGGCGACTATGTGGAGGTTATGTGTTTTATCAAGTAGGTTCTCATTTTAATATCTTAGGAAATGTGATGACATAACCTTTTCTCACTAATATCTTGTGTGCTTTTGGTAGAATGTGAAGTCATTCCTCCAGAAGTAGGAAAGAATTATGGAAGAAGGCTGTCTTGTAAACAGATTTTAGCAGATTCAGACATTAACTTTTGTTCTGATGAGTATGTTTTGGAGAGTGAAGGTGTTTGGAAGAGTGTTGAAAATCTTCTCCTGGGCTCTGCTGGAGTTCACGAGCTGAGTATGCTTACTTTCGATTAGCAGGTCTGAGTGCTGCGAATCAGTGATGCAGAGGCTCTAAAAAGAACATTTGATTTTTAAATTTTATATTGGAATATAGTTGATTTACAATAGTGTATTGTCTCAAGCATACAGCAAAAGGATTCATTTATACATATATGTATATCTATTCTTTTTCAGATCCTTTCCCCAGAATATTGAGTAGAATTCCCTGTGCTGTACAGTAGGTCCTTGTTGATTACTTTATATGTAGTGTAGTGTGTTTATGGTAATCCCAGATTTAGTCAGTTGTAGTGAGGTGGATGAACCTAGAGCCCGTTATACAGATTGAAGTAAGTCAGAAAGAGAAAAACACATGTCATTTATTTATGATATATATACATATGTATATGGAAGCTAGAAAGTTGGTACTGATGAATCTATTTGCAGGGCAGGAATAGACACAAATGTAGAGATCAGACTTGTGGACACAGCAGGGGAAGAAGGTGTGGGATGAATTGAGAGAGTAGCATTGAAATATACACATTACAAATGTAACATAGCTCGCTAGTGGGAAGCCGCTGTATCGCACAGGGAGCTCAGCTCAGTGCTCTGTGACGACCTAAGGGGGGCGTGGGGGGTGGGAGAGAGGCTCAAGAGTGAGGGGATATATGTATACTTATAGCTGATTCATGATATTGCACAGCAGAAAGCAACTATCTTCCAATTAAGAAATAAACCCCAATCTCCTAATTTGTCCCTCCCTACTTACCCCTTTGATAACCATAAGTTTATTTTCTATGAAAAAAAAAAAGAACACTTTTAAATGGAAATCTCCCAGTTGGTGCTTTCTTCCTTTGATTTAGGTTACATAAACTCAATTACTATAATTACATTACTTATTTATTTACTTGGTTATTTATTCATTTGAAAAATCAGAGTGCCTTGGAGGATAAGTCTTCCGACAGAGAGATAATGGTTATAAGCTCATGATCTGATTGGAAGTACAAATCAGGGGATTGAAATTTCAAATTAAGGAGTAAGTTTCCAACTTGAGAGCTCAAGCATAGAGATCGTCAGATGTCCTTAATGTTCACGGGCATCCAGGGAGGGGTGAGCTAGGTTGTTTTTCTCATAGATCTTTCTGCATTTGCTTCCCTCAGTAGCTCGTCACCAAAGTTGAGTTCTACCAGGAAAGTGCAGACCTTTGTGTGAGGCGGAAGGTGGTAAATAAGTCATTTCAGGGGAGTGAGGTCCAATCTGGTTTAGAGACCACTGTGAGCAGTACCTGAGGATATCCTAACCATTTCCCTGGCAGCAGTTGATTTTACATGAGTATATCATAAAACCTAATACCTTCTCCCAGCCTCCCCATACTTCAGAAATAGATTGTTTTATGTGTGCCAAACTAAAAAGGCTGAATTTTGCCAAAATGGAAAGGAAAATGTAGAAATTCCTATTACATGATTATCTTACATTTTATATATCCTGTCTAGAAAATAATAATTTTGTGTTTGATTTGATAAAATGATGAACTTAGTAAGGGCTCAAAATCTCTTACTGGTAGGGTTAGTCAATTGAAAATTCAAATTTGACAAGTTAAAGCTCTCAAATGGAAAAACATCTTATGGTAAAGAATCTGCCTGCAATGCAGGAGCCCCAGGTTCGATTCCTGGGTCAGGAAGATCCCCTGGAGAAGGAAATGGCAACCCACTCCATTGTTCTTGCCTGGAGAATACCATGGACAGAGGAACCTGGCGGGCTACAGTCCATGGGATTGCAAAGAATTGGACATGACTGAGCAGTGGCCACCGGACTGGAAAAGGTCAGTTTTCATTCCAATCCCAAAGAAAGGCAATTCCAAAGAATGCTCAAACTAACGCACAGTTGCACTCATCTCACATGCTAGTAAAGTAATGCTCAAAATTCTCCAAGCCAGGCTTCAGCAATACATGAACCGTGAACTTCTAAATGTTCAAGCTGGTCTTAGGAAAGGCAGAGGAGCCAGAGATCAAATTGCCAACATCCGCTGGATCATCGAAAAAGCAAGAGAGTTCCAGAAAAACGTCTATTTCTGCTTTATTGACTATGCCAAAGCCTTTGACTGTGTGAATCACAATAAACTGTGGAAAATTCTGAAAGAGATGGGAACCAGACCACCTGACCTGCCTCTTGAGAAACCTATGTGCAGGTAAGGAAGCAACAGTGAGAACTGGACATGGAACAACAACTGGTTCCAAATAGGAAAAGGAGTGCGTCAAGGCTGTATATTGACACCTTGCTTATTCAACTAATATGCAGAGTACATCATGAGAAATGCTGGGCTGGAAGAAGCATAAGCTGGAATCAAGATTGCCAGGAGAAGTATCAATAACCTCAGATATGCAGATGACACCACCCTTATGGCAGAAAGTGAAGAGGAACTAAAAAGCCTCTTGATGAAAGTGAAAGAGGAGAGTAAAAAAGTTGGCTTAAAACTCAACATTCAGAAAACTAAGATCATGGCATCTGGTCTCATCACGTCATGACAAATAGATGGGGAGACAGTGGAAACAGTGTCAGACTTCATTTTTTTGGGCTCCAAAATCACTGCAGATGGTGATTGCAGCCATGAAATTAAAAAAACGCTTACTCCTTGGAAGGAAAGTTATGACCAACCTAGATAGCGTATTAAAAAACAGAGACATTACTTTGCCAACAAAGGTCCATTTAGTCAAGGCTATGGTTTTTCCAGTGGTCATGTATGGATGTGAGAGTTGGACTGTGAAGAAAGCTGAACGCCAAAGAATTTATGCTTTTGAACTGTGGTGTTGGAGAAGACTCTTGAGAGTCCCTGGACTGCAGGGAGATCCAACCAGTCCATCCTAAAGGAGATCAGTCCTGGGTGTTCATTGGAAGGACTGATGCTGAAGCTGAAACTCCAATACTTTGGCCACTTCATGCAAAGAGTTGACTCATTGAAAAAGACCCTGATGCTGGGAGGGATTGGGGGCAGGAGGAGAAGGGGACAACAGAGGATGAGATGGTTGGATGGCATCACCGACTTGATGGACGTGAGTTTGAGTAAACTCTGGGAGTTGGTGATGGACAGGGAGGACTGGCGTGCTGCGATTTATGGGGTTGCAAAGAGTCGGACATGACTGAGCGACTGAACTGAACTGAGCTACTAACACACTTTCAATGCTCCCAAATGGAAAAATGTCTTATCTTCTATAGTCTTGTGGTTTTTGTTGTTTTGTGTTTTTAAGGAGTTTAGGAAACCTCCTATTCTTCTTTTCATTTTTCTTTTCCTAGTACCTTGGTGGTGGAACAGAGTCCTCTCTTTCTCCTCCCTTCTAGAGAAAGAGAAGTCTGCTCAGATTGCCTCCAGGGGCGCTTGGCTAGTTTCCCTCACTGGGTCCTCAGCATACTACCTGCACTCCTGCTGAATCACACTCATCTTTTAAAAAAAATCTTCTGTTGTGGCATCACCATAGTCTAGAAATCTGCCCATTCCTGTTGCCGCCAGCTGTGCATGGGTATTTAAATTAAACACTGCTGAAAAGTTAGTTCCCTGGTTGCTTCAGCCACATTTCAGGTGCTCCATGGCCATGTATGGACAAGACAGAAGAACACTGACATCCTCACAGAAAGTTCTATTGGTGATGCTGGTCTAATGTCCATAGCAGTTTCCTGTTCTGTAAAGCTTCACGTGTAAACACCTTAACCTGGCTTCTAAGCCTTCTGCAGTCTTGCTGTTTGTACAGACTGAGTATGACTCACTATCGGGTGGTGAGGAAAACCCAGGGGCTGGAGCTCCCAAGAGACTGGGTGGAACAGATGAGGCATCTCATTCCTTTTTCAAGAATGAGTGGTGTTCCAAAAGGCAGGAGGTAGGTCTGAGGAAAGGTGTGAATGGGAAGGTCAGTTTCAGACATGTGGAAGATCTTGGTGAAGTATAGGGAATAAAGGGCAACCTCTCAGGCTGTTTCATCTTCCCAGAACGAGGAGAATAATTCCCACTCTCTGAACCACTGCAGGCTGATGGGTGAAGGGAATTTGTGTGGAAGCATTTTTTTGTTGTTGTTTAATTGAAGTCGGCATCACAGACTCAATGGACATGAGTTTGAGCAGACTCTGGGATATGGTGATGGACAGGGAAGCCTGGCGTGCTGGAGTCCATGGGGTCACAGAGTCACATGACTTAGTGACTGAACAACAAACAACAGCAGTTGATTTTACAATGTTGTGTTACTTTCTGCTGTGCAGCAGAGTGACTCAGTTATACACGTGTTTACGTTCTTTTGTTCTTTCCCATCCTGGTTTATCACAGACTGTTGAATATAGTATCCTGTACTATACAGTAGGACCTTGCTGTTTATACATCTTATATACGCTGGTTTGTATCTACTAACTCCAAACTCCCAGTCCATCACCCTCCCTGCTTCCCTCTTGGCAACTGCAAGTCATGGAAACAGTTGGTTTTAAAGTGACTGATTCTTTACAAGGGCTTCCAGGAACACTGGGAATTCTAGATGGGCTTTCTGGAGAACAGAGTCTTTGAAGCTTAAGAAACTGGAAAATAAAAGGAAAGATCTGTGTTTAGGCAGCTGGACGTCCCAAGGTCCAGGGCCTGAGGGTGGCAAAGGCATTGCAGGCTGGTTGTCTATGTGTCCTGTGACTCCGGACACATGAGAACCTGTGTCTTCAGTCCATTCTCTTAGAGCTGCTGTGTTGGATGGTGAGCTTGGCCTAAGTTCAGTTCAGTTCAGTCACTCAGTCGTGTCCGACTCTTTTTGACCTCATGGACTGCAGCACGCCAGGCCTCCCTGTCCATCACCGACTCCCAGAGTTTACCCAAACTCATGTCCATCGAGTTGGTGATGTCATCCAACCATCTCATCCTCTGTCATCCCCTTCTCCTCCCGCCTTCAATCTTTCCCAGCATCAGGGTCTTTTCTAATGAGTCAGTTTTTCGCATTAGGTGGCTGAGGTATTGGAGTTTCAGCTTTAGCATCAGTCCTTCCAATGAAGGACTAAGTGCTGACATGTTGAAAGCTTCGTCACATATTGGATGCAGCATGAAATATTTGTGTTCCCCTCACTCATGTTTTCTTTAAGTTTCCAAGCTGTGGTTACTCCAGAGATGGATAGGTGTGTGACTTTGGGTTAGCAGCCTGACCTGTGTGCATTCCTGCCGTCCTGGCCACTGTGGGCTCCTGGCAAAGCCGCCCTGGCTGGCAAGGAAGCAGCAGGGAACCCTTCTCGAAGTTTCCAGGGCAGCTCCAGAAACAGTGGTTTCTCCCAGTGGAAGAAGAGACATGGTCCCGGTAGGAAATGTGGACGGCCCTGCTTGCCCTCCATAGATTGGCCATTCCTTTCCTTCTCTTTTTACCTCCCTCCTCCTCCTTTCACCAAGACCAAGCACCTGGGTCCTCAAGAACTGGAAGTGTGTGAAAACAGTGATCTGAGATGGCAGGAGACAAGGGGAACCTCAAGGCCTGTTCCCTTCCGTGCACCTTTCAGAACAGAGGGAACGAGGGGACAGCTGTGGGTTGACAGCTGGACACATGGTCTGTGTGACTAAAACAGGCTGAGTCTCTAGCGAGTGTGCTGGACCATAGTCCAGGCCCTGAAGAACACTCTGGTCCTTGGCTGACGCTGAGAAGCAAACCATGTCACATAGAAGCAAGATGAATGTGTGTCGGCTTCTGCTTGTAACTGTGTGTGTAACTGTAGCTGCAGGAACACTAACGTGGGGGGAACAACTTGTGGTTGCTGTTCTCTGTGACCCAGACAGTGTGGAAGGAAGAAGTACTGTGGCAGTTTTCATGAAGATGTGGGCACCCTGGCCACAGGGGCTTCTGGAGTCCCCCGTCGGCCTTGCCCCTTCCCCGTGGGTCTGTGGTTAACTGGACCCTCCATGCCCACTCCTCCCCAGACACCTCGCAGTTCTGAGAGGGGGTGTGACCAGGCCGCAGCCCGGCCCTGGGACCCCTGCGCCCTCCAGCCGGAGTGGCCCGGCCTCCTGGTGTGCTCCCCAGCCACTGGTTTCCTTACTTGTGCTGCTGCTTTAATTGGCCCCAGTTCTCTTCATCTGTTGCGAAAACTCTTGAAAATCATACGAGAGTCATTTCCCCCTTCTTTACTGGGATTCTTTTCTGCACATGGTGCACGGCTGGTGAGGAGACCTGTGCCCTCTGCTCAGTTCTTGGCAAAGCCATCAATTGGTGGGTTTCTGCGGGGCGACTGATCACGTTACACCCGAGGAGTGCTGGACCTGGTTAGTTCTCAGCTGCAGGATATCTTTCCCCAGAGTCCTCAGGCTGGGGGGCCTGCTCTGAGGATTCCCATGTGCCGATGGGTTTGCTGCTGCTCCTGTTTAGTTGCTCAGTTGTGACCCCATGGACTGCGGCACTCAAGCTTCCCTGCCCTTCACGGTTTCCCAGAGTTTGCTCAAACTTGTGTCCATTGAGTCAGTGATGCCCTCCAACCATCTTGTCCATGCTGGTGAGTGGCACTTTGTAATTGGCCACAGACCCCGCCGCTCCTCAATGTCAGCTATACTTTTATAACCTGCCTGGTGCCCTGAGGTCATTTATCTGCACATAGATACATGTATGTGCAGATAAGTGACCTCCCAAAGCACATTTTCAAGTTCTTCCTAACCAAAAGCCGATAGACAGGCAGATTTCTATTCAGTTTATTCAGTTGTCCCTTGACCCGTTATTAGAGCCGGGGTTAGGGGCACCTACCCCTGAGTAGCTGAAGATCTGTATTCTACTATCTCTGCCTCAAAAACAAAGAAATGGATGACTCATTCAAATGCACAAAGCTGAAACGTTTGGGATAGACTCAAACCCTCCTTTTTCTGATTTCACATTTCGTGATCTCTAACAATATCAAAATTTTTCCCCAGTTAGTTAATTTAAAGATCTATAAAATGAGAATATAAGCACTACATTTATTGAAAACCCTATAAATGTTTAAAACTCCGTATAAGTAGACCCACACAGTTCAAAACCCATGTTGTTCAAGATCAATTGTATTTGTATTTATCTCTCCAACTATCTTCTGATAGTGGTTTAAAATGAACAGTTGAGGGGACTTTCCTCGTAGTCCAGTGGTTAATTAAGACTCCACACTTACACTGCAGGGTGCATGGGTTCGATCCTTGGTCGGGGAACTAAGATCCCACATGCCAAGCAGCATGGCCAAAAAAGAGAAAGTTGAAAATGAAGAGTTGAAACAACATTCACGAAAGGAAATAAAACTGCTGAAGGATAGACTAGGAAGGCTTAGGGCCAGGATTACAGATTAACTGCTTTATTAGTCTGTTCGTTGGTGGCGTTGATCTTAATGACTGTGTTCAGGGCAGGAAGCTTGTATGCTTCACACTGACTGAGTGAACAGCACTGGTATTGAGTGACCCTGGTTTCACTGCTTTTGATCTTACTGGACAGATTTTTTGCTGCTAGGTTTCCCTTCTTCCCCAAATGTTGCTGAATTAACACAAGCAAAATCTTCTCCGTTTCACATCTCTTATTTGTTCTCTTGAAAGTGTTGATCTCGCGACTGGCTACAGCCTGAGCCTGGCTGGCAGTGGTGTGATCAATTCCTCCCCACGTTCCTCTCTGTGGTCAAGGGCTGTCTTCTGGAAAGGCCGTATCAAGTTCGTCCTCTGTTGTGAATGAAAATAATCAGTTGGTGAAAGCCCAGAATTAGAACCCTCTTGGTATATTTATTTCTGTGTCTCAAGAATTCTGATTTAAAGCAGACATTATTTCAAGTCATGTGAACAGTAGGTCGTTCAGGAGTCTTGGATGAATCAATGTTTTCTTCCCTTCTCTGTAAGAAAATGTATTTAAAGTAAAGGTCAAATCTAGCCTGGATTTAGAACCTATTAAATGTGGGTCTGGAGGGAAGAGCTGCTACTCTTTTAAAAAATTTTCTACATAGTTTTCGAGCACTAGGGACACTCTGGTCTTCTGCATATCATCATTTCACACTTATTTCTGGTGTTGGTATTTTTCTTTTCTGCTGGGCTGTAGCACAGATACCTAGTGAATTTGAGCCCATGTGGGTCTTTGGGCTTGCTCAAAGAGTAAATTGTTGAAGGAATAATTGTTCAAGGAATAAATTAAGCCTTTAAAAATCATCTTGGAGGAGTTTATTAGGCTTTGAACTGCATCTGAGAAGGATGGATCAGTGCCCCTTGTTTAATTAAGAGGCTCAGAAGTCAAACTCCGTGTCCATCCGTCCTGCCCTCCCCCGATCCCTCCAGCCGCCCCCAGCTCCATGAAGGTGGTCTAGCTATTGTTGGAGGTGATGGCCCCTCCCACAGCCTTACTCTGTTACCAGCCCCCCTGGTATTTCTGCTCCAGAGAAATCTCCAATCCCACACTTCCCCAGCCCAGCCTTGCCCTCTGTGGCTGTTGGCACAGCCCCTTGGCTGGTCTTCCGCTCCCCACCCACGACTCCCTTCCCTAAGCGCTCCTGCTCAGGAAAGGTTGGAGCATACTCTACAGGGTAGGCTCAGGAAAAGGCCATGGGGAGGGCATCAGTCCAGGGAAGAGGTCACCTGTGGAAACGCGACCGTTCCTATGCTCTTTACTGATTTATTTGGTTTTATTTTTTCATTTTTCAAATGCGTATGCAGTGGAGTACACCCCTGGCTTTTCTGACCAGAGACTATCGCTTAGAAAGTGTTTAAGTCTGCAGCAGTGTCCACGAAGACATGAGATGTTTTCCTAACAGAGCTGAGGGTTTGTGGACAGCTGGCCTCTCACGTGACAAATTCTTCTCCCAACGACTGCTGATTCAAGGAAAAGTGCAGAGGACCTGTGGGCAGACTCTTTGCAGAACCAGGCTGGGGTGGGTGGTTCCGGTGGCAGCTCTGGTGGCAGCTCTGATGGCAGCCAGGCCCAGTCCTCCCCCTTCTGTGGTCCTGCCTCAGTGCCCCCAAATGAGAGCCCATGGTCCCTTATTCTTCCTGTGGGTGACACTCTTCACTGCCCGCTTGCACAGCCTGCAGCTGCCACACATGCCACACACAGATCATTTTTATGATCTGCTTTCACTGTTTCTCTTTCAGAAATTTTTTTTACCCTCTCTGTTGCTCACACAAGTCTAAACACAGTCTGGACACATTATAATTCCTCTCAGAGTCCAGAAGCCTTTAGAAATAGGAAGTGCAAAGGCCATATCCTCGAAATATTAACATTAAAAGCTTAAATCTCCAACGTCAGGAAATTAAGTAATATTATGATCATTTTTTACATGGCATCCATAAGGTTTATTTTAAAAGTCAGCCTGTGCTTTTAAAGAATCTGGTCTCATCGTACAACAAATCAGTAGTTCAAGAACAGAGATGATTTTGTAGTAGTTGCAATGTGCTCCGCGTGAGGACGTGACAGATGTTAGCATTTGTCACTGAGGAGCAATTTAGGCCTTTAGTTTGTAATTGGTATTTTATCTGTTTTTTTAATTGAAGTGTAGTTGATTTACAATGTTGCATTAGTTTCAGCTGTATGGCAAAGTGTCAGTCAAACACATACGTGTCTGTATGTGTATATGTCGGGCTTCCCAGGTGGCTCAGTGGTACAGAATCTGCCTATGATGCAGGAGACACAGGAGACTCAGGTTTGATCTCTGGATCGGGAAGATCCCCTGGAGGAGGAAATGGTAACCCACTCCAGTATTCTTGCCTGGGAAATCCCATAGACAGAGGGGCCTGGCGGGCTACAGTCCATGGGGTTGTAGCGTTGGACACGGCTGAGCACACTCCAAGCACATACACATGCCCAGAAATACCTAGACTTATGAATTTAATATATAAACTATACAAATATTTTATAATAATCTACAAGGTAAAAGAGTCTGAAAAAGAATCTAGAATATATATATATATGTATGTAGAGAGAGGGAGAGAAGAATATATTTTCTAGATTCCTTTTCAGATTCTTTCCCCTTATAGATTATTACAAAATATTGACTATAGTTCCCTGTGTTATACAGTAGGTCCTCGTTGAGGTATGTTATGTTTCCTATGTGAGATTAATAGCACTGTCTTCCTTTGCCAAAGTTTACCTGATGTAGTTAATCACACAGTTCATTAGAAATATTCTACCAACTTTTTCTGTAATACTTTTCTTTTTGCATTTCTCAGCTCAGTCACCATTGTATTTGCTTTGGGCATTTTATAATTCCTCCAAGAACCAAGGCAACTTTGAAATAGTTAAGTGCAATGACTATATCATAGATAGGTTATAAGTTAAAAATGTAAATCTGCAAAGGTAAGGAAATTAAGCAATTAAGCTGAGGTTGTTATGTGGAGAGTAAAATTGTTCCTGGTGAGTGTCTTTTTTTGTGTGTGTGTGTGGTTGGGGAGGGGGATAAGGCCCAGGAATTTTGGAGTCCAGGAGGTACTTTAGTGATAAATGTGTTATTTGTGACTCTTTCAGAATCACTGACGATACTTACATCTTTTTTTTTCTGTTGTATTTGTGTGTGAGTTCTTTATCTTTTTATTTTTAATATTATTAAAGTCTAATTGATTTACAATGTTGTTACGTTTTGCTGTATAGCCAAGTGACTCAGTGACACATACATATGTTCTTTTCATGTTCTTTTCCAATATGGTTTATCACAGGATATTGGATGTAGTTCCCCGTGCTCTACAGTAGGACCTTGTTTATCTATTGTGATGATTGTAAATATATGATTCACCATGTCCCCAAAATAGACAGCTACTTCCTGAGACCCAGTCTGGACAGATGTGTGAGAAGCAACTGTTGCATGGAATTATAGAGGGTCATTTTCTACACAGCTGAGTGATCACTCACAAATGCGGATGTCACATTCTTCTTGCGAGAGGGTCATGCTTTGAAGTCATCTCTTAAAGAAAAACGTTATCTCTTTTCTCCAACATTGCCAAAAGGATCCATAGCCAAAATTCAAGTACCAAATGTTTTTTCATGCATCTACATTATTTCTGAGATCTTATTATACACAGTTGGGCTTCCCTTGTGGCTCAACTGGTAAAGAATCCGCCTGCAATGCGGGAGACCTGGGTTCCATCCCTGGGTTGGGACGATCCCCTGGAGAAGAGAATAGTTACCCACTCCAGTATTCTGGCCCAGAGAATTCCATGAATTGTATAGTCCATGGGGTTATGCAAGAAACATATCTGTTCAGTCTATAAAAGGATTCCTGGTGCTGAAACCAAAATCTAGTTTTCTGGAAGAAAATAAGTTAAGCATATTTGGGTTGCTGCTTAATATCCTTTGAGAAGTAAAAGGAAGTACATATTTTCAGGGAGTTTTTTAACCTCAGTGATGTGAACTGTGTTAACAACTGTTAGTCGAACTTTCTTTCAATAAATAGTGGAGACTGATAGTTTTCAAACTTCCTAGGCTCTGAAGCCTCAGTGAATAAATGGTCTCTTTCTTATAAATGATACTTGTGGGTCAGTGGCTGCCGCTGGTTTCTTTCACATGCCCCACTTGCTGAGTCTCTTTTCTAACACTGCTGGGGCTGCCTTTTCAGGAAATCATGGATCTTTGTGGATGTGAAATGTAAAAAGAAAAAAGAACCTGAGAAAATAGAATGTTCTGGCCCTGAAGAGAGATTCTTGGTGCTAGCCTATGTACATGGTTGTTATTAGTCAGTCAGTGTTAGTTGCTCAATTATGTCCCATTCTTTGTGACCCCATGGACTGTAACCTGCCAGGCTTTGCTCTCCAACTCTCCAGGCAAGAATACTGGAGTGGGTTGCTATTTGCTTCTCAAGGGTTCTTCCTGACCCAGGGATCAAACCCGGGTCTCTTGTGTTGCAGGTGGATTCTTTACCATCTGAGCACATTATCCTACATAATGTCCCCCGTGTATTATGTGAATTATTCCACTGCACTTTGTTGCCTGTCATGAATTCCAGCAAATAGAAGTGTGTTTAATTCTTTAAGCATCCAAAGATATTTCAAACTGTTAGTCATTTGAGAAATGCCAATGAAAACTACTAAATCTAACACTACCTATCCATTAGAATGTCTGACATTAGCAAGACGGATGGTGTCAGTGTGGACAAGGATGAGCCATAGTTAGAAAGCTCAGCTGGGACTAGTGAGAAGGCAAAATGATACAACCACTTTGGAAAAGATTCTCAGTTTTCATAAAGTAAATATGTATGTGTTCTATATGTATCTGTATAGATGGTAAGACAGAGTAATTCCAATCTGAGAATCTACCAAAGAAAGATAAAAATGTATGTCCACACAAAGACTACTATACAAGTTTTTATAGTAGAATTAATTCAAAATATCCTAAAACTAGAAACAATCCCCATGTGTAATAACAGGTGAGTGAATGACTGTGGTATAGTCATACATTGGAATACCACTTGGAAACAAAAAGGAATACACTATTGGTAAGTGCATAAATATTGGACAGATCTCAAAAGATTAGGCTGAATGGATAGGTGAGAGAGGAATGACTAAACTCTGCTTCTATTTATATGGCTTTCTAGAAAAGGGAAACTGTAGTAACAGAAGTGGCCAAAGGCTGGCAGAGGAAGGGATGAAATTGCCTGTGGAATGTCAGGTGGGGACATGTTGGAGTGATGGAGATCTGTATTTTAATCGTAGAAGAGGTTACATGACCAACCTATAGAGAGATTCTTGGGGCTGGCCTATGTCCTCCATTGTTATCATTGTTTAGTCCCTCAGTTGTGTCCAACTGTTTTTGACCCCATGGACTGTAACCCACCAGGCTCCTCTGTCCATGGGATTTCCCAGGCAAGAATACTGGAGTGGGTTGTCATTTCCATCTTCAGGGGATCTTCCCAGCCCAGGGATCGAACCCACGTCTCCTGCATTGGCAGGTGAATTCTTTACCACTGAGCCAGCAGGGAAGCCCTGTTGTTATTACCCTACACAATCCCTGTGTACTACTTGAATTATTCCTCTTCATTTAGTTTTATGTCTTGACATCCCTTTGTATTCTTTTGGCAAAACTCATTGAATTGTACACTTAAAGTGGCTCAATTTTGTGTTAATTATAACCCAATGAAGCTGATTAACAAAACCAAACCAAATAAACCTCTGGATAGGCTTTTGTGCTTGTGCAAATTTAGTAAATTGGGTTGGTTTACTCTGAGATTAATTTTTTTAAAATCGGAAATGCAAGTATTCTATAGGAGGTGGAGATGGCCAGTGCAAGGAAGGGCCTGATGGGAGTGGGGGATGGGGTAAAAGGTGATGTGAGGATACCTGACAAGCACCTTGTGTTTGTATTAATAGCAAGAGACCACGTGATCTCTTGAGGATGTTTGCTTCATGCCTGTGACATATCATGCGTTTTCCCTGAAATTATTTGTGTTATAGGAAGTCTTTGAAATGTTACACATCTAACAGATTCCCCTTCTCTTGAACCCTTGGGCCATAGGATGGCCATGAGCCTAAGAGGCTTGTGAGCCCAAAGTTCCCTCAGGAGAAGGTAGTTCGCCCTCGAACGTGAAGGCTGTGCAAGTTCTTGAGTGTGATTTGATCGAGTTGCCGGCCCTGAAATTCAAGCCATCCGGGCTTTTCAGCATCATCAGCTCTGAGCGCGTTGGAATTTACAGAACATCAACATGAGCGCTGAGGCAGCTGCATCTCAGACATCCCTTAGGACCCTGCCAAGGTCAGGGAAGGGGACAGTGAGCCGTCTGGACAGAGTTCAGTGCTGCTGCACGGTTTAATTTTGAGGAAAGATTCCTGCTATCTGCAGACTGGAAGTCATGCATCCAGGGTCTAGAAATGGTCGTCTCTCCCGGTTTGTTTATTAAGTCTAAAGTCAGAACAGTAGCACCACCTTCCAGATCCCATCTGCCTGTAGGCTGAGCGGAGTGCACTTCAGCTGTGCTCAGGGGCCATCTGATGAACATCTGATCTGTGAATCTGCAGAGGAGAACCATTTCCTGAGATCACAGGGTAGCACTGTCTATGTTGTTTATCTAATCATATTGAAAAACCCGGAAAGGCAGAGGCAAGCACTGACTTTACTGATAAGAAGTGCAGGGTTCATTGTACAGCACTTCTGGGTAAAAGTGTCTGGTGTGATTCAGGGATCAATCTTCACTCAGAGTTGCCCACTTTTGGCTTTAAGTCTTGTGTGCTTTTAATTGTGGAGGAAAATGGAGAATGTGTATGAAAAGCTGGAAATGTAATTTTTCATAGCAACACCTAAAAGGCAAATTCTAATGAAGAATTTCGGAATGTTTCGCATCTTTCAGGTAATGAAACCCCAGCCCCAATTCCCTCTGCCCCTCGTAACAGCCAAGTCTATTGTAACTTTCTGTAATTGGTTTTTTATTAAAATAAGAGAGTGTAGTATAAATTTTAGCAACTAGGCTAAATAGGTATTAACAGGCCCTGGGATCCAACCACAATTTGTAACATCGTTCCTTTGGGAAAATGGATTCTAAGTGCCCCATAACTAACTTACAAATAGACTTTTGAATCATAGTCCATTTGAGAATAAGGAACTGTTTGTGATAGTAATACCTCCGATTGGCTTGCTCCAGAATTACACAGAAGGGACCTATATTCTGCCACACATGTGTGGTGAGCTGAGCTAGTCTGGGTTTGATCAAAGATTATTGCTGAGTGGGCATTGAAAGCATAGGAATTAAAACCAAAGTAGAGACTGGGGACAAGTCAAGGGTGGAGCTGGAAGGATGGGTCTGGAGGGGGTTTAGTGGTAGGAAAAGTTTTTAATCTCAAAGGCACAGGTGTGGTTCTGAGCAGATGAAATGAAGGGAGAACAGGTGACTAGGGAGGTTAAGTGTAGAAAACATTGAAAACGAAAAGGCTAGGTAGGATAGGAGGAGGAAGGTGAATCAAGAACCAGTCATTCTTTTTAAACCTGGAAATATAAATTATGTTTTAATTGGTTTGCAAATATTCTTATTAAATTAGAGACGGTAAGTTATACCCTTATCTCTTTTATAGTTGATATTATTTCCCATACATTTATAGATTTTACTGAGAAGTGTTAAATCTAGTGGCATTCTTTAAAAAAATGAAAGAATGTCATTTGTAGCAATATGGTTGGATCTAGAAATTATTATACTAAGTGAAGTAAGTCAAAGACAAACACGACTGACATCACTTATATATGAACAAGAATAAATACGTGGAATCCAAAAAAAGATACAAATTATAAATGAACCAATTTATAAAACAGAAATAGACCCATATTCATAGAAAGCAAACTCATGAAGAACCAGTAATTTTTAAGGAAATATAATGTCAAATGTACCAGGAAGGCTGGATAGCTCACGTCTTCCAGACAAACAAATGCCTCTGAGACCTATAAATAATCTCTTAAAGATACTACACTGAAGGATTAGCTGAGACACATTCATTCATTTACGAAGTCAGCATATTTACTGAGCAGCTGCTCTGGGCTCGCATGATCTGAGTTTGGCAAAGGAAGTTTCTGCCTTCATCAAATTTACAATTGAGTACAGTTCCAGCCAGACTCAAAGATGAGCCAGAGCTGGCTGGGGCAGAATGTTGGTGAGACCTATACTCTGTCCTTAAGAATATTAGGTTTTTTATTCACTCTTCTGTGTGTGTACTTGCTACCCTGACGGTACAATAGGACTTCCGGGGGTATATATGCCCCTAGAGCGTAGTAGGTACTCGAGTAACCACATCTTGGTTGGTTGATGGTAATAGGTCTGACTCATGTAATTGCTTAGTTGAACCCTTTTTATTCATGGGGAAACTTGTATTTGTTAATGTACTGCACTCTTTACCAGTGTATGAGAAATTGCCCAGTCAATGGAATATGAACGTGAAATCTCTCTCTTTTTTAAAATGTTTTTTAGTAACATTTAGTGTTCTTACTGCAAGTGGAGAGCTTGGTTGCCCTGTTTTTACAGGGTGTAGCTCAGCATAGCCAATGGGCGCCACCTGCCCCAGTGGCCATGCCCTGCTCACCCCATTTCCATGTATTCATGGCCTTGTCTCCCATGTTGCACATATCTGACACCGCTGTTGCCACGCTGGAGTAGAAGGCTCATTCCAGACAGTAAATGTGATGGGTTGTTGGCTTGTTCAGTGACGATGTCCTCCTGGTCCTTTCATCTCTGTGTCCGCTACTCCAACAAGAGTGCTGCAGCACCCGTGAATTCACCCAGTGACCTTCTGTCTTGGCTCAGGCTGCTGTCACAAAAGTACTTAGTCTGGTGGCCTAGACAACAGGAGCTCTCTCCTCATGGTTGTGAAAGCTGGAAGACCAGGACCCAGGAGTAGAGCCAGTGTCTCATGTGGGCTTTCTTCCTGGTTTGTCTTCATGAGGGTTGAGAGGGGAAGGAAGAGAGAAGTTCTCCTGTCTCTTCTCCTAAGGGCACAATGGGGTTATTATGGGCTCATTGAATTCTGTCCTTTGTGCGTCTTATCTCGGGCCACTGTCCTGCTTTTCTCCGTCTTGAACCCCCAAGGGTGCACAGTCAGGGGCAGCTGTGGTGGCTGATGGTTTGATGGACTGCAACACCCTTTATATACTGATGCAGCAGGTGACATTTTTGGCCCATACCATCTTGGGCCTACTTGGTTTTAACCAGTTTTATTCTCTGCAGCTTCTTTCTAAAACTTAGATAAGAGCAATTGATTGACATTTGAGGGAGGGTTTGGGGTATGAAGGGCTTCCCTGGTGGCCCAGTTGTTAAAGAATCCACTTGCAATGCAGGACACCTGTGTTCAATCTCTGGGTCAGGAAGATCCCCCAGAGAAGGCCACGGCAACCCACTCCAGTGTTCTTGCCTGGAGAATCCCATAGACAGAAGAGCCTGGCAGGCTGTAGTCCATGCGTTTACACAGAATCGGACACGACTGAGTGACTAACTTTCACTTCAGGGTATGATTCCAGGGGAGCAGCCATGGTAACCCTGGAGCACGTTTTATCAGCACGTTTCTGCCATCATGTGCCCTTTGCTCAGACTTCTTCTGGGCCCACCCCCCATTCATGCCTGAACCTCTATGGACCACATCTGCAAACCCAGTCTCATCACTATGGTGAGAAGTTTCCCAGGAGGGTGCTCTGGCCACTGTGCACTGACCCCGGCAGGCATGCTCTCCAGAATTGCCTGGACCTGTCTCAGTTCCCCTGGAGGCATCTCCAGACTGCCAGGCTGGAGTTTCCCTAAGTGGCTGGAATTGTCTTCTCTCCCTAAATTCTGAAGGACAGGCTGTTGGCACAGATAAAGTAAACATAGATGTTTTGTTTGAGATTCAGAATTACGCAACTCACCAAGAGTAAGAAGCATAAAGTGTCCTTTATTTTTATTTTTAGTAGGAGTCCATTTAACTTTTTTTCTTAGAGCATTATTTTATGACTTCCTCTATTACCGTGTTGACAAAGCAGGTCTTGTCACGGATGGCATTTATTCACCGCCTGAAGTGGCAGAGCTGTGTGTTTTCCTTGATGTGGGAAGTTCTTATTGAATAAATAGTAACAGGAAGAGGAATGGGTTTGACTGGAGGCCTATTATGTGCCAAGTGGGTTACGCTGAGCAGCTCATTTTTCATAAGAAGGGCGCTATGAAGTGAGTATTCTTAGCTTCGTTTTACACTTGAGGAAACTGTTATTTAAAGAGGTTTTGCATCTTGCCCAAGGTCACAGAGGCAATAAGGGAAGAGTTGGGACCGGACCCCAGGACACTTGACCATAGAACGACAATTGTGCCTTAGATGCATCTTTTTTAAAATTAATTTCTACTGGAGTGTAGTTGCTTTGCAGTGTGGTTGTTTCTGCAGCATAGCAAATCCTTTTTGATATTGACAGCCTCCTGTTGAGAAGGAAAGCTGAGCAGTCAGACAGTAGAACCTGCTTCTCACCTTGTGACGGTGGCTGATCCTCAGTTTAATGAGGGGTAGAAGAATTCCAGTTCATTCTACATGTTTCTTAACTGTACTCTATGTTATCAGATGACAAATATACGTATATGTCACTTAATAGCCGAAGGACAGTTGTCCAAACAGAGTAATTTCAGCTGACTGGTGTGCATCTCTGATTAATTTAAAGCAGGTTTTTATTATGAGCCCCAAATATCGTCTTATGTTTGAACTGGATATCCTATTCGTAATCATGAATTCCCTTGGAAGATCAGAGCATCCTTTTTTTTAATCTTAAAAATGATGCTCTAATGAACTTATGGTTGCTGGAGGGAAAGGATGGGGGGAAGGGATACTTAGGGAGTTTGGGTTAGACATGTATACACTTTTTCTGTTTAAAATGGGTCATCAGCAAGGAGCTGCTCTATAGCACAGAGAATTCTGCTCAATAGTTATGCGGCAGCCTGGATGAGAGAGGAGTTCGGGGGAGAATGGATACATGTACATGCATGGCTGAGTCCCTTTGCTGTCCATCTGAAATTCATGCCATTGTTAATTGGCTATACTCCAGTACTAAAATAAAAAGTTTAAAAAAATGGTTCTACACTTTAATTCCATCTGATAATAGATATCACATGAAAACAGTTACTCGGGCTGGTAGTAATGTTTTAAAAGGTACTGGTGATTTCATTTGCTTGAATATTTTTTGTAACATGAAAAAAATGATCAATTCGTTTCTTACTCCAATGATTCATGAAGAAAAATGGTTTAATCTGCAGATCTCAGTAAAGAAAAGGAAGGGACCTTTTGTGTTATTTTTATATCCTCTAATTTCTTTTGCATGCTTTGAAGATGACCTTGTGTAAACTGAGAAGTTCTTGACATTTAAGTTCCAGCAATGTTATCACCCTCACCCCCACCCCCGCCAAGAAAAAACATTTGTATTTATGGAATTTCCTGTTCTAGGAACACCAAGAATAATGTGTATGTAGGTAAAGGAGGAGAGAGAAAGATAGTCACAGGAACCTTAGCAATTAAAGTTCCAATGGAAAAGAATTTGGATGCTCTAGGTCAGCTGAAGATGGCAACCACAGTAGGTTATTGTAAATTACACTATGGGGATGTTTTCACCCATAGCACAGACCTAGGCTGTGGTCTGTTGTAATATCAATAGGCCAAGTTGAGCTGTGTTTGTATGTTTTACATTATAGGGGGCATGTTTTCATTTTAAGGAACTTACTTTGGATTTCTGGGTCTTTTTTCTGCTGTTTAAAAGCTGCTGCTCTTTCTGCTACCCTGAGATGTAACACCCCGCCTCCCCCCACCCCACCGCCTTGTTTCAGGCCACCCGGGCGGCCATCACCCAGCACTGCGCTGACCTCGGGAGCCTGCTGGGCAAGGAGAACGACGCGGCCCTCATCATCGACGGCCACACCCTCAAGTACGCGCTGTCCTTCGAGGTCCGGAGGAGCTTCCTGGACCTGGCCCTCTCGTGCAAGGCAGTCATCTGTTGCAGGTAGGTGCCAGGCTGTCCCAGGCTCACGCTGACTTGTCCATGTCCTTCGTTTACGTAAAAGAACCACACGTGGGAATTCTAAGGGTGAAGTTTCGGGGGGCAAAAAAGCAAAACAACGATACAGATTCAACCGTCCGTTCACAGATTTTGTGAAAGGCAGTCAGTGGTTTTTGCATTTTTGTTTTCTCTACTGTCTTCTGAGAAGGTAGAAGTGATCAGAGCCAGGCTGTCTTGGCAGGCACACTGTGGTGTCTGTGAGGTGTCACCACCCGAGGGTGTCACTCACACTGTCTCACGCGGAGCCGGAGGTCACGGTGAGAATGTCACCATCCCCAGCAGCTGCCACGATGGCCAGGGAGCCACCACCCCGCCGCCGTGGTGAGCAGAGATGCACCAGACACCACCAGAAACGACACGGAAAGTCTGGTAGGCTCTAAGTCCCAGCACATGTGCTCTAATGTCATGGTTTTTCAAAGGGAAAGCGAAACGAGCCCGTTTGGGTTTCTCAGGGGAGAGCAGGAATGCCTTCCAGGCTCTACGGGAACTCACACTCCGCTTGCCAGGTGCTGGACACCAAAGGAAAACATCTTTCTCCCCTTCTGACCGTGGCTGCTCCCTGAGGCCTCTGTGTGTCCCACCTCACTGGATCCCTCACCGCTTCACAGGAAGGCGTTCACCCTGGAACTGGCACGGAAGGAGGAAATTTCAAATTAAATACTGTTACTGTATTTAATAATACAAAATAGAAGCATTAATTGAAAAAAAAAAAAAAAAGAACCTGGGATGGTGCAGTTTTACCTACAGAAGATGTTTCTTGGCTGGTCTCACATTTAAGATTAAGGGGAAAAAACCCACATACTTCTCTTTTTTTTTTAAAGTGCATCTTTCAGTTGCTTTCTCTTCATTGAGAATTTAAACTTTAATATGTGACTTCAAATATAAGGTTTAACCTTCCATTTAAGGTTGACCGTTTCATCTTTAAAATGTAATAGTTATCAAAGTTACCCTTTTCTCTAATAATAGAAGAAAATAATTTTTTTTCAGAAAATAATTTTTCATGGACATTGTTTTGTGTAGTCTCCCAGCAGTATTGATTCAAAGACTGGCAAAGGCTGTGTGAAAATGGATAAATACTTTAAAGAAATATTTTAGGCAGCAGAAAGATGGAAAATGGAAGAATTTAAGATTTTGCTGAGATTGGAATCACACTGTTTTGCTAATTACACATCGTTATACTAAGATCATGGCATCCGGTCCCATCACTTCATGGCAAATTGATGGGAAAACAGTGGAAACACTGACAGACTTTATTTTCTTAGGCTCCAAAATCACTGCAGATGGTGATTGCAGCCATTAAATTAAAAGATGCTTGCTCCTTGGAAGAAAAACTATGACAACCTAGATAGGCTATGGTTTTTTCAGTAGTCATGTATGGATGTGAGAGTTGGACTATAAAGAAAGCTGAGTGCCAAATAACTGATGCTTTTGAACTGTGGTGTTGGAGAAGACTCTTAAGAGTCCTTTGGACAGCAAGGAGATCAAACCAGTCAATTGTAAAGGAAATCAGCCCTGAATTTTCATTGGAAGGACTGATGCTGAAGCTGAAGCTCCACTATTTTGGCCACCTGATTCGAAGAACTGACTCATTGGAGAAGACCCTGATGCTGGGAAAGATTGAAGGTGGGAGGAGAAGGGGACAACAGAGAATGAGATGGTTGGACGGCATCACTGACTCCGTGGACATGAGTTTGAACAAGCTCTGGGAGTTGGTGATGGACAGGGAAGCCTGGCGTGTTGCGGTCCACAGGGTCTCAAAGAGTTGGATATGACTGAGCAACTGAATTGAACTGAACTGATACCAGAGTATTTTTTCATGTGCTTAAAATTCTAGGAAAGTCATCATCTGGGCAGCAGTACATTTAGCGATCAGTGTGGATGACAGCTTACTGTTGTTGGCAGGGATGTTGGCATTTATTTATTGAGATTTCAAATGAATAGTCTGCTAGGGTGTTTACTGTAGGCTTGATATTCGCACTGTATGTTCCTGGACATCATAGGAGAATAGAGAGAAGACTGGTCTTTGCTTTCAGTGCAAATGATGAATGTGTGTTTGTAATCCTTGCTTCTGGTATCTTCCTTTACTTCTCTTGTACTCCTCTCCTCCTTGAAATCAGGCCTCCTCCAGGAAGGCCTCCATCTTGCCATATGCACAGCCTCTCAATTCTTTTCTTAATTTGTCCTCAGCATCTGATGTTGAGAGCCACTGCCCGTTGGATTCTCCTCTATTTCCATGACACCTTTCTCTTCTCCCTAGTTTTGTGTTTCCCTCATAGGGCCTTTCACACCAGCTTTGAGACTCCATATTTTCAGCTTTCACCTTTGGCCCTGTTGTATTTTCAACCCATGTCTCTTCCACACATGTGTCCCCTTTGCTCTTACAGCTCATCTGTCTTCTCCATTAGAGATTCTCAGTGCTAACTTCCCACTGGATCATCTGGAGAGCCTAAGACAATTTCTTTAAAAAGTTAAGCATAGAATTACCCCCGTATGACCTAGCCATTCCACTCTTGGGTAGCTACCCAAGAGAATTAAAAAGAGGTAACCAAGCAAATAGTTGTGTGTGCATGTTCAAAGGAGCACTAGTTGTAATGGCCAAAAGGTGGACACAACCCAAGTGTCACTTGATGGATGAATGGACAAGCAAAATGTGGTCTGTCTATACAATGGATGCTTTTTCAGCCATAAGAAGGAATGAAGCACTGATACATGCTGTAGCATGGATAAACCTCAAAAACATACCCAGAAAAATAAACCAGTCACAAAAGACTGTGTATTATAGGCTTCCATTCATGGGATATATTCAGAATTAGCAAATCCACACAGAGAGAAAGTGGCTTAGTGGTTGTCCAGGACTGGGGGAGGAGGAATTGGGAGTAAGTGTCTGGTGGATATGGGTCTCCTTTTGGGGATGATGAACGTGTTCTGAGACTCCACAGCAGTGATGCTGCACACAGCACTGTGAATGAACTGAGCTATTACACTTGACGTGGTTAATTTCATGTTAACTTTGCTATTGTCGTTCAGTCAGTCAGTTGTGTCTGATTCTTTGCGACCCCATGGACTATAGCACACCAGGCTTCCCTGGCCTTCGCTATCTCCCAGAGTTTGCTCAAACTCATATCCATCGAGTTGGTGATGCCATCCAACCATTTCATCTTCTGTCGTCCCCTTCTCCTCTTGCCCTCAATATTTCCCAGGATCAGGGTCTTTCCCAGTGAGTCAGCTCTTTGCAGTCAGGTGTCCAAAGTATTGGAGCTTCAGTTTCAGCGTAAGTCCTTCCCATGAATATTCAGGGTTGATTTCCTTTAGGATTGACTGGTTTGATCTCCTTGCAGTCCAAGAGACTCTCAAGAGTCTTCTCCAGAACCACACTTTGAAAGCATCGTTTTTTTTGGCCTTCTTTATAGTCCATCTCTCACATCCATACATGACTACTGGAAAAACCATAGCTTTGACTATACAGACCTTTGTTGGCAAAGTGATGTCTCTGCTTTATAATACACTGTCTACGTTTGTCATAGCTTTTCTTCCAAGGAGAATGTTAACTTAACTTAAAAATATAAACAAATGAACCAAAGAATTCATCCATGGCAATGACATGTTTGTTGAATGAAAAAATGGAATGTTGAATGGAAGTTTTATTAATTCATTTGAATGAAATCTTTGTTAAGAAAATAAGCAAAAAAAGCCTGAGCCCTAGACCCTATCCCAGGATAATTAATGTGGAATTCTAGGAATTTTATGAGCCTCCGGGTGGTTCTGATGAATAGTCAGGGTTGAAACTAGATGACCTCCCCAGGCTTTCTGTCCCGTGCGACCTCTCCCTTGAGCTCCAGCTTGAGAGCTGCTCCATCTGTGTCTGGGGTTCCTCACACTGACATTCTTGGGCACCTTGAGTTGGAATGTGACTGAGTTGGTTACTGTCCTCTGGGCTGTGCATCTCCTTATCCTTGCCAGTCTTCCCACTGGTTTTCCAGGTTTACTGTCTCAGTGGATGGTACTCTTCTCCATTACCAGGGCCTTTTTGTAGCAGAACAGTCATGATTTTATACCCAAGGAACTTTTAGAGAGACTAAACTACATAGACAGATTATGACATCGAGGTCAGAAATTGCAGGCTCAAAACTTATTCTTGAAAAGTGTTGTCTTGATTTTTTATAAGTGAGGAAATGAAAGCCTCAGACAAACTACATCATCTTGCCTATGGGTTCAGTGAGTGATGGAGGCATTATCCACTTCTGAGTCATGAAGTTGTCTGTGTCAGAAAATCGGTGGTCCTGTGTTTATTACTGGGACCAAATGTAAGGTTTGATTTTTAACACATTTTTCAACCCATAGAATTTGTTTAAACCTACTCAGCATACAATTTTGTAGGATTTATCATTCCCCAGAGTGCTTCCCAGGTAGCGCTAGTGGTAAAGAACCCACCTGCCAATGCAGGATTCTGAGAGATGTGGATCGATCCCTGGGTTGGGAAGATTCCCTGGAGGGGGGCATGGCAACCCACTCCAGTATTCTTGCCTGGAGAATCTCATGGACAGAGGAGTCTGGCTGGTTACAGTCCATGGGGTTACACAGAGTGGACATGACTGAGGCGACTTAGCAAGCACACACGGAGGGATAGCAGGCATGTAGAAAATGGGTTGAAAGAAGGAATCCTCTGTTCTCCCCTGTTCCCATTACCTAAAATGACTATCTATCTTGTTTTCTTATTTTTCCTTTTTCTGTGAAGCTCTTTATTCTGGAGAGCTTCAAAATGGAGATCAATTTTGTAGGCACAGATGAGAGTCTGGGGACACTTTGACTTCTTGAACTTTGACAAATTTAAAAGTTTATCTTGACAGGAAGAGAGTCATGAAAGAATCATCAGGGCCGGCTTTGTGAGGGAGCTGGTGGATGGCCCCACCGCAGCCCCCTGCAAACACGGGGTGCTCACAGCCCCAGTGCCGCCACCCGGGCAGAGGTGATTTATGGCTCTGTGTCTCTGGGCAGGAGATGGAGTGGAAGGAAAACATCACAGCAGAGATTTACCCTGGTTGTGCAAATTAGGCATCTCAGAAGGCATCGTTTATTTTCTCCAGTGTGTTTAGACTTCTGTCTTTCAGGAAAGATGCAAAGATAAACAAGTATGTACCTACTCTCATACCATGGGAGTAAAGATAGTGCAGAGGAGAGCGCAGAGTGGGTACGACCAATGTTTCTGAAAGCTTTGGGGGCTTATTTTTCTAAGAGTGATTTATATTTCTTGTAGAGAGAAGTCAGAAAGTGCAGATAAACAAGAAGAAAGAAAACAGCATTCCCAATCCTGTAGACTAGAGATAAGCCTTTTTAGCGATCAGTGTCTAAATGTACATCTTTTTCAGTTGAAATGGCTTTTCTTGGAAGAGGGTTAGATTGTCCACAATATGTGGAGTGCAAAGATGTTTTAACAGTATTTATGGCAAATAGTAACATAAATGTGTTATTTAATTTATTCCTCATTGCTGAATATTCAGGTTAAGAGGGGTTCCCCCCTACCCTCCACTGATTTAAGTATCACTATGAATAAGGTTGTTATAGCTCAGTCTTTGTAAGGATGCTTGATTTCCGTAATATAATAGTGGATTCAAGAGGGAGCAATACAGAAATTTACAAAAATGTCTGTGCCTTTCCTCTCGGAAAGCCAAGTGATGACTTGGGTGTGGTCAGTGGTCACTCTCTGGTTCACTGGTCCACTCTCTGGTCACCCCCGGCCAGGACAAATGTGCTGTCCTCTGTTTGGGCAGCAGAGCTGGCCTTTGTTAGTCTCGCCTAGAAAGAAGAGCAATTGAGAAACTATTTTGTGTCAGGACACGCATATGCAGAATCTAGGGAGAAACCACACTGCATTTTTACCTGCTGACAGTGTCATTCCCACAACTGGCTCAGTCTTACACTTTCTGAACTCCCTGAAGCTCCAGACTCACTTATCCAAGAGGTCTGTGCCTCTGTCCCCCCGGGAAAGGAACTGTTTCTTCCCACTCAGTCTCCCTCCAGCTCCGCTCTCCCATTAATGAGGCATGATGGACTTTGAGACGTCTCAGGGCGCTGTGATTTTGCATGGGGTGTCTTTCAGCCTGTGAGCCATCCACAAGAATAATATCAAAGCAGAGCTCGGATACACTAATTAGAATTGTACCACCGATCGTGTTTGGGTTGGCCTCGATGTTGGTAGGGATCCAATTGTACACTTGCAAAAATAAAACTTTTCTTTGGTTTCTTTCATGATGTGATTTCTCGGCATCCTACGTGTTTGGTTACAAGTCAGCTTCCTCCTTGGACCTTTTATTCCAGAGAGCATTATTAACTTGTCGAGTTGTAAGTCTATCCTTGGGTTGTTTGTATTACAGCTTAAGAGTATGTCAGCTCGTTTGTTGATTAAATGCAATTAAGGGAGAATTCATTTTTAGACAGGTTTTCTCTTTTTTTGGTTAGCTCTAGCATGAATGCTATTATTTGAATGATTACAGCAATTTTATATGGTCCTAACTGGCTTTATTGTTACTCTGCTATAGAGTGCTTAGGTGTAATGGTTCTTTGGCAACACATTGAATGAAAACAATTTCCAGAAGCTCAAAGTTTAAGAAATGTTTTTCTACCCACAGTTTTACTAGTGTTTCTCCAGAATGAAAATGAGATGGATGTAGGTTTTGTAATGTATAAAAAATTCCTTATGTTAACCGTTGTAGAGACTGGCATATTTGAAGGCTTCAGAGTATTAATCTGAAATAGTGAAAGGAATCCCTTTCTAAACATTCCATCTTAGAAAAAAAATTTTATTCAACTTTTGGAAGCCAAAGATAATTTTGACTATGACTCATGTTTAGAAATGGACTATTTTCATCTTAAGTAACTATTGCAGGAAATAATTTATGCTAATCACTCTGAGATCAACTTTTGACTTTTAGAGGTCTCTGATATGTTTGATTCCCCTCCAGCTAAAAGTTATCTGTTACCACTGTTTACATGTAACTCCTTCCAGTGAGACGTAGAAAAGTGAATTAACCTGTCAACTTAGTTGCTTGTGTCCAGAACTAACAAACTGATTTGGTAGACAGATGGCTTTTTATAGTACATGTGATAAAACATGGGCAAATATTTTAGTATAGATTCAGACTGCAGGAAAATCCTCTTTAAGAAAATCTAGTATAAGTAATTCAAATGAAAAGTTGGTACTTACAGCATGACAACATGATAGAAATATCTACTGGGGGACATTTGATAATAGGGTTTGATCTATAATAATATGCTGTGTTATTGGAAACATCTCCTAGAAGAAAATTCTTTTTAGTTATAAAATTGGTGTTGTATCGCCTTTCATCTGTAAGGAAAGTATTATTCCGAACATTTCTGAAAAGTGGTTTATACGACAAGAGTTCCCTTGGATTGGTGATCTTCACATCAGTGTGTCTACATAGAACCTCAGGTAGAAAGTAGGCAGGGGAAGGATGATGGAGACCCTTTTCCTTTTCGGCAGTAGCCTAAGAATTATGGTAACAGGATTCCCCAGCTCTCCATCCTTCTGCTCTGCTGCTTCCAACACCCGGCCCAGCAGGAGATGCCAGAGGAGCCCAGAGACACGTCACGTCTCACGTTTTTTTCCTGGGTTTCTTCCTCTTCCCCCTTTCAGGAATGATTAATTCGCCGGTGCATGTCATTTTTGACAATGCTGCTTGCCAAACGAAACAGGGTGATATTAGGTCAAACCATGGTCCAAAGTTCTGAAATAGAAGCTCATAATATTTGGCATCTTTCCTACTATAAAAACAAACCAGTGGAGGACAAAGTCAAGAACAGAGCTCAATTAAACATGTGGAATATGTCGTGAATATTTATGTCCCCAGGTCTTGCCTTGTGATAGTATTTGTACTTAAAGTGCCTTTTTTTTCCCGTTTCCTGTAAAGTCTTCCAGAACGTGTTTCATTAATACAAGAAAGTGTCATGTTAACTTTCATTCGGAAAAAAATCCCACTTCTCCTGACAGCACTGATGTCTTTCTGATTGAGAATATGCAAAGTAGCTCTTACCTTAATTGGTCCCAAAGAAAATTATGTTTTCCCTTTCCCTGTCTATGTATCTGATGCGTTCCCTCATTTATCACCTCTTGAATTATCGATGCCTTCCCTGTCCTCATCTGACAGCTAGGATTCCTCTGATGACTTTGAACATCATATGGAGTGCTCCACCCTGAAGTTTCACTGTCCCCCAGTTTGAATAGGAAGGATCAGGGTTACAGTTTGCATCCACAGACTGAAGGCGTCTATGTTTCTGCTTGTATTTTCCAGCTCTATTAAGGTGTAATTGGTATATAGAAACCGCACATAATTAGCATATGCAGTTTGCAGAGTCCAGACATATGTATCTACTCTTTTCACCATCACCACAATCTGGGTAATTAACATATCCACCACCTCCCAGGGTTTCCTTGTGTCCCCATTGGCGTTTTTTTGCTTGTTTCTTTTGTTTGATGTAGTAAGGATGCTTAGTGTGAGATCGACTCTGTGGGCAGATTGTCAAGGACCTCATCGTGAACTCCAGCAGATCTCTGGAGCTTACTCATGTGTTACTGGAAGTCTGTACCCACTGGACAACAGCCCCCTGCCCCTCCATCACCACCTTTGTGTTGTTGATTACTATGAAAAGAAGAAAGTGAAAGTGTCAGTCGCTCCGTTGCAACCCCGTGGATGGTAGCCCGCCAGGCTCCTCTGTTCATGGAATTCTCCAAGCAAGAATACTTGAGTGGGTAGCCATTCCCTTCTCCAGGGGATCTTCCTGACCCAGAGATCAAACTGCCACCGCAGGCAAATTCTTTACTTTCTGAGCCACCAGGGGCTCTACCATTGACTATTTCAGACGCCTCTTGTAAGAGGAATCGTGCAGTGGTTGTCCTTCTGGGACTGATTTGTTTCACCAGCTTAACATCTTCCGGGTCCATCCATCCTCTGTGAGGGCAGGGTGGCTTCTCTGCTGTGAGCCCCCGAGATTCCATGGTGAACTTGAGAGAGGATGCAGGACAAGGGAGAGACTGCAAGACAGAGAAGAACATTGACATCTTTTGTTTCTCAGAGTTCTTGATATGATATTTATATTCCGTCCCACTTTGGATTACAAGCAGAATTGTGAACAGGAGAGAAGTCAGATTGGTGGAGTCAAGTTGCCAAATTTTGGAAGCCTGGGCTTGGTTTGAGTTTTCTGATTGGTGATTTCAGAGCTTTGTTACCAGGGTCCTCTGCATAGCTTTGCTGGGTCAGCAAAGGCTAAGAGCTTTTGCTGAAAGTCTTGCTTTCTGCTGTTTGTTGATCAGCTGACTGAGGTCTGCCAGCCAGTGGTCTCCCGTGGCTGAGTTCTGGATAGGCTGGCAAATGAGAGAGCGAGGTAGACAGACAGACAGCCACTCTCACCCAAGTACTCCATCATTTGACATCCGGATCATCTGAGAAGAGCAGAGCCAGCCTTTCTTCCTACTAAGCAAGTACTCATTGTGGCATCCTTTCAGTTGGGCATACCAGCCATTAAAGACCAAAGTAAATACACCAGCTTGAAGACAATCCTTTCACAAATATGCAAGCATCAAGTTAAAACCATCTGTCAATCGTGTTTTTCCTTTTATTTGTTTTAATGAATAGGTGTTGTTTGAATATACCAGAGCCTGAAAAATTAGAAGTTTTATGTTATCACAGTATTTTGTCAATGCACGGATAATTGAGGCTTAAGTTCTTATTTTTTCTTTATAAAACCATGATGAACATAAACTATTGTCCCTGAAACAAAAGATAGCAACAATAAGGGAATAGATGCTTATTTGTAGACTACTGAACATGTGAACATATAGGTTCAGTGTTCTTCAAACCCTAGTGGTTTGCGTCACAATAGGAAGTTTGAATGATCAAATCTGGGAACAAATGCAAGATTAATATAGAAAAATATTTTGAAATATTTGAAAAATGGAAGAAAAATGTTGCATGGTGTTCACTTACTTTCATGGCACTTGGGATCTGGGTTTCTATTCCCATATAGCTGTAATTGTATATTAACCCATGAGAGTATAAACACAGCTACTTAAGAATAATAAATAACAACTGCATTAGGGCTGGTACCAACATTACATGAAGTTTAAAATATTTATTATCAGAAAAGTTAAAGAGAGAAGGCAGGGGTTGGTTGTGGTCCTATTTGTGTTTCCTGTGTTTAAAAACTGTGTCTGAATCTTTAGCGTGAGTCCACCCTTGGGGGCCTTGCCGTATTTCTTTTGTATCTGAGGTTGTCTTGTGCTAAAGATTTCTCTGGATTCAGTGTCATGTTATTTAGAAAAAAAGAGAAAAAGAGGGCTTTAAAATATTTTCTAGACCTGCCAAAGTCTAATTATGGTTAGAGTTAATATTTTTATATATATTTTTAATTGAAGTATAGTTGATCTACAATGTTGTATTAGTTTTAGGTGTACAGCAAAGTGATTCAGTTTTATGCACATACATATATTCATATCCCTACATACACACACACACACGCATATATATATATATACCTTTTCAGATTCTTTTTCCATATAGGTTATTACAAAATATTGAGTATAGTTCTCTGTGCAATACAGTAGGTCCTTCTTATTTATGTTTTATACATAGTAGTGTGAATGTGCTAATTCCAAACTCCTAATTTATCCCTCTCCTCCACTTTCCCTTTTTGCAAACCGTAAGTTTTCTATGTCTGTGAATCAGTTTATGTTTTGTTAATAAGTTCATTTGCATCATTTTTTTAGATTCCACATAGGAGTGTTATATTTGTCTTTCTGACTTAGATTGTTTAGTATGATCATCGCTAGTTTTCTATGTCTGTGAATCAGTTTATGTTTTGTTAATAAGTTCATTTGCATCATTTTTTTAGATTCCACATAGGAGTGTTATAATATTTGTCTTTCTGACTTAGATTGTTTAGCATGATCATCACTAGTTCCATCTGTGTAGCTGCAAACGGCATTTGATTAGTCACTATAGTTTGTGCAGCTACAGGACGAAAACAAGAGAGAAAGACTCTGGGCTGCACACAGAGTCACCCTGAACTTACATACAATCTGGTGGAAAAAAATATAAATAAACATAGTATGTCTTTAGAAAATATATAAAATAACGCATGTAAATGATGAGAGCTGATTGCAAATTAAATATCATACAGTGGCAAGTTCTAGTATTTATCATTGTAGTTTGTTTGATCAGTGGACGTTTTCTGGAGGAGGTGAATTCCCTTTGCAGCTTGCAGAAGTGATGGAAATTTGTAACACGGGGAGAGGCTAGTACTATCCTCCTAGGGGGTCAGGCAGGATCTGAGTGGACAGGACTTCAGGAGGAAGGTGCGTCACAGCTGATGCAGTATGGGACACCAGGTGACATGGTTGGCGTCTTTCATAGAACAAATGTTCTATGAATGTTCCTTTTTGATTGCAGGAGGAAACTGGAATGTTTTGTAGTTGATTCTGGGGGGGCCCTTGCCTTTCTGTATTAATTTCCTTGATGTGTGAAGTTGCACCAACAATCAGCCACTGAAAGCTTGTGCTCTCCTCTGTCAACTTGCTGTGTTTCCATCAGGTGCAAGTCGCAGGGCTGCTCTTTGTCTTTGGGTTTGTGAGCCAGGCTACTGAAGCTGTTCCCCATGAGAAAAGGACTCTGAGCTCCTCTCGGTTTGCACAGAACATGGGGGTTTTCACCTCAAGGCACAGAGACCATCTTCATCGGTCAGTGCCGCTCCCTCTAGGTCTCTGGAGCCAAGAGGACGAGCCATGTAGGAAGTCCCTCTCTCTCCATGCAGGCTCAGAAGAGGAGGAAGTGCCAAGGAAGGTGAAGCATCCTCCATAACTCAGTCCCCCTGTCAAGGTCACCGAGAGGCAGGGCTTTGGGTAAGGTCAGGCTTGCTTCCTCAGTAATGAGCCTATTCAGGGTAATGTGAGTATGCTGCCTGTATCCAGACCAATTGCATGGGTTTGCTGGAAGTCTACAGACTCTAGGGGACTAGATTACAAGGATCTAAGTGGCTCCCTTCATGCTCTGCTTGAGACCACAGACACAGTGAAAGGGAATCTAAGTGCTATGGACACAATTATGTCCTCCCAAAATTTAACTGATCAATTCTAAAAGAAATCAACTCTGAATATTCATTGGAAGGACTGATGCTGAAGTTGAAGCTCCAATACTTTGGCCACCTGATACAAAGAATCAACTCACTGGAAAATACCCTTTTGCTAGAAAATATTGATAGCAAGAGGAGAAGGGGGCGACAGAGGATGAGATGGTTGGATGGCATCACCAACTCAATGGACATGAGTCTGAGCAAACTCTGGGAGGTGGTGAAGGACAGGGAAGCCTTCAGTCCATGGGGTCACAAAGAGTCAGACATGACTTAGTGACTGAACAGCAACAAAATTTGTATGTTGAAAGCCTAGCGCCTAATTTGACCATGTTCACAAACAGAGCCTTAGGAGGTAACTGAGGTAAAATGAAGTCATAAAGGAGAAGAGGGTGACTGAGGATTAGATGGTTGGATGGCATCACTGACTCAATGGACACAAGTTTGAGCAAACTCCAGGAGATAGTGAAGGATAGGGAAGCCCGGCATGCTGCAGTTCACGGGGTCGCAAAGAGTTAGGCATAACTTAGCGACGGAACAACAAAAACACAGCAACAACCTGATCTAATATGCTTAGTGTCCTTGTAATCGGTACCAGAGAGCTCTTTGCCAGGTACGCACACAGGGAGAAGGCACTGTCTGCAAGCCAGGAAGCAGCTCTCCCCAGAAACCCAGCTGGCCAGCAACCTGATCTTGGACTCCCAACTCCAGAACAGTGGGAAAAATGTCTTTCTGTTGTTGAAGCCCCCCAGTCTGTGGTACTTTGTTTTGCCAACCTGAGCCAACCAATACAGTAAGCTTAGGTCTCCATACTGCTCAAGCTAATTAATAAAATCCTCAAGTCTGAGTTTGTGTATGTAAAAGGATTTGCGGGGGTATGAATGATAGGTGAGTAGAGTTGCGTGAGTAGGAAATAATAGCCTTAAAAGTATTTCCTTGTGAAATAAACCAGGAACTGCTTGGAATGGAAATTTATGCCATTCCAACAAAGCATATGGAGAAGGAAATGGCAACCCACTCCAGTATTCTTGCCTGGGAAATCCCGTGGACAGAGGAGCCTGGTGGGCTAGTCCATGAGGTTAATAGTTGGACATGACTTAGTGACTAAACAACAACAAACAGCAAAGGATAAGTTATTTCAGCTGATAGATGGGAAAGTGAGGGAAATCTTCATGGAACTGAAAATTTAATACTGTATTTAGTTCACTATACCAGTCTCCCCTTAAGATTATCCTAAGATTAACTTGATTTATTTTGTCTTAAGGTACATTTAGTAACTTAATCCTTAAAAATCAACATGGTGATCACTGTACACAGTTCCCTCCTTTCCCAGAATGATGTCTGTTTCTCTTACTAAGTTCCCAGCTTTGTCAGTTCATCCCATATTTCAGTTTTGATGTCAGCTTTGAGAAGCAGAAATTGCCCCCTCTGTTTCCAACTTGAAAGGCACGTTTACAATTCTGTGTAAAAAATTGCATCATTCTCACTGTGTCTCTGTTATCTGATAGGACTAAGGGGTGATTTTCATTGGCTTCGGAATTTTTACCAGTTATATATATATATATATATGTATATAATATTATTCAAGCATACCTTTGTGTATGAAAGGGTGCTGACTTAGAACCAATTTACATTAGCCCACTAATTTTCAAATTCCTGAAATTAATCAGTCTGATTTGGAGTGCCACAGCTTTCGTGTAGATATTTTAGGGAAAATAAATATCTTACTGCCGTGAGCTAAGGTTCTCAGGCAAGATTCTGGAAGAGTTCAATTTAAATCTAGCAGCTGCTAATGATTTGTAAATTTTCCCTATTTTTACCTTAGTGCCTTTCCTGTGACCATCCCAGAAAGTTCTAGAAGTCTTCTAAAGATTAATTCAAATGTAGGTCACATTGTGTGTCTTGAGTTGAAAATCAAGACGAAATTTGCATATGTGTTGAATGAGTTAAAGGTACGTAGTATAAAAATATTCCTGCCCAATACCTCCTGGGGCTCCTGGTCTGTTCTGGGGACACATCTGTACGGTTGCAGGGGAGGGAGAAGTGGTGGAAACAAGGTCTCACATGTGTTTCCATGCTTGGGTTGAACGTAACAAGTCACACACTAGGTGGGTAGAACGGAATTGGTAAATAGTCTCCTGGAAGGAAAGATGTCTTTAGGCGTCATTGTCCCATAGGTGCTGTTTTCGCCTGTGAGTTTTTCATTTAAAGTGTGTTTCCAACTGCTGGTGACAATGCCAGAGATGGGCAGACTGAAAAAATGGTCACTCTTTCATTTATTCAGCTCATTCATTCATTCATCCATAGTCAGTCAGATCTTGAGTAGCTTGGATTAAGGAGTTGAAGAGAAATTCACAGATTTGAGGGCGGTCAGGATGGAAAATGGAGAGGACTCTAATTAAGTATGAAAAGTCAGAGTGAAAGGAGCAAATTGTCAAGAATGGGACCAGGGATTCAATATTTTATTGGTAATGATAGCTATTTAATGCTGAGAATGGGATCCCTACTGAGCAGCTTCCAGGCATCATTTCACATGATGTCCAAAAAATTCTTTCAAGATGAACACTATCACCACTGCCATCAGACAAGACCAAGTCTTAAGGGTATAAAGTCACAGGCCCCAGATCTCAAAACTGTGAACCTTGATCAATAATAGTTCCTCTTACTAGTGTGCTGGACTTCCTTTCACTTTGTCAAACTCCTCTTTTCAAAAAGTATCCAAAGATGGAATGAAAGAATCTATAATAACTCTAAGTAAAACTTTTTCAAAGAAGGAAAGCTGACCCCCCCCCCAAAAAAAATTTCCCATAATCTCACTGACTCTGTAATGTATGATGATCTTTTGGTGGCTGTGCTTGATTTTGGGGGGATGAACCCTAATCTGAACACTTCTCTTTGTATAATTGACCCTAGTCACTAGAGCATGTGCCCCACTGAAGTTCCTTCTGGGGTGGGCAAGGGCCTGAGGCACACAGTTGGAATGAAGAATTGAGATCAAGCTTGCTTATCTTTGGCATTTTAATTTCCTCCCTTTTACTGCATGATATATATTTTAATGATAGCACTTTAAAGTCCAGGCTCCCAAGCAAAAGAAAATGATATTGCATGTAAGGACTTGGGGATTAGGCAGGGGGGTCCTGGGGCCTATTATAGGGGGCTTACTCCTCCCTGATGTCACATGTGTCCCAAGATCTTTTTCCCTTGATGTTGGGACTGGTTAGGTCATGGGATTTTATCTGTGTGGTGGTGTCCTAAATTTTTAGAGTGGGATGGTGATGTCAGGGAAGTTGGCCTAAGATTACTTTTTTTGTCATAATGATGAAATTCAGCAACAGTTTCTAAAACCAAGCATTTGTGTCATTCCTTGAGTTGAAGGGAAATCTTGGATTATAAAATTTATTAAAGAGCATCTTAGTATCTCGGAGACTCAGGGTCAGAAGAAAGTTAAATGACTAGACAGTTTGTTTTGAGCTTTGTTTCCTTTTTATTGTCCTGCTGTTCTGAATCTCTTGGTTCTTTTTTATATGTTTATTGCTCTTGGGGTTACGAATGCCAGCTAGTACACAAAACTGAGAGCCTGTTTGCTGTTGTTTAGCTGACACTGTGTTAAATCTGGAGGAATATGTATTTGTTTTGCCCAAGGGAGCTACAAAAGTCAATATATACTAAAAAAAAAAAAATTAAAGAAACTGCTGAAGAACCAATAATAATCTAGGAAACATCCTCCAAGACCAATACAGAGGCCAAGCCTCCTAAAGCAACGACTTGAGGAAATGAAAACAGGTAGGTTTTTTTTAGCTAAGAATAACAATGAGAGATTAAAACAATAAATGCTGGAAAGGGTGTGGAGAGAAGGGAACCCTCTTACACTGTTGTTGGGAATGCAAACTAGTACAGCCACTATGGAGAACAGTGTGGAGATTCCTTAAAAAACTGGAAATAGAACTGCCATATGACCCAGCAATCCCACTGCTGGGCATACACACTAAGGAAACCAGAATTGAAAGGGACACATGTACCCCAGTGTTCATCGCAGCACTGTTTATAATAGCTATGACATGGAAGCAACCTAGATGTCCATCGGCAGCTAAATGGATAAGAAAGCTGTGGTACATATACATGATGGAATATTACTCAGCTATTAAAAAGAATGCATTTGAATCAGTTCTAATGAGGTGGATGAAACTGGAGCCTATTATACAGAGTGAAGTAAGTCAGAAAGAAAAATACCAATATGGTATATTAATGCATGTATTTAGAAATTAACGCATGAAATTTAGAAAGATGATAATGATGACCCTGTATGTGAGACAGCAAAAGAGACACAGATATAAAGAACAGACTTTTGGACTCTGTGGGAGAAGGTGAGGGTGAGATGATTTGAGAGAACAGCACTGAAACATATATATTATCATATGTGAAATAGATGACCAGTCCAAGTTCGATGCATGAAACAGGGCACCAGAGCCAGTGCACTGGGACAACCCTGAGGGACGGGATGGGGATGGAGGTGGGAGGGGGGTTCAGGATGGGGGACTCATATACAGGTGTACACCCGTGCCTGGTTCATGTCAATGTATGGCGAAAACCACCACAATATTGTAAAGTAATCAGCCTCCAATTAAAATAAATTAATTAATTAAAAACAAACACACACCAGTACACTGTTCTAAATTGATCTTTCAGAAGTTGGTTAGAAGTAAAAACATACGAACATGGGCCAGTTTAGTGACTGCTCTGTTGTAACTGGCTTCTGGCTTAGCTGAGAACAAACTGAATGAAGGAAGGAAGGAAGGAATGAGTGAACAAAGTTGGTACACAATGGCAGAGGGAAGAAAGGACTGCGCCTTGTTCAAGTGTAGAATCACGCACGTGGACTCCGGTGGCACCGTCTGTGTGCAGGGTCTCCCAGGCTGTGTCTTCTTCTGGCTCTTTTGAGTTCAAATGTGGGTGAAACACTTGGCCATCAATGTCTGCGGGCGCTGTCACCCGGACTTCCTTCACTGGGCCCTGCTGTCCTGGGACTCCAACTCAGGCCCAGAGAAAGACTTCATCATTGGGCCTCAGGCTTCAGTTCGGAAAGTCTCCCTATTTCATTTCTTCCAGAATAGTTCCACCGCATCACTGCCGTGTGCTGGCTGGACAGCTGCCCTTTCTCCCTCAGGGATGACCACAGCAAAACAAATACTGCTGTCTCACACCCGGGCCAAGAAATGGAACCGAATCAATGGTGCTGAAGCCCTCTGTACCCGAGACCACACCCCCTCCTCCCCCACGGAGCTGACGGTGCCCACCCACCTTGTTTGCTTGGCCAGTTGCGTTCCTCCCAGTTTCTTCCTGTCTGTGACTCACGTTGCTTCCCTGTATGTATGTTTGAGTGTGGCGTAAATGGAGTTGTGCTGCAGCGTGGCCCATTTTGTTCAAGGTTGTTTGCATTTAATCTGTGATTCGTGTAGCTGTGGTAGTTTATTCCCACTGCCACACAAATGCCCATTGTATGAATATCCCCACGACTTATTTTATTATTCTCCCGTCAACAGGCATTTATTTGGCTTGATGGCAGATTATTACACATACACACAATGTGGATATGGAAATAGTAAACGTCCCTTTGTGCACATGTACAAATATTTTCCTAGAGTGTAATGCTTGGGAGTAGAATTTCTTGGTAATGGGGAATGTGCGTTTTCAACTTTTCTAAATAGTGCAGAATTGCTTTTTCAAGTGAATGGTCAGCAGTTTATAGAAGTTTCCCCAGATCTACATACATGCTAAGACATGTATTTTTTTTTACTTTATTGAAGTATGGTTGATTTGCAGTGCTGTTAATTTTTGCTATACAGAAAAGTGGTTTACTTGTGTGTGTGTGTATGTGTGTGTGGTGCTGGTTTAATTGCTAAGTTGTGTTCGACTCTTTGTGATCCCATGGACTATAGCCCACCAGACTCTGGTGTCCATGGGATTTTCCAGGCAGGAATCCTGGAGTGGGTTGCCATTTCCTTCTTCAGATGTGTGTGTGTATTCATATTCTTTTCAATTATGGTTTATCACAGGATATTGTTTATAGAACTTGTTATTTATTCATTCTGTATATAATTGTTTGCATCTGTGAATTCCAAACTCCCAGTCCATACCCCACACTGCCTATCCTATGGCAATCACAAGTCTGTTCTCTAAGGACATGGATTTTTAAGGTGTTTAACTCTTGTTCAGTCAGTAATTTGTATCTGACTTTTTGTGACCCCATGGACTGCAACACACCAGGCTTCCCTATTCTTCACTATCTCCCCAAGTTTGCTCAAACTCATGTCCATTGAGTCGGTGATGCCATCCAACTATCTCATCCTCTGTCACCCCTTTCTCCTTCTGCCCTCAGTCTTTCCCAGCATCAAGGTCTTTCCCAGTGAGTTGGCTCTTTGCATCAGGTGGCCAAAGTATTGGAGCTTCAGCTTCAGCATCAGTCCTTCCAGTGAATATTTAGGGTTGATTTTCTTTAGGATTAACTTGTTTGATCTCCCTGCTATCCAGGGGACTCTCAAGAGTCTTCTCCAGAACATGTTTAACTCTTACCAACCTCAAAAATGTGATGCACCTTATCTCCTTGTCCCAACTTTGCTCCCCACTTGCTCATGAGAGGCGTTCCTGTATTTTTAGCAATGCTTTTTTTTGCCTTACAGTCTCATATCTGATACTAATTTAGCACAGTAATGAGTTCTCTTTAGTGAGCATCTGCCTGGCACATCCGTCCCTATCCTTTCACTTCTGGCTCTTCTGTGTTCCTTTTAAGCATCACCTAGCTGGCTTTTGTTAGTTTACGGTTTGTAACTCTGTTGGGAGGGTCAGTGTAGCTGGAGAGTGTGGTCGTTTCCCGGAGGCTGTGGTGATTTTTCGCTGCTGTTCGGGTGAGTGAAGGATGGGAGGGATGAGTTGACGTGTAGCACCATCTGTGCAGTGATCCAGGGTGGGGAAGTCATCACTGGAGGCTCATCACTTACCCGTGAGAATGGACCCAGAGGTTCGGGGCAGAGTCTGAGTGTGGTGTCATGTGCCTGTCTTGCTGACCAGGGCTAGAGGTGGTGACTGTTGACCGAGATGTGGTCCGAGGGCCTTTTCAGACCCAAGGTTCACTGCAGACACTGTTCCTCTGAGGTGAGCATTCCCAGACCTGAAGGATGGAAGATTGGGGCAGGACAACAGAGGACTCACTCTTGGGTGGATGCAAGTATGGAGAAGCAGGGAAGCCAGGTCCCACAGCTCTGTCGCTGGGTGCTGGTGGCAGAAAACTGTGCATCTGTGGTCGCCAGGCTGCTGGGTGTGACTCCCAGACACATCTGTTGGCCTGGACCAGACACGGTCGGACGGCCGCCCTGGGGCCTGCCCTGGCTGAAAACCTGCCACGTGCGTTGACCAGGCCTCAGAGTTTATTACCGAAACACTATACTCTTGGCCCCTTAGCTGCTGGACCCTTCATCCCACCAGCTTCCTCTCTGTCTCCTCCTGCTGATATCACCCTGGTTTGTTCCTGATGGTCACACATAATGATGGGTCCCCATTCCTGTTTCAGTTCCTGTATCATTGATGATGTTCTTGTTTCTGGTGTCAGGAGGATGCAGCCAGCCACAGTGGGGATATGCTGTGAGTTTGCAAGTGGTGAGACTGGGAAGTCAGATGAACTGGGTTTCCAACTCATAGACCCATCGTGTGCCTTTTAAGTCCTAGAGCACGGGGGATCAATGTGATACCTGTGGCTCAATGTCACATGCCGGGGCAATGACACACGCTGAGTGCTCATCACGTACCGGCTGTTACGCAAGACACTTTATATGTAATTTCATTTGTGTGGCTACACTATTTTTCTAGAAAGCAAGCTGAAGCTCAGAGGGGATAAGTGACTTGACAAGCACTCTCTGAGCCCATGTTCGCCTGTGACATATAGATACACATTTAATAGAAAACTCTGTCAACATATTTTGGACCTATTTATTTCAAAGGCATCAGTGGTGTTTATTATTTAAAGAATTATTAGATAAGAATTATTTCCCAAAGAGGACATACTGGATATATAACAAAAAAATTTCCTATATATCCAATATTTAGGATATATATATAGGGGGGAAAAGTTTCCAATTTGGGTGAAATAGATCATCATGTTGTGTTGTCCAGAAGCTGAGGCAAACTGTTTAGAAGGCAGACAGGACTCGGGAAGCCGCAGTGGGTGTGGGAAGCATGACAGGGATAGATGCGAGGAGGGCAGGGAGCCCCTTGCAAGCTGGGCGGTATCAGTAGTTTCCTCTTGATGCTGTAACAAGTCTCCACAAGTTCAGCAGCTATTCTCTTATGGTTCTGGAGGCTCCAGAGGAGATTGTTTCCTTGTCTTTTCCAGCGTCTGGTGGATGCGGAATTCGAAAGGGTTTCTGTTTTATTTATTTATTTTAATTGGAGGCTAATTACTTTACAATATTGTGGTGGTTTTTGCCATACACTGACATGAATCAGCCACGGGTGTACAGGTATTCTCCATCTTGAACCCTTCTCCCATCTCCCTCGCCATCCCATCCCTCAGGAGGGTGGGATGATTTGAGAGAATAGCATTGAAATGTGTATATTATCATATGTGAAATAGATCGCCAGTCCAGGTTCGATGCATGAGACAGGGTGCTCAGGGCTGGTGCACTGGGATGACCCTAAAGGGTTTCTTTAAATGAGAAACTCCTCGGCTTGTGGCCCCTTCTCCTATCTTCAGAATGCATCATTACAGGCTGCTTCTGTCATCACGTCACCTCCTCTGCTTCTGCAGTAAACTGTCCTCAGTGGACGGCAGTGATCACATGTAGAGACCACACAAATAATTCCAGATAATCGCTCCAGCTCCAGCTCCTGAACTTAATTATGTCTGCAGAGGTCCTCTTTGCCATAGAAGGTAACATTTATGGGTTGCAAGGATTAAGATGTGGGCGTAAGCTTTTATTCAGCCTAGTATCATTGGCTTGAAAGGACAGAGAAGTCATTTAATGGATTCCAAGGAGACCTTTCCATGAGAAGGCTGGATTTCTAGGGGCTGGAGGAAATATCCAGCAACAAGACAGAAATGCTAGGAGGCTTTGTAGGGAAGAGCAGTTAACAGCTTACTGACCAGGGAGGAAGTAATACATCTTGTGTTCAGTTCAGTCGCTCAGTAGTGTCCGACTCTTTGCGACCCCATGGACTGCAGCATCCAGGTTTCCCTGTCCATCACCAACTCCTGGAGCTTACTCAAACTCATGTCCATCATGTCGGTGATGCCATCCAACCATCTCATCCTGTCATCCCCTTCTCTTCCCGCCTTCAATCTTTCCCAGCATCAGGGTCTTTTTCAATGAGTCAGTTCTTCTCATCAGGTGGCCAAAGTATTGGAGTTTCAGCTTCAACATCAGTCCTTCCAATGAATATTCAGGACTGATTTCCTTTAGGATGGATTGGTTTGATCTTGCAGTCTTGTGTTACCGGAACGTTATTGACTGGAGTCATAGCAGTATCCCTTATCTAAAAAATCTCCAGCCACAGACATTAGTTTCTGCAAAAACTCCCCGGTCATAAAGTGTTAAGCATCAGCTGGAGGAGGAGAAGTTGGGCGGACACGTGTGTATACATTTCAGCTCCCTTCCTTTGTCTTGATGTTCAGAGCAGTGCCTGGTACCTGTAATACCACATCCCCACCCTCCTCCAGCTGGGGCAGGGTGTGTGCACACGTGTCCTGTCGGACTGGGGTGATCAGAGCCTCACAGAAAACCTGGCCCATCCAGGGTACATTTTTTTCCCCGCAGCTCTCAGAGGAAAGTCTTTGTGTATAAATTAACCTCACTGTGGTATGATGGAGACTGTAAAGGTCACCTGAATTTTCAAGGTAAACCATGAAACTCAAAACCTTTTCAAGCTTAACCCTCCTGTGACAGTTTTCCATACTCTGAGGAATATTGTTTATTGCACTGAAATATTACAGGAAGAAGTTTAGGGCTTTGGGGGTTATGTTTGGCGTCATGAAAACCTTGGTTCCCACAAGATGCTGTGCACAGCCAGGGAAGTAATTCTGTCCGTGGTGTCATTTGTGTCAGGACCAGAGCATCCACCACGCGGTAGGGCTGTATTTGCAGTATAGAAAAGCAGACACCACGGGCCTTTGAAGAATTTGAGACCCTCTGTCCTAGAGGACTGGGAGTGCTCGCAGCTGAAGTCAGCCCTTACCCAGAATCAACTTCCCCAGAGGGAATTTTCCAGACTTACGCAGTGGACCAGTAATAAAACACAAACTGTAAAGAGTCCTCCGGCAACAAAAACACGTGGGATGTTTTCGTATATAATATTTCACACTAAATGTAATTGTAGATTAGTTTTTATAGAGAAAATATTTATTGAAGCCAGATATGCTTAAATCCTTTCATTTCCTCAAGTATGACGGAGCGCTGGGAATATGCCCCTGTGTAATTTCCTACCGGTTCGCCTCAGTTACGGACAGAGCATGAACCCTGAAGAGGCTGCATGTGGGGAAGAACCCAGATGGAAACCTTAAATTGCCTGTAAGCCCTCTCTTCTGAGGTTCAGAGTCACAGTGCACCTGTGGTCCCTGGCCCACTCCCCAGGTGTGGCCCTAGCCCTTTGCAGTGGGAGTGGTGGGACACTGTGGACGTAGTATGGGTGGACGTAGTATGGGCTGGGGGCATGATATGGGAGTGACAGGCATTGGTTTGGTGTCTTGGGAGCATGGCAGGGGTGCTGTGGGTGGGGTGTGGGCAAGGCAGGAACATGGCATGGGCATCCACAGAGCCCTCTCCTGCTCTAAACTGGCACATGGTCTGTTTAGTTAAACCTTTGTCAGATTTAGTTAAACCAAAACCCATGTTTGTAGTCTTTACCAGACATCAACATTCGCACCAATATTTTTTATTACTTATTATTAAGTACTCATTATTAATAATGTATTATTGTTTAGAATTTAACAATGTCTAAATGGCTGGTGTGAACAAACTTAGCAGCTATAGTTAGGAGGGTACAGGTTCTGAACCTTGTCTCGTCCACCTGCTAGTTGTGGGGCCTCATCAAGGAACTGACCAGAATCATGTATTGGGTCTCCTGTTTGATGCGGGGACATCTGCCTCACAAACCCACCTGTGCAAATGTGAAGTGCCCAGCACACTGCCTGACTGATGATATTACCTGTTTAATCATGGAGGTAAAAGCTGCAGTGAGGTCTTGCCCAGTATTACAGGAAGAAGTTTAGGGCTTTTCCTCTGAGCTTCTCATCTTGTGCTGAAACCACTAGGACAGATGGCCCCTGATTTATGATGGTTCAACTTACAGTTTTTTGACTTTATGATGGTGGGAAAGTGATATGCATTCAGTAGAAACCATACTTCAAATTTGGGATTTGGATATTTTCTCAGGCTGGAAATAGGGGGTCTGATCCTCTCGTGTGATGCTGGGCAGCACTGGTGAGTGAAACTCCCCTGCAATCACAAGGGGACGCACCTGACACTGCTGTCATGCAAGATGCAGACAATCATTCTGTTTTTCACTTTTGGTACAGTATTCAGCCAATTACATGACTTGCTCAATGCTTCAGTATGAAATAATCAGTGCGTTAGATGAATGTGCTCAACTGCATGCTAATCTAAGTGTCCTGAGCATTGAAGGTAGGCAGTGCTAGGCTGTGGTGTTTGGTAGGTTAGGGGTATTAATGCAATTTCAGTTTACTGTATTTTCAACTTGATGATGGGCTTATCAGAACATAACACCATTGTAAGTTGAGGAAGATCTGTACTTAAAGGTCATATTTCTTTTTAGGACAACTGAGGATATTTGAGCCATGAAATGGACAGATAAAAGGTCCTTGCCTTAGGGAACAAATGGACTTTGTAAGTGGTCAGGATGGCATCATACTGTCAGCAGCAGATATTTGAGTTGAGCATCTGAAATCCAAGTGGTGAAGCATCTGAGCCTGCAAGAAGGTTTGGTGCTGTGTCCCCAAGAACAGAACCACTAAGATCTTCCCCGCCACCACCCCTGGTCTCATGCTGTTTGCACAACTGTAGCTTTCAGGTCGAGGTTCTCACTGCATCTCTTCGGTGTGTGTGGGGAGATCTGGAATTGGCACTTGGGTGTGCATGTCTAGGCATGTGCCTGAGACTGTTGTGAGGTTCCCACTGAATTCTCCTTGGACAGTGACTGCAGGCAACGCTGACTCTGAAAATTGTTTTTCACAGGGCAGGTATAGCTTCATCTTAGCCTTATCAGATGGGTCTCTTCCTGTTGCATTCATACACCCTCAAGGCTAATCTTGCTTTTCTCTCTCTCTTTTCTTACAGAAGATTTCACTGGTCTATTGGGTCGCCCTCACAGGAGCATGTCCTTTCAACTTAGAGTTTTCATCTTTTCTGGATATATGCCCAGGGGTGGGATTGCTGGAAAGCCATAATCGTTAAAATATCAATCAATTGAATTCTTGTCCTGATTTCTGCTTTCTCTTTCCAAACTCTTTTGGCCACAGACTGCTTTTTATTTGGAGGAAGACCTGTCCAGTCTTGTACTTCCATTTTTCTGAGTCAGAGTGCTGATTCCATGAGAGCTCATGTAAGACACTTAGGGTCACTGCAATGGTTAGTGGAATGTCTGTTGCAAAAAGTGGAATCGAATGCTTTCTTGATCTTAGGGTGACACCATCAACACTGGAAAACCAGACTTTTTCCACAGGTGGGTAGTGCCTCCCCCTTGGAGCTCTGGTGTCCTTGTAGGGTCCCCAGTGTCACCCCCCACTGGTTCCCCTTCCTCTTCACCATCCCTCTTGTGGTGCTGTACCTGGGGCATGCTGCTCAGTCTCCTTAACATCAGGAGAGAAAACAAGCTTTTCTCTCCCCAGCCCAAAGAGCTCGACTTTTCCTGGAGGAACGAGAAACCCCTGGTCCAGTCATTAGGTTTGGAGGAAGGAAGCCCTTCTCCCCCTGTACAGTGTTTGGAGGCTGGATGTGTGGATGGTCCCATGTGGATGAGATGTGCTCATGGGTTTCCAGGGATGAGCAGCATTGCATGATGGGAGAGTGTCTGGACCTGTGTGGCCACATGGAGACTGTCACTCACCATGAGTCCCTTGGACAAGCTGTTCACACTTCAGACCCCTATTTCCTGATTATAAAGTAGGAATAGGCTCCACCATCTCCAAGATATTGTTTATTGTTCAGAAATTGTAGATAGTATTTAAATTTCAGTACCTAAGAGAAATAAATGAAATCTCTCCTGAATTTACTTTGGGTTTATAGCTTGTAACCAAGAATATTCATTGATGTCAATGAGTCATTTCAGGAAGTGCTTTTTAATTTTTCTGTGGGATTATATTTGACTTGAGATGTTTTATTTTCATGGCATCCTGACTTGTGAAGGATCTCAGCCTATCTATGAGCTGAGTTGGTCTAGCAAACTCAGCGATAACAGAATGGATGCTGTCTTTAATGAGTTAATCAGTGAGGTCTCAGAGGGATAAAAATTATGGAAAAAAGTACATAATTTGCCTCAGTAAAAGAGCTAACTTATCACTGAAAAGAATACCTCATACCCAGTATTATTGCTGATTTGTCCTACAGGTGTGAATACACTCAGAAAGCGTAAACATTTGGAAGTTATTGAAAATTTATTGGAAATGTAGTACAGAACTCCCACCCTTTCTTTGTTCCTGTCCAAAAATCAAGAATTATTATAGTTGGCTGGGATTTGTCTTATATCTCAATGGTGTCATTTCCCACATGTGAGAAAATTGAATAGGGTGGATTGGAGAATAATAGGCTGTTAAACAACAGTTTTACATGCTTTTAGGATGAAATACGGGTGGTAGGAAATGTGCGTTGTGAAGTCTTCAAGCTGAATACAGGAAGAAGTTGACCCACAGCAGGTGTTTTGATTAACAGAGAAGTTAGTTTATAGCATAATAAAGAATGGCATGAAGGATTATATTGCCCCCCAAAATAAGACAGATTTGGGGTGGAGTGGGAAGGGGAGCAATTTCTCCCTACCCCAACTATAGAAGTAATAGATATTAACTGCAGAATTTGGAAAAAGTGCAGAAACTAGAAATCACTAATGGTGCCACCATTTTCAGACAAATACTATTGTTTCCTTATAACACCCTTTGCTACATGTACTTGTATGTGCATGCACACGTGGGTCTCATTTCTCTTGATGTACACAAGGTGTATCATGCATTTTCCACAAGGTCAAATAGGTCATCAATGACGTGAGAAGATTGGAAACCTAGGTCAACAAGACCCAAAAGTTCTACTCTTTGTGTTAAGAACTTTTCTCTTTTCGTTTATACTAATCTAGAAGCTACTTATTTTGTTCTTTGTACTTGGTCAACCCTCCTACTTACTGGGTTTTAATAGTGTTTCCAAAGGATGTGTTGTTTAGTGGTTGCAAGTATGGAATCACTTAGTCTATTTTATACATGAGCCCACTTTAATCAAAAGTCAATCCGTCGTGATCCAATGAGGTAGCTTAAGAATTTATCAGTTCCTTCTCATTTCTTCAAATAGAGCCACCCAGATTCTCTCAAATGGCTTAAGGACCTCCTGAAAGTAAAACTGTAAACCACAAATAGTGTTTAGCACCCTTTGATGTCAGCAAATTATTCCTCCTACCAAATTTCAATACCTTGTGGCACAGCTTACCCCATTTCCTTTAGATTTTTCTCCCTTGGAGATGGGGAACAGCTGGTCAGCTCTTCTGTAACATTACCTTTCCCCAGTGTACAGAAAAGACCAAGTTCCCTCTAACTTCCTCTTCTTGTTAAACTTCTTTCCATCCTCTTTTGTCATGATGAGCTGACTCTGGACTCCTCGTATATCATGTCTGCCATGTGGTATGCATTCCATAGATATGTTCAATTGTATATCAGTATTGGTTGTGAATTGTTGTGTAGATAAAGCATCACTTTCCCTACTTTTTCTTTATCTTCATATCCTTTTCTGTCTTCCTGGTTCATCCTACTTGGAAAGGCCCCTATGTCTAACTGGGAATGGGAACTAGGCCCACTGCTAAGACAACACTTGGGAAAATCAGAATTTGATCAAGTCCGGACGAATGGCCTTTCCTTCTGCAGGTTGTGTCTGTAGGACAGGTTGTGTCTGTAGGAAGTGAGTGGTAAGCTAAACATAGAACAGTTGGCAGCATAGGTCTCTCTCTTATCTTTTGAGCACTACTTTGCACAAAGCATTTCGTCTCTTAGCAGGCATTTATTGGGCACCTGTTATGCTGCAGTGGGTGAGGTTACTGGGACTTTAGGGCTGCTCAAGACAGCTCTTACCTTGAGTTCATAGCCCAGAGGAGGGATGGCATGTAATGAATACTGGGTAGCGTGTAATGAATAATCATGACCTATTGTGATAGCTGTTTAATAGAGGTATGATCAAGGTGCCATCATGGCAGAAAGGAACACATGATCAGTTCCATCTGATGGTCAACTGAGACTCAGGAAGAAGCAGTTGACTTGGTTCCCAGTGCACCACCTAAAATTCAGTTTGATTTATTTAGTTCTGTGGTTCCATCTGCCTCCTAGAAGGTGGGTATTGGAAATCCTTGCATAGGCAGCTGGATCTATGGATGGGAAATTGTTGGCTATGAAGACAGAAGTGATTATAGATGTAGATGAAGCCTGGGGGGCCATATCTTAGGGGACACTGAGTGAGAAATAAGAGTTGAAGGCTTTTGATGCCAGAAAAATGACTGACAGCTGGGGCAAGGTGATGAGAAGAAGGTGAGGTGGGGGAGGGAGGAAACCAGGGGAGAGTGGATGGGGGTGCTTAGAGAGCTGGAGGTGAGGCTGACCGCACTGTGGCAGGTGGATTCCTGGCTGTGGGTGGGCCATTCCTCCATTAATTCCAAGTGCAATGCGAGGGTGAGGGATGACAGGGGTGCAGGCACTTGCAGATGTTTAGAGAGCAGCCTGGGAGACACCCGTGCCAGTGTGACCTGAAGCACAGTCTGCATTGAGGGTTGGCAAACCTCTTCTGTAAAGGGTCAGATAATAAGGATCCTAAGCTTTGTATGGCTGTGGGTGCTCCATAACAAGTGAAGTGGGCTGTGTTCCAGGACGTCTGTGCTTACGAGATTGGGTGGTGGGCTGGAATTTTGACCCCCGGATTACGAGAGTGCCCATGTGGAGTTTGCCTTTGAACATGTACCCTGTGGCCCTGTGACACAGAGCCCTGTGGAACACTAATCAGAAGATAAAAACTGGGAAGAGGATTTCAGCGTTTGGGGAGATGTGTCAAAGTCAGCTGTCACCGTGACTGTCTAAGTGCTGAGATAACAACCTTGTGGCCCGTCAGGCAGGGGGACGTGTAGGGGAGGGGTAAGCCAGAAGGAGGGACGCAGGTAGATTGGAGGGTGAATAGAAGGTGGGCAGGTGAGCACGGGGGTCTTTACCAAGTCCAAATGCAAGGAAACAGACCCTTGCAAAGGTAAAACAAATTACCCAAATCTGAGCCCAAACTCAAACTCAGGTGTCTGTGTATAGTTTTAGTTTCTTACTGTACCCACCTGGGCCCTGATAAATTCTTTTGGTCATTTTGTTACATCACACAGTAAGAGAATCTTTTCCTGTTTTACCAAGGATAAGTCACCCATTGGTCTCCTGTGTGCAGGTAAAAGCTTCTCTTCTACAAGTCATCCACAACAGACTTGATAGTTAATTTATTTTTTAAAAAAAATTATTTATTTTAATTGGAGGCTAATTACATTACAATATTGTAATGATTTTTGCCATACATTGACATGAATCAGCCATGGGTGTACATATGTCCCCCATTCTGAACCCCCTTCCCTCCTCCCTCCCTCCCCATCCCATCCCTCAGGGTTGTCCCAGTGCACCGGCTTTGAGTGCCCTGTTTCATGCATTGAACTTGGACTGGTCATCTATTTCACATGGTAATATACGCGTTTCAGTGCTATTCTTTCAAATCATCCCACCCTCGCCTTCTCCCACAGAATCCAAAAGTCTGTTCTTTACATCTGTCTCTTTTGCTGTCTCGCATATATGGTCATCATTACCATCTTTCTAAATTCCATATATATGCATTAATATACTGTATTGATGTTTTTCTTTCTGACTTACTTCACTCTGTATAATAGGCTCCAGTTTCATCTACCTCATTAGAACTGATTAAAATGCATTTCTTTGTAATAGCTGAGTAACATTCCATTGTGTATATGTACCACAGCTTTCTTATCCATTCGTCTGCTGATGGACGTCTAGGTTGCTTCCATGTCCTACCTATTGTAAACAGTGTGATAGTTTATTTCTATAAACTTATTTTCACATCCAGAGACCAGATGACCCTTTTTGTACATAGGGTGCTGCTGGCTGAGTCCTAAGACCATGTCGTACTCTGGACCCAGAGTGTTAGGCATGTCAGTTTGTTTAATCTTAGATCAGCCCTCTGATTTCAGGAGTGTTGTTTTCATTTTACCCACAGGAAAGGCTCCAAGATACCCCTAGAGTAGGTGGTGGCCCAGGATTTAGATCCCCGGGTGCTGAAACTTCGGCACGGACTGCAGATTCAGAAACACAGATGTGATGTTTCTGTTGTCTTGTCTGTTCCTCTTGTTTCTGCCTGTCCCCTTGCCCCACCCCCACCTCCTTTTCTGATCGTTGCTCTGGTTTCATCTTTAAGAAGGTTGTAGGGCTGTGGAATTTTGTCATATCCTGTGTTCTTATTTTGAGGTCTACCGCCATGGCTGGGCTTGTGAGCTTAGCCAGTAGAAATTAATGGGAATGGTCGTGATGGGGGGAGGTGGGTAAGGGGGTGCCCAGGGCAGGAAGTAGAAAGGGATTCGTGGTGAAGAATGGGGAGGGGGCTGCGCCTGGGGGCCCCTCTGAATGTGTCCGTGTACCCTAAACACATCTGTTTTCAGCTGGCTCACTTCTGCTAACAGTTTCTCAATTTACATACGTAAGAACTACAGGCAAAATGGCTGGAATCAAGGCTCATACCACCTGGATCTTTGCCAGCTTTTATTTCGGGCTGACAATATTTTGGATGTAATACAAGATTTATAGTTGTTTGTTTCTTCTAATGAGGTGGCAAGATAAGGCTGCATCTGTTACAGCTGTTCAGAACAGGATATCTGAATATTGGTTTCCTTTACGTAAAGAAACATGAAACATGAAAACGTAAAACTTTACAACTCTGAAAATCATGGGAATTATTGAGCTGATGATTGGTCTCATCATGAATAAACTTCTGTTACTGTGTTGGAGGGTGTGGAAGGGAGACATGAGGCATGAAAGGGTAGACTGGCATGTGAAATTGGTGAGTAAATGTTCTGTTTTTTCTCTCAAACTTCTGGGGCAAAAGTGTCACACCCTGCATTTGAAGAGGGTCTCCAATGCCTGCCTAAGTGCCTGCTGGTCACAGGATGAATGCTGGGGTGCCATTCCTCACAGCACCTGCCAACACATGTCCCAAAGGCATCTGCAGCACTGGGTGTGTCCCCCTTGCCTCCCAACTTTATCCTAAATGGAGCTTATTGATGTGATGCTCTTGTTTGCAGGAGAAATTCTTTTCTCCTTCAATCAAACCATATTGAAACAGAGAGAGAAACAGGAGCTGAAAGATTTAAAGGTGAAACTTGTGGACATTAACTTTTTTCTCTGTAACTAGATAACCAAGAGGTGCAAGTCATCATGATACAGAATAGAAGGAGGCTTTCTTTCCTTCTTATTTTTCTACAGTACTTTTGACCCTGTTCTATTGCCAAGTAAATTCAACTTGGCTTGGAGAAGAGCCACACAGATGGAAAATAGTGGGAAGACAGTAAATAAATGTACGATAAATGGCAGGGTTACCACTGTAGCTTGACGTTACGGGGATTTGTACGATCGATCTTATTTTATCTCAGGAGGAACAGATTTCATGTTAATGAGGTTGGCAGGTGGTCTTGAATCATGAGATTTCAAAAATCTGGAAGAACAGAACTATTATAATTATACCTTAAGGATTAAAAATATAGGCAGGAAATAACAAAATGAGATACAGCTTGGAAAACGCAGACTAATACAACTGGGGGAAAATAATGTAAAGTGCAGGATCCAAGTGAACAGAAGAAATGTGTTCTAAACTGCCAGAGAGCAACAGTATTTGGAAGTCTCCATTGGACTGTGTAATACACTACAGAGGACTAGCCATCAGGGCCACCTACGTTGCATATCCTCAATAAAGAGTTGCTTTAGTTTGCAGAGAGATGACCAGCAGTGCTGAAGTTAGCTTCCATCATTTCACTGTTTAAGAGACAAGGAGATTGGAAGGCACTGATTGGTAGATGTTCGCATGACCCTAGGGAGGATGCAAATGGAGATGAATACTAAACTGAGACCATGATCATGGGGTCGGTCCAAAGAGATGGACCTCAGAGAAGTTCAGGAGGCAAAGTCAACAAGGTGAAGATCCAAGAAGGAGGGGGGAGAAGTTGAAGATGGCGCCACCCCTGGGGCAGCAGGTCACGGTGAACACCCGCAGGAGAGGTTGTAGGAGGCAAGTCAGAGTTTGCAGAGTTGGCAGTTGACTTTTTGCAGAAGCTAAAAGTATATTCAATTGTAGGAGTTTCTAGTATCCAAATCAATGCTTAGGTCCAGCTGGGTTGGTCTAGCAAACTGAATAATGTGTTCGAGGTTGATATGAAACATCAGTTATTACGTTGCATTGACCTTTAACCTTTCCTCCCCCAAAACTGAAAAATGCAAGAATCTCAACTTGGGCAAAACAAGGGAAACCAGTTATTTAAGTATCTTTTTTCTTTTCACAAGACTGTTTCATCACCTTTCTTTTTTTAAATTTATTTATTTTTGACTGCTGGATCTTCATTGCATCGTACAGGCTTTCTCTAGTTGTGATTGGTGAGGGCTACTCACCAGTTGCGGTGCATGGGCTTCTTGTTACCATGGCTTCTGTTGTCGTGGAGCACAGGCTTCAGTAGTTGTGGCACACGGGCTTAGTTACCCATGGCACGTGATATATTTCTGGAATCAAACCTATGCCCCCTGCATTGGCAGGTGCATTCTCAACCACTGGGCCATCAGGGAAGCACCCACCTTTCTTAACTACAGCTACAGTAAATAAAGCTATTTCAATCATCACACATTTAAAACCATGTGTAGTTGCTACGAACTACCTAAGAAAACGGCTATTTAAAAGAACACTTAATGTAAATTCTCATAATTTTGGGTTTGTAGGATAGACCTTTGTCTGACAAAGAATTAGTTTAAAAATCAATGAATTCTAGGATGTCATGGGAACTTTGCTGTGTACTGGATGTAAACCTCACATTCTAAGGACATTGATGATGTGTGAGGTTGAAATCAGATTGCTGCTTTGTTTCTTAAGATACTGGAATTTTCCCCCTTGATAGTAATTAGCAGCTAATGGGCAGAATATCCAGAATAAAAGTGTTCCTAGAATAGCTGAAATACACATGCAAGCAAAATTTTAGCTTTTAAGTTTAAAGTTTAGGGATGTTGAATTACTGACATTCAATTAAAATACAACCTTTTACAAAATGAGGCCTGGATGTCATGGTATTTTGGGGAAGAACACTGAACCCTGAAACCAGGAGAGTTGTGTTCTGCAGTTGGACCTGCCCTTTACATGTGTGAGCTCTGACGAGGCTCTGGTCACCTGAGGGGACGTGCCTGGGCATCTCTCCGCCTTCATTGTAGAGATTTCAGTGTGGATGCTCATTGAGGGAAACCCCAGCAGCCTTCCTTCCAGGTCTTTCTAAGAGTCAGTTTCTCAGAGTGCGTGTGAGGGTACATGAGATAAAGTGCATTGCTCATGTCCGCAGCGACCACATGGATAAGGCAGGCCGCATACGGGGACACCGTAAGGAGGAATTAGGACAGGTGAGGGGCTGGGAGTCGCTGAGGCTCTCTGCTTCACAGAGTATTTCCTGCTCCTCTCACCATCATTGGGGTCTCCCCTGTTGGCATCGTTTATCTTTTCAGGAGGGGAATCCAGAGTAGGCAGTGATGCCCACACGTATTTGACTTATTTAACACCCCCTTTTTTATTGGCAGTGAATCTTTGGGGCCTTTTACTCTGAGGACTGTGCCTCAGTAAGGGAACCTATAACCACAGATTTTACAGTAGGTAGAGGAAGCAGAGACTTGGAAATGGCCTTCAGAGGCTGACAAGAAGGCGGCCTCTGCCCCTTTCAATCTGAAGGATATGGAATGTGAGATGGTGGGGGGACCAAGATGGCAGGCACCCTAGTATCACAGGACTTCCTGGAGGAGCTAGGTTCCAGTTTGGGAGGTGGAGGGATCTTGAAGAGGTGGAAGATTTAGGGGTGTTGTGGATTGAGTTGTCTCCCCAGATCCTTGTGTTGAAGTCCAGACCTGCCCAGTTCCTCAGACTGTGACCTTAGTGGGAAGAGTCATTCTTATGTAATTAATTAAATTAGTTAAATTAAGGTGAGGTCAGTAGGATACACCCTGATCCAGGATGACTTTATATAAAGGGGTAATTTGGACAGAGAGAGGAACATGGTCAGGATATCATGTGATGATAAATACAGAAGTTGGAGCAATGCTTCTGCAAGCCAAGGAATGTCAACAGTAGCCAGCAAACCACCAGAAGTGAGGAGAGGGGCCTGAAACAGTCTCCCTTGGAGCTTCAAGAGGAACCTGCTGACCCCCTGATGGAGCCTTCCAGCCTCCCGGCCTCTGACACAATACACTTCTGTTGTTTAAGCCTCCCAGGTGTGCACCTTGTCATGGCAGCCCCAGCAAACTCACCTAAGGGGAGACGGTGACACGAAGAAGTTCTTTCTTTTAATTTATTTCTAATTGGAGGATAATTGCTTTACAATATTGTGTTGGTTTCTGCCATGCAACAACATGAATCAGCCGTAGATATACACATGTCCCCTCCCTCTTGAACCCCCTCCTACCTGCCCCCATCCCACCCCTCTAGGTTGTCACAGAGCACCATTTAAAGCTCCCTGCATCATACAGCAAATTCCCACTGACTATTTTACATACGGTAATGCATATGTTTCCATGCCACTCTCTCAATCCATCCCACCCTCTCCTTCCCCAACCGTGTCCGCGAGTCTGTTCTCTATGTTCTCACCCCAAGATCCCTGCTGAGTGGTGGACAGTCTGGTCATGGGAAGGAAGCACAAAGAGTCAACTTGGGGGTATGGAGGAGATGAACCCAGTGTGTGTGGGTGGTCACGGAATCTGGGAACACAGCTCCACTTTCGCATGTGGCATCTACCAGTCACATTTTTCATTTGTAATGGGAGACCTTGCATCAGCTTCTGGCATATGTTGGGTTGGAAAAGAAACATTAGACCAGTGTGTGTTGGGGTGTCCAGCAGCGCCACTGAAAGGGTTCTGTGGCGATTTGTTCTAAAGCTTTCAACAAGTTGATCAATTTCACCCACTTCACCTGTTGCTGAGTTTTTCTTAACCTTAGCAAGAATGCTAATTAGTTGTGAAAACCTATATTGATGAATGAGGTGAAGGCCCTTGAGAAGCATGCTTTCTGTCAGTTAGCAGTTGATTTATTCATCGATGGAATGTCCTTGGAAAAAGCATTTTGGGTTAGAAGGAAAGTATTCTGAAATGCTGTAGGATGTAAGTTAATCCTGTGACTACATCTATTACTTAGGAAGGAAAAAGTTTGTACTGTCTTCTAGCATAGCAGCAACGTTTAAAGTCATTCATTATCTTCTGTGGATCTGGTAATTTTTAAAAGCTGCCCAAGTGGGATGCATGAGACAAGTGCTAGGGCCTGGTACACTGGGAAGACCCAGAGGAATCAGGTGGAGAGGGAGGTGGGAGAGGGGATCGGGATGGGGAATGCGTGTAACTCTATGGCTGATTCATATCAATGTATGACAAAACCCACTGAAATGTTGTGAAGTAATTAGCCTCCAACTAATAAAAAATAAAAAATAATTAAAAAAAAAATAAAAGCTAACATCTTCCAACAAGTGCCTCAGTCTTGTGAGAAGGAAGAGACTGAAAAAGCTGAACTCATAGAAATGGGAGCAAGAAGGGTAGTTGTCAGGGGCTGGAAAGGAAGGGTGAGGCGAGATGTCGGCCAGGGAATACAAACATGCCTCTGTCAGATAAATAAGTTCTGGGGACCTAATGCACCCTAGGTATGAATTTTCTTAGACCATCGTCCAACTTTTCCTGACAGCAGTGGGAAAGGAAGTGTTTCCTGTGTAAATAAATAAGTACAGTTTTGACATTCAGTAGCGTTGGCACCCCACTCCAGTCCTCTTGCCTGGAAAATCCCATGGACGGAGGAGCCTGGTGGGCTGCAGTCCATGGGGTCGCTAAGAGTCGGACACGACTGAGCAACTTCACTTTCACTTTTTACTTTCATGCATTGGAGAAGGAAATGGCAACCCACTCCAGTGTTCTTGCCTGGAGAATTCCAGGGACAGGGGAGCCTGGTGGGCTGCCGTCTATGGGGTCACATAGAGTCAGACACGACTGAAGCAACTTAGCAGTGGCAGCAGCCGCAGCAGTGTTTATTATTAACAATGTTTGGTACCATTTAGTGCTCTGCATTGTTGGCAATCTCTTTGAATTTCAACATACCGAATGTACATAGAAAACAAGCATATGGTTTCAAACTACTCAACTTATAAACCAATCTGAATGCAGTAGATTTTTGTTTTTAACCCTGAAACTATCAGTGGAATATATTTCTTTGTTCTCTTCTAGGTTTGCTTTCACCCTCCCTCTGCCCTCCTGGCTGTCTCCTCTTCTGTGTGTGTGTGTCTGTGTGTGTGTGAGGTTCATTCTACCCAAATATGCAGGGGTGTGGAGTCAGAGACACTGCTGGGCAATAAATGCTGTGTGTGGTTTTGCACATGTCATTTCAAAGGCACTTTCCTTGGTCCCTTCAAAAGGACTAAGATGGGTGAAGCGGAGAGCTTAATCTGTATAAATATGGTTCCGTAGTTTGAGATTATGGGATCATTTCAATTGCATCTGTGGTAGTGATAATTAGAAAGTAATTGCAAACTGTTAATTAGATTGAGAAAGGAGATGAGACTGTGAGTTCTAGCCCAACTGTGCCCTTATTATGTGACCTTGGTTGGAAATCTCAAAGCCACTGTAGTCAGAGTGACTTGCGTCAGATAATGTAACAACAACCACATTACAAGGCGTGCTGTGAAATTGATGTGTACCTGTCTGGAGAGAAATACTGGAGTTTTCTTCATTCTTTGCTAATTAGACACAGGTTGCTGTTCAGAGGAAAGGATCTTAGATATTGTGTTGGCCAACTCAATATGTCTTTCAGGGATATAGTCCCATGTCCTGCAGATGATAAAAGGTAAACTGTAAGTCAGAGAAAGACAAAGTCTGTGTGCTATCGCATATATGGAATCTGAAAAAGCTGAACTCATAGAAATGGGAATGAGAAGGGTGGTTGTCAGGGGCCGGGGAGCAGGTTCGACGGGGAGATGTCGGCCAGAAAATACAAATATGCATTTGTAAGATAAATAAGTTCTGGGACCTAGTGCACAGAGTACTGATTGTAGCTAAGATGCTCTATTATATACTTGAAAGTTGCTGAGAGTGGATCTTAAACATTGTCTCCACAAAAAAGAAAAAAGAAATGGTAATTATGTGACATGATGCAGGTGTGAGCCAAGCTAATAATTTTACAGTGTATCATTGTACCAAATCAACATGTTGTACCCCTTAATGTTACATATCAATTATATCTCAGTAAAGCTGAAGGGCAAGGGAAATTAACACCTTTTGAGAAAACCCTGAAAAACCCAGTGACTGTATGGTTGTGTTAAGTGGTTGCGGGGAGAAAGGAGGAGAGTGCTAGGGCAGGGACCCACCTGTTCTGATTTGGCTTTGGAATTTTCAAGATAAGGAGGGAGCATGGATGGTATATAATTTACCTTCCCACTTGTTTTCCTCAGGCTGATGACAAGCCCTCTGCTTTATGCTACAAATGGCTTGATGTCAACAGGAGTCACGTGCCAGTGACAGGGAAACCAGCCTAAAATTTAAAGTCAAGTCCATTATACTATTAATGTATCTTTATTTTTGCCCATCTTGTTTCCGATACCCTACGTGAGGTGCTTGAATTCCATTTGGTGTCATCTTCAGGATTATCTCAGGAAGACCTAGAATATTTCATTTGCTTGGTCTAAGTCCACTGATGCTCTGTGTTATATCCACCTATGACTGAAGGTGGAATTTTCCTGGCAACTGGGGATGTGCCGGAGAATTTACATGTAGAGGAGTATGAATTCAGATAGGGCAGAGTTGATACAAAGATAAGGTAATATTTAAGGAACGAAATGACTATTACATGAATGAAGTAAGTGCCAGTGTCAATTCCTAATGTGATTAGGACTTTCATTGCTTCTTCTTTTCAAAAATAGTTTTTAAGCAAGCAAAGAATACCTGAGTTTTACCGTCCTGTTCAGTTTCCTAGAAATGCAATATTTTTTTTGGTGCCAAAAAATATATTTTAGTCAAAGAAAATAGTGTTGTTGTAGGAGTAGATCTCCCTAGTTTGGACAAAATGCTGAACATGGGGCTAGATCCCACATGTCTGTGATTCCCGGTGTTTTCACCATGCTCTGGGTATCTTTTGGGGCCAAGTTCTCATTCTCCTGCAGTGAGCCTTTGTTACAGCTTCATTTGTACCCCAGAGACTGCTGCCATTGAAATAATGCTTTTCAGAAAAGACCTTAAAATCCACATAATGTCATTCATGTTCATCATGTTTCTAGCTGCAACTGGTGTGCTCGCTGATACCCTCAAGGCACTAATGATAAAACCAATTCAAGTCCAAAAACCTAAAGACAAAACTCCAGGCGGAACAGGGCAGACTGATCCAGAGCTCTCAGGCTGTTGGTGGGCTCTGCAGTGGACTTGGGCTTCAGGCAGGATGGGTGACATGGCGTGGGCACCTCCCTGATTATTGAACTTGGGAAAGGAAAAAGAGTGATGCTTGCCCACAGTTAAAGTTCCTTACAGTAAAGTGTCCCAAGAATTTGAATTTGAACTTGGAAGGACTTCAAACAGTCCCTTTCTGTACACGTAACGTTCTCTTTTTTTAAAGGAAAATATTTGAGATGACTTTGTTTCTTATGGGGCTTCCCAGGTAGCTCAGCAGGTAAAGAGTCTGCCTGTAATGCAGGAGATCCGGATTTGATCCCTGGGTCAGAAACATCCCTTGGAGGAGGGCATGGCAACTCACTCCAGTATTATTGCCTGGATAGATGCCAAAGACAGAGGAGACTGGCGGGCTACAATCCATGGGATTGTAAAGAGTCAGACATGACTGAAGTGACTGACACGTGTATATTGTAGGTGTTCAAATACTTGTGAGATTATACTATGTTCTCTGCTCATTGGTTGCACACTGAGGATCAGGTTATCAAAAGGAAACTTTACAGTGCATCCTCTGCCCTGGATGGACACTGTTTACACCTCAACAACAATAACAATGAACAGCAAAGCAAGCATTTCCTCAATAGCTAAAACCTGAGAGTCCCAGCTCAGAGTGTTGAGAGAGAATTGCATTTAAGTCTGAGCTGTATAAACAGGTCAGAGTGAAAGCCAATTTTTACAACCAGAGTGAGAATCACTGTGGAGTAGATATTTCTTAATTTCATATTTTAAACATTGTGGTGTCATCTCTGGCTCTTCCATCCGGGCTTTCAAAACACCCCTGTGACCAGAGCGTCTTGGATCGGAGGCATTTAGTTCGTTTAGGGGAATCCCAGGCTCCGCTGGGATCATGTTCACATCTCCCCACTTCCTCTGTAAAGTGAGACGCTTCTTTCTCAGGTTTTCTGATCTCACCCAAGGGTTTTCCAATTGTTTTGTTTTTTTTTTAAAACAAGGGAGGATGTTACCATCTTCAGAAAGCTTTAGAAGGGTAATTTTCACATGGGAGAAAGGAAAAATAGGGATCAAGAGATGCATCCATCTCATCTGTAACCCTGTTATTTTATCCACTAGTAGTAATAAGGAATTCAAGCCTGCTAGAACCAGCTTAAGCCAGAAAACACGCTGCTACATCCATGATCCTTGGACTCATACAAGGGGCAGGCTTTTGGGCAAGTCAGAAGAAGAGTCAGTTTTCTGCATTCCCCAGTTTTTATGGTCTTTCCATAGAAGAGTTTCAGGAATTCTATTTTAATCTTCTGGCAGAAGTAGTAAAGGGCATTGTGATGTCTCACATCCCGGAGGACCCTTGCAGGAGAATAGCTGCCCTGGAGGCCGCTTCAGAAGGAGTCTTTAGGATACAGTGGCATTGATGTGACCCTGGAGGTGAAGTGCCAGCATGGAGGGGAGCTGGCCACATGGAACATCTCCCAGGAAGAGGGACCACTCTGGGGATGGTCTAGCGAGGACCAGTGCAGACTGTGCAGTGAGGCATGTACCTCGTGTGGAGTTTTGATACCTGCTTTGTGTATACTTTTGTTTCAGCTTAAGACCCTGCAGGCATGCCTCATCACCCCCATTGTACAGACCAGGAAAGAGCAGCAGTGAGCAATACCATGGGCACAGAAATACATTTAAACATAATACTGAATTAACTAAGAAATGTTCCCCGGGGATATAAAATTAGCCAATTTTGATTTTCTAGCAGGTTGACATTTTTAGCTGGTTCTATTCAGGTATTTTTCTATAAGTACAATATGTGAATGAGTTTTGTTTCATTACAAAAGGATTCACTGGGTTTAAAAAAAAATCAATTCAGCTAATGATTGAGAAAATCTGAGGGTTCATTTCTAACGTGTTTGTAGTGCATTTTGATTTGAAAGTCAGTTTGGTTTAAATTCAAGTTTTTTAGTTCATAGAAAAAATTATTCAGTAGAAAAAAAAATATTCAGTAGAGATCTGTTTGAACTTTAATAGTTTTAGCTCTGTGTTTTCAAAGCAGTATGTGTAGATAGTACTATACATTGTAAATGAGCTAAACAGTTTGTGAAAGTTTCACTCATAGTAAAAGTTACTTTTTGGTGAAAGGAGACAGTGAGATTCTCCCCTCACCACACACACACACCCTGTGCTGTTTCATGTTGAAGATTCTTCAGCAAACTGGCCAGCCTTCTGCCAACCCATTTTGAAGGATCTTTGAAACTGACCTGATTTTTCTCCTCAGTACACATCTGAATTTTCTTAAGCGTTTGGAACTTTTTTTTTCTGTTGTAAATGTTATATAAACTCTTTGGTTGGACCCTTGAATGAAATGTTATGACATTTAAGGGGAAAAAATCCTATAAGCATTAATCAATGCAAGCTATTTGTTGCTTTTTCATTCGACCCCGTCCTGCTTTCATCCTGACATACACCATCCTGGAGGCAGTGGCCGCTTGTTTAATTGTTTAGCACAGAACGTGGTTTGATCTCTTTCTTGTGCTTTCAGTCCTGGTAAATTAATCAAAAGAAGTTACTGCACTGCTGGGCATTAGCATGGGTTTAGATGTTTCTGCCTCAGAGCCTGTTCATCAACTAAAATGCTTTTAAGCCCCAAAAGGAGAGTAAACAGTATGGCTGTGACCACTTTGAGGTGACCTATGACCTGTGACCTGCTTGCATTTGTGAAGGGGTCTGTTTGTATTAGCAGTTATTTCTGGTTTGGGTTATAGCGTTTTCAAAATGTCTTTTCTGTTCTTTCTCTTTGAATGTTTTTAGTATTTGCAGAGAGCCAGCCCACCATCATTCCCACATGTACATACCATGGGCGTTTCCATAGACCTACTGCATAGCACGGGAAACTTTCTTGCATGTCTTGTAATGACGTATAATGCAAAAGAATCTGAAAAAAGAATATATACATGTGCATAACTGAATCACTTCACTGTACACTTGAAACTAATACAATATTGTAAATTATTACACCTCAATTTTTATAAGGGCTTCCCTTGTGGCTCAGCTGGTAAAGAATCTGCCTGCAATGTGGGAGACCTGGGTTCAATCCCTGGGTTGGGAAGATCCCCTGGAGAAGGGAAAGGCTACCCACTCCAGTATTCCGGCCTGGAGAATTCCGTGGACTGTATAGTCCATGGGGTCGCAAAGAGTCGGACACGACTTCCACGTTTAGAAGACATAGAGGTCAGAATATAGGAACCCAGTTTGGTTCTATGCCAAGATTTTTAAGAAGTTTGAGAGTTAGCATAGGTAATCAGTGTTTGTCCTTGAAAGACAATGCAGTTATAACACCTTAGAGAGAAATTATCAGAACAGTTTTTAGTAACATCCAATTGTGGGTCCTTAGCATTGTTTTTCCGTCCAGTAGATAAGAGTGGACACTTTTATTATTGTTGGCACATTTTGTGCTAAGCATTGTACCAGGCACTGAGAATACAAAAGAAAATCATCTTTAATTTTTACTTTTTGGCTGCACTGCACAACATGTGAGATCTTAGTTCCCCGACAAGGTATTGAACCCTGCCCCCTGTTGTGGAAGCTCAGAGTCTTAACCACTGGACCACCAGGGATGTCCTCCTAAGGAGAGTCATCTTTGCCTTTAGGAACTAGACAACAGAAACAGGTCACTTCAGGGTGATGGGGTGAGGGTTCTGATTGGGATATTTACCAGGGGACCACAGGAGGGTAGTGGAGGGTGGCTGGGCTAGGCGGGTGGGTGGGCCAGATATGGAGAGTCACTGGGACAGACCTCTCTCAAAGAGGAGGTGACCTTGGAACTGGTCTTCAGAATGGACAGAAGTGAGCTGAGGGGAAACAGGAAACTGCAGGTTCCGGTGGGGAGGCGTTGATCAGGAGAAGAAGCAGGTATAGGAACGTGAGTGGGTGGATGGGTGTAGATGGTGCGTAGTTCTGGGCGCCAGAGTTCTCAGAGGGAGGCGGTGTCTGGAGGGAACAGCCTTGATGCAGGGGATGGTCGGGAAACCTCTTACTTCAAAAACGGGGATTTATTGTAATTTAATATTGTGATCTGCACTCAGAGAAAGAAAGGAGAGGTTCTATGTTTGAAATGTTAATTTGCAAGTCAAATGCAAAAGAGAGTCAAAAGAGAAAATTAAGCTAGGTATACCCAGGAAAACACAATTAGAGATATAAAACACCATAGTCTCCTCAGAGTCCATGACTCCTGCATATTTTTAAGTTTTGTTGAGATATAATTGATAGACCAAAGCTGCACACAGGTAGTGTGTACAGTCTGAACTTGGACATATGCAAACAACCATGAAACCATCACCACCATCAGGGTACCAGACACACCCATCATGAGCAAAGCTGATCAGGGATCCTCCTGAGTGGTGAGCTGCTGGCTGTGGGCTCATTCCTCGTGGGGAGAGGCAGGGTGTTTAGGAAAGGGTCCACTGGGCATAGTAGTCCCACGAGCAGAGCAAGGCTGCTGGGTGGACAAACCTGTGATGCTTGCTCAGATTTTTTTAAAAGGAAGTTTTGATCATTATGGAGAAAAAACAATTACTTCAAGTAACTATAATAGTGTCTCCTTAGTTTCTGTTCCTTAGTTTCTGTGTCCTTGGCTGAACTGTGATGTCCTGGTCACTTTCGTTGTCCCCCGCGACTAGGGTGACAAATAAGCAGCTCTTATCTCTCCTGTTGGAGTGTGGCATCCTGGGGGCAGGGGTGGGGTGTGGCTCACCGTGGGGGTCTTTGGCCCTCCCATGGGACTCTTCCCCAGGGTGGGCCTACAGCTCATGTGCTGAGAGAAGGCACAGACCAGGTAGGTGCCACCTTGGAACCACAGATCAGAGACATGCTGGCAGGACGATCACAGCACATGTCAGATCACTGGGTGAGTAAAACATGCAGGTGAAGCTGGGAGGTGGCATCACAGACAGACCAGGGGGTGCACATGGGAGCCCGTGAGCTGGGTGATTCTCCTGGGTGTGGTCCTGCAGCTGCCCACCCCCACTCGACAGCCCCCCCCCACCACACACACACGCATATAAAACCCTCTCCAGCTCCTTCAGCCAACAGCTCAGAGCTGAATCCTGGGAGTGCTGGCAGAATGTTCTAGATGTGTGTGTGTGTGTGTGTGTGTGTGTGTGATAGGCCGCTTCCTCTTCTCTTGATGAGCACAATACTGCCTTGCTCACAGACCAGGGTGACATGCAGCTGTAGGTGCGGAGACTCTCATTTTGGTGGCATAGGTCCATCCACAAGTGTCGTGAGAGTGGACCACGTACCCAGGAGTGTGGTGACCACCGGTGTTATGTTGGGAAACAAGTGTGGTGTTGCCTTGGGGAGATGGCAGCAGGAACGCCAGCCTCCGTGTGGAAGGACAGGGTCTCCATGCCTGTGATGTCACTTCCCAGCTTGTCTCTCAGGGACGAGATGTCTGAGAACTGGCAGCCCCACCAGGGACCCATGATGATGCTCTGGAGTGAAGGATCTCCCTGCCTGTGAAGGGTGTCCTTTTCCCCTGGGCGTGGTGAGTGAGTGTACAGGAAAAGAGGTACCACACCTGCATCAAAACAACCTCCTCAAATTCAGGACGAGTCTATTTCCTTGATTAACATGCATCTGGAAGAAATAGAAAATGGCTATTTCCGATTACCATTAAAGTGTACTAAGCCAACATTCGTGTATATTTTTCTCTCCTACATTCACTCAAGGACTTGGAAAGAAACCACTTCCCTTGCATTTAGCACTATGCCTGTGATTTATGGACTTCCCAGTTGGCGCTAGTGGTAAAGAACCCACCTGCCAATGCACAAGACACAAGAGATGTGGGTTAGATCCCTGGGTTGGGAAGATGCCCTGGAGAAGGAAATGGCAACCCACTCCAGTATTCTTACCTGGGAACTCCCATGGACAGAGAAACCTGACGAGCTTTAGTCCATGGGGTCACAAAGAGTCAGACACGACTGAGCGACTGAGCACACACACACATACATACTGTGTGATTTATTCTAAGAGCTGCCGGGCACCCTGCAGGTACATCTGATTCAGTGAGGATTGATGTCCCACCTTATCACTGCAGCATCTCAGCAGCTGGGGGGATGTCTCTATACGTCCAACTTAATTGCCAGATGCATTTATATTGGTCAAGCAGTTGGCTGCAGTCTGTGTAGCTGGATTATTAATATATATATTCTTTTGTTCAACTAATGACCTAAACTTTATAGCATGTGGATAAAAAGTGTCCCCAAATGTGAAAAGGAAACTGACAGAGCATGTTGGTGTCTCATTAAACTAACTGGCCCTGGCCTCTGGGGATATCTGTGAGCAAGTCAGACAGAGTGGGCTTATCCCCATGCTGATGGCCCAGATCCATCAGGCGGTTATCTCTCCAGGAAGCAGCAGCCTTCTGTTTGCTTCTTAGGGAAACTCCAACTTTTAAACATTTCAAACAGAAAAAAAACCCTCTGTGATTTTTTTTTGTATGTGTGGGGGTGTGGGGGAGGTGCTGCTTTTGCAAATATGACTTAATAGGCTGCAGCCAGCTTCTTGGAAACCAAACCATCTTTTCAGTAGTGTTGAAAAGCCCTTCCCTTTGACTGAAAATGCCTTTGACTTTAGAAGAACTCTGCTTAGAGTTTTGTGGCTCTGTTGAGCCCCATGTGAGTGAGCACATAGTGGGGAATTGTCTGATGGCACAGAGGCATACATCATTTTAGCTCTTAAAATTGTATCAGAGATGAAGAACACATTCACGTTCTAATTTAAAGTCTTCCTGTGACTTTAATCATCACCTCAGAAATGAAGTGCTTTTTAAATTTCTGTTGTGTTTTACTATGAAAGTGAAAGTGTTAGTTGCTCAGTCATGTCCTACTCTCTGTGACCCCATGGACTGTAGCCCGCCAGGCTCCTCTGTCCATGGGATTCTCCAGGCAAGAATACTGAAGTGGGTAGCCATTCCCTTCTCCAGGGGACCTTCCTGGACCAGGGATTGAACTGGGGTCTCCTGCATTGCAAACTGATTCCTCCTGGTGTCTGAGGCACCAGAGACCAGCAGATTATCTCTGATATAAGAGAAAAATCACAGATTTTGTTATTTAGAATCATAGGGTAATTGACAATGGCCATCTGCTGGAGGGGGTAGTTTTGTTTCTGACTTGTTCACTAATATTATTTTACATAGCTAGGGCTATATGACATTATTTTATATGTTTTTATCCCTTTTCTTTGGAAAGCATCAAACTGGGTCTATAAACTTTCACTTGTATTAATTGCACCCCAGCTGGGTTATGGTTTGCTGTTTTGTCTTGATTTTGGAGCTGAGAGCAAGAAGGAGGATGATGTGGGGTCTCAATGAAGAGAACCAGGCTTCCATGTTTGAGGTCCCTTGGGGAGGAGGTTGTGCTTGTGGCGGCTGCACACAAGTTAGTGGTGTTTGTCATTGATTCTAAGGAACATGCCTAAAACAGGCATCGTTTTAGGGCATGAGGATGGAGTGGGCTCATTGTACAGTGGTGAGTGTTCCGAAAAAGCTGGCATTATTTCACCTCCATCTTCAGATGCAGGCCTTCTGCTCAGCTCCCCACTTCCTCTGGGACAGAGCTGCTGAGCAAGGGGAGCTGACAGTGACAAGGTCACTCATTCCTCATTTGCTGTCTGCTCCATGCATATCCGTCCCCACAGCACACAGCAGAGGAGATTCCATCACTTCTGCAGCCTTGGTCACGAGAGTAAATGAGCTGAAGCCCTTGTGTGCCAAGCACATTGTTGGGCATGTGGACAGTTGAAAAAGGGGAGACGTTGTCTTCACTCTGCAAGACCTGAAATCTTGCTTGTGTTTACTTACATTCATATTCAGTAGGTATGAATAGTAGCGTAAATGATTATACTATTTAATGGGTTGGTATAGAAAGAAACTGTATAAATTATACATGGAGATGTCCGACACAGGACTTTAGGGGAAGGGCTAATAAATTCAATAAACCATCAGCAGTAAGAATAAAAGAGTTTTCCTTGAGCCAAACTGAGGACTACAGCCCGGAAGCCTGATTCCCAGATGACTCTGAGAAACTGCTCCGGAGAGGCAGGGTTCTCAGCACAGTTTTATATCTTGTCAGGACAAAGAGCATTCAACAAGCCAGGGGTACATTTCTTCAAGGTTTCAAATCACAGACCAGCCTGACATCCACAGAAAGTCAGCATGACCTTGGCACCTGGGAGGGAGACTTATCATCAAAGGGGGACCAGCACCGGCATCCCAGGAAGGGAGGCGTTTAATCTTTATGTTGAACGTGGACAATTCTTCACTTCTGGTCAGTGTGTGCTTTTCCTTGATAATTAAAGCAGATGTACAGTGTATGTTTGATAGGCCACAAACAGGCTGTTCTAGTTAGCATCCAATTCAAGTCAACTCATTCAGGTGAACTCAGAATGACTTCCCCAGACCGCAATATGTGAAGATTTATTTTAAATTTATTTTGAAAAACAGGCTGGTAGAGATTTAATTTTATATACCATATAGTTCCCCTCTTTAACATGTACAGTTCAGTGGGTTTTAGTATATTCACAAGTACGCAGCCATCAGCCCAGTCAACTTTAGAGCGTTTTCATCACCTCAGAAAGAAACCCCTTTAGCTGTCACCCACTAACCCACCAAAGTACAAGCAGGAAACCGAGAACCAGAGGACAAAGTAGCGTTGTTGGAGTTTTGTTACATTGCTTGAAAAACAGATTAGGACACAGAAGGTTTCATACTTTAGAGTCTATCTGTAGTTCAGTAGGTCCCCTACACACAAACCTTCAAGTTGCAGACTTTCAAAGATGCAAATGTGCATTCCATAAACATCAGGCATGAGTGACATTAGACCTGGCCCTTCATCTCCAATCACTGACGACCCTTCAGCTCCACCATCTCCCACCTCCTCTCCCCACCCCAGTTAGTAACTCTTCTTGTCTGTTCACTTGATGCCAGCCCCTGTGTCCCAGCTGTTGTACTGGACTACTGTACTTTTCAAGGCACAACACTATAAGATTCAAATGTTTTCCTTGTTTTTTATGCACTGTTCATGTGAAAAGCGTTACAAACCTATTACAGTATAGTACTATGTAGCCAATTGTGTCACTTGGGTACCTAGGCTAACTGTTGAACTTCGAACAAATTTGACTTAACAAATACGCTCTCAGAATAGAACTCATTTGTATGTAAGGGATATATTTACCTATTCAGTTTAATTAGACACTGTGGGGATGAGTGTGTATGTGTAAATGAACTGAAGAGTTTGGGTGTTCGCTCTGACTTTGTTCGCTGTGACACTGATCTAGTCTCATGCCCCCGACACATTCTCTTGGTTGGGGCCCACTTTAGTCCCGTGTTTGGCTGGAAGGTGGGTGGAATCATAAGGTTGCATCAAGGCTCTTGTGGGCCAGGAACTCACCCATCTTCGTGGAGCTCGGAGCCCCTCTGTGGGAGCAGCCCCCCCACATCTCAAGTGTCTCAGCTGGAACTTCCTTCTCTCTCCCCCTGACCCCAGTCTGGTGCCAGCCCTACCCCTGCAGTCAGGTGTCTGGAGAGTTCTCTCTTGGTCCTCGTTACAAGCTCAGCATCAAGGCGCTCTGCCCTGAGGCAGCGTGGCCCTACCAGACAAGGTGGACCTGGCAGGTGCTGGCGTCACCGACCCACTACCAGCCTGTAAACCAGCAGGCTTGATTCTTTGGCAGTGGTACAAGAGGTTGTGAAAGGTGGTAACCTGATACATGTGGTTGTCGGTGAATTCATTTCCTCTGAAAGTACCAGGTGGAATCAAAGGTTGTGATTTGGGCTTCTCTGAACAGGCAAACGAATCCTCTTAATCTTGCACTTTCTTTAATCAAACTGCAAGACGAATATTATTCACTTAGCATGCTAAGTGTGTCCTTGAACATGAAATGAAAACTGTTCATTATAATTAAGAAGGAGGAAATGGGGAGCTGTGTTTGAAGTCCCAAAGAATCATTTAAAAAATGGATGATTCAGCAAATGTTCATTTATTACCTGTTATATTTGGTGCTGTAAAGCAGGTCCCGAACCCTGGGTAGCTCAGAGCCCAGTTGTGGAGACAGAAGTGCATAGCTGACTGCATTTCAGGTGAGGCTTTATCTGAAGAAGCACTATGACGATGGCCTCGATCAGCTTGAAGAACGAGTTACAGATACAACTTTGCAGAAGACTTGGCTGACTGCTGTCATAGTTCATTTCCTCTGGGGGTGCACATGCCTTAAGGCCCACGTCCTTCTTTACACAAACCCCCATGGGTGTCCACTATGCCAGGTGTGCCCACCAGCCCAGGACCTCCTGCCCACATGCCTGATGGCTGGCCATATCTCTTTTGATGGCAGGCCGTAAAGTCCTCTGTCCAGGACTTAAGCAGGTGTCCAGAGCCATCAAGAATCATTTTCGTGCTCTGTTTGGGGAGTGGTAGAATGCTGTTGTTGTTTTTTCCAGTAGCCTTTATTTTTAGAAGTTTTAGGCTCACAGGAAATGAAGGAAAGGTCCGGATATCCCCCTGTCCCCCTGCACCACACATGCATGGCTTCCCCCACTATCAACATCTATCACCCACCAGCCACAGCTGATGGTAGGATTCAGTGTTGTACATCCTATGGGTTTAGATGAATGTACCTCCTGGTTTACACACATTTACTTGTATGGTCATGAAAAGGGAAGCATATCATTTCCTGCTATTGAGACCAAGAATTAGTGGTTTTTATTAAATATGTGTTGCATTGCATGCATGCTCAGTCATGTCTGACACTTTGCAACCCCGTGGACTATAACCCACTAGGCTCCTCTGTCCACAGGATTTTCCAGGCAAGAAGACTGGAGTGGGTTGCCATTTCCTTCTCCAGTTTATTAAATATAAGCTTTGAGAAGGGTCTGCGTTATTTAAAAGAAATACCTTTGTTTAATTCACTTCTATTCCCACCCAACAAATCCCACTCTCAAATTTTTTTAAAAAAAGGGCATGAGAGAGAGGCATTGATTTGTGCACTAACCTCCTAGGCGCGGGAACCCGGCCTGGCTACCACCATCCCCGGGCCTCTCAGCACTGTTGGCTGTCTGGATTAGGTCTGGGATGAAGGTCAGTGGTGAAATGGTTGCCTTCTTTTTGCAGAGTATGAGCGGTTACAGCTTGCCCTGCTTGTTGATCATTAACCAGGTGGGGGCCTTTGTTCCAGGCACAGGTGATGGGCAGGTGTGATTAAGGGTATTCTCTTAAGCACCTCGGTCGTCATTCATTTTCAGCCTTGCGGCATCTCACAATGCCTGGTCCTGATGGAGCCGTCAGCTTGCTCCGAGACATCAAAACTCAAGCCCTTCTCAGCTTTCCTCCCAACTGTATTTCCTATACCCACCTGCCCTGGAGCTGAGGCCAGGCATGCTGTTTTGAAATAGTAGTGAAATTTACAGTAGGGAGTAGTTAATGTATGTTAGCTTCAAGGAAGCAGACACTCCTGAGAGGGTCTTGGGGGCCTTAATAAAGCATTTCAAGGAAGCAAGAGTATCGAATTTATGCTTTTTGTGCTAAAAACATTAAGGTATTTAAATGTGTTATTCTAATCCCGCTTGCAGCCTGGGAACAGGAGGATCCTATATCTTTTATTTAAATCCCAGCCTTCCTCGACTGCACCTAGTAGAGGAAGAAACAGACGCTAACCAGTCGACTTCAGTGAATATAAAAGTCAGTGTCATTCACAACATACAGCCTAGTAAAGTTTTTATAAAATGCGGTTACCCAGATCTTAATCGATTTGACACCATTTGGTGTCGATGTTGGGTTTTCAGAAGCCAGCCTCCTGTCTGAGCGCCTCTTGAGTTGCTCTGTGATAAAATTGTCATGGACACAAGTGCAGATGATAAATCCTGAACCCACAAGCCGGGTATCCTGATTTCAAAGGGAGCCGTTTCTCAGTTGCAGAGTAAGCTGATCTTCAGCCAGGGTGTCCTCCCTTCACCAAGAGCACTTCTAAAAGCCCGAGTTACCCCGGCAGCATTTACAGCCCTGGTGCAGGATCAGGTTATAAGGGTTTTGTTCTCTTAATAAAGAAGATCAGGTTCCCTCTGACTCGCGCTGTGGGATGGCTGGTCTGTCCCCCCAGAGGCTGGGGAGCAAGATGGGCCATTAACAGGCAGGTAGTCACTGAGGTCAGTGATAAAATTAATAGATGGCCTCATCTCCACATTAGGTGATAGCATCCTTCCTTTTAAAATTCCTGTTTATTGAGGAAACTTTCAGCATTTGGAATCAAGATGTAGAGGCCGTATAAAGATGACCTCAAGGGCCAGAAAATCTCGTCTTGACATTTTTCACCCTTAGACCTTGGGTAATGCATCCCAGTGAAAGTGGCCAGGCGAGTTTGTTTTTCAAGGTCCAACACTAAACATAGGAGAGTCAGGACTGTGTTTTGTGCAGTGTGTGTGTGTGTGTGTGTGTGTGTGTGTGTGTGCAGCTCTAAGATAGTCAGGGACCCCTCCGGATTTTATATGATTACTAAATATTAAATATCGAATGAGGTAAATGAACCTTTTAAACAACAATGATATTATCAGTGGAAAAGGTTGATGTATTGTTATAGCAGTCAGTTTATATAAATAGTATTTTTTAAAAGCCTCTCAAGTTCTTTTTTTGCTTCTATTCTCCCCTCTTCCTCCTTTTGCCCCCGCCCTCCCCTTCCTCCCTCGTCTCCTTTTTGTTAGAGTTTGAAGGTGAGCTCAGCTTCAGCTTTTGAGAGTTGACTTCTACGTGAAACGTATTTTCTGGAGCGTGGAATCATTTTTACTTACCAATTATGGAAAATGAATACTTAGGCCATGTTGAAAATCATCTTTGTACCTATAGGATGCTGCAGAAATGTTACGTTTTCTATAGTTTGAATTTAATATCTGCCCACATATATGTGTTAAGTTCCTAAAGTGACTGTAGAATGGTCCCAGCAGGATATAAAGCAAGATGACAGGCTACCTGCCTGCTTCCCCCTCAGCCCCCACATAGCCAGATTTGTCACATTGTGCCCAAAGCACACACTCAACCTCCACTGTCATCAGAAGAAGACTGCCTTATGGCTGAAGCTGGCAAAATACAGGAAATGTTATCAGAACGTGTGCATTTCAACCATACCAAAATAAGTAACGGTGCTGGCACACCTGGGCTCTTGGCTTCATTTCTTAGCAAATTCAGTGGCATGGTGGCCTGTGTGTCATAGCATTGGCTGGCCAGCATCAGGGTTCATCGTTAATTCATGCAGATGTTTGTCACCAGTAATGAGATTCCGCATTTTATTTAGTCAGCAAGTTCAGTGCTTATCCTACTAGCCTCTGCATTGGTCGTTATTAGCAGTGCGAAGGCACTCAAGTGTTGGAGATTTCAATAGCGTGTGATTTCAGACTGAAATCCTTGTGCAGAGAGCAAATACCCGCTGAAATGCTTAAACAGACCTTGTTTGGAGGACTTGCACCGCCCGACATCCTGAGAGTGTTTGTAGAGACTTGGTAAGCCAGTGTCTGCTCTGCCCTCCAAGTGCCTGTTTAAGATGATACTCAGGGCCTCACCATCGGCTTATCATAGTCAAAGCACAGTGATGGAGAGAGGCCCGGGGTGGAGGGGTGGGGGAGTGGGAAGAGACCAGGCTTATGTGCTAGCCTGTCCCAGGAGAGCCCTACGAGAAGCCGAAGAGCTCTGGCAGCTATGTGTCACTAACAGCTGTCACAAAAAGCCTGTAGTAGTCTATAATGTTTCCAGGGATGTTGGCAGAAAACAGAAATCAAGACCCTTGGCTTGTTTAGTCAGGAAGCTTGTAAACAGTGTCCATTCCTGGACCACAGGCGGTGGGGGGAGGGGGTGCTTTTATCTACTTCCGAGGGTGCCAAGTTTAGATCTTACAGAGGCGTCTGGTCATTTTTTGAGTGCTTTCATTTGCCACGTTTCTAGGTCTGTTACTTATACGGAAGTTAATGTATTTTTGTGTAGGTCGAAGAGTATTTTTTCCCCTGTTATCCACAGTATGGTTAGAGATGTAATTAATCTTAGAACCGTGATTGTGGTAGTTAGTCCCCATGGATTGAAAGTCCACGGTATGAATCATTGGATTAGCAGTGAGGCTGGGGTGAGGACCAGGCCGGATGAGGAAGGAAAGGTGAACGAGACAAACAAACACACCCCACATAAAGGATGTGCTCAGTCACACTGAGTATATATTAATTAGGGTTCATAGAAGTAAATACAATTGAGGGACGTGCTGGTGGTCCCCTTTGTGGTCTCTTATCCTTCTTGCTCTTTTATGAGGTCAGAGAAGGAACAGTAACTTCAGTCCTATGGCATTTTTTTTTTTAATAATTAAAATGGTTTTTATTCCTTTGTGTATGTTTCCATATTTTTATTTTTATATTATTTTAATTTATTTTTTAATGATTTACAATGTATCTTTATTTTTTTTATTTTTTTTTATTTTTGCTTGTTTGTTTGTTTTTTATTTTTTATTTTATTTTTTTCATACATTGATATGAATCAGCCATGGATTTACACGTATTCCCCATCCCAATCCCCCCTCCCACCTCCCTCTCCACCCGATTCCTCTGGGTCTTCCCAGTGCACCAGGCCCGAGCACTTGTCTCATGTCCTATGGCATTTTGAAGGAAATCTCCCCTTTTACATTACCAATCAGATGTGGTTTTGAAATTTTTTTAACTTTTATTTTATATGGGAGTGTAACTTACAATGTTGTGTTAGTTTCAAGTGTACCACAGAGTCAAACATGACTGGAACAACTTAGCACACACGCACCATATACCAGTCATTTTGAAAAGTAAAAGTGAAAGTGTTAGTCGCTCAGTCGTGTCCACTCTTTGCGACCCCATGGACTGTAGCCCACCAGGCTCCTCTGTCCATGGAATTCTCTAGGCAAGAACCTGGAGTGGGTAGCCATTCCCTTCTCCAGGGGATCTTCCTAACCCAGGGATCGAACCCGGGTCTCCTGCATTCCAGGCAGATTCTTTACCATCTGAGCCACCATGCTTTATTATCTGGTTTTATACTCTGAACAAACACTTCATCATAACTGATGGTGCTGTGTTTTGGACCCCATAGATTTATACTGCTCTTTCCCCCAGGTGGGCTATGGAAAAGAGCCCACTTTCTTTGACTCTCCGTGGAAATAGCCCCTCTCAGGTACAGGTTGCACACCATCTCCTTTGGGGCCGGGCTTCTACAAGTGCGGTGTCAGTGTACCTTCTGTCCTGGGTCTGCCCGTCCTAAGGCCTTCTGCCTTGGCTGCCCTTCAAACGCTGCCTCCATCTCCAGGGTGGAGATGGAGACCTCTTTCTTCTTTCCTCTCACACTAGTCCTCTTTTCTGCACTTCTCAAGCCCTGCCAATTTTTCATTCCCTTTTCTGAAAGCAGGTTTTGTAGAAAATTCCCTTGCCCGTCCTAAGTTACGTATGATGGACGGCAAAGCAAAACGGATCTGTGCTAGTTTTCTGATTTATTGGGAAGACCTATCCCAAGACCTCTGTGAGCATCTCGACTGCCTTTATCATCCGGGAGGGCGGGCATGCCCCAGAGGAGTTTGCACATATAGCTCCCGCCTGGTGGTGTGATTACTGATGGGCTGTGTTTTGCATTAGCTTGAGTTGTGTATTTCATTTGTGAAGCTGGCACATACTTGAAAGCCGCAAGCTACTGTTTTCTGAAAGCTTCTTTGCACATGAGCCTAAAACCGTCTGTATTGGATTTGGAAATTATCCAGTAACTGCCCTTTTAATGCAGCGAAATGTAGATTACAGCTGTTTCCTCTGGAAGGCCGTGTAGAGTCCTAACTCGTCTCTCTCCTCCTCCAGGGTGTCTCCTCTGCAGAAGTCGGAGATAGTGGACGTGGTGAAGAAGCGGGTGAAAGCCATCACCCTGGCCATCGGGGACGGTGCCAACGATGTGGGGATGATCCAGACAGCCCACGTGGGTGTAGGCATCAGCGGGAACGAGGGCATGCAGGCCACCAACAACTCGGATTACGCCATCGCTCAGGTGAGCTGCGTGGTCGACCAGCCGTCACATGTAGTTGACAGAGTCCACTGGGCATGAAGGCCAGCTGGCGCTTGACCTTCAGTCCAGTCCTTCAGCCGCCCCTTTGGAGGCGGCATGGAGGAGAACCCACCAGTGTAGCTGGGTTTCTCTCTTGGCTTCATCTTGTGTAGTTACGAGGCCCTGTTCTGCGGTTTGGGTTTCTTTTTCGGCTGTGGGAAGGGCCAGGCTTTCTGTTGTCCAGGTGAGAGGTCATTTCCAACAGATGAATCTCTGATTTTATGATAATAGTCTCTTCCCCTAAACCCTGCAACCGCTGCATGTTCTCTTCCAGTGTCCTCCATGCCCAGGGATGGCTGTGCTTGTAGCACCTGTTCTCTGCATCCTCCCTCCTGGCATCTCCCCCCTGCCAGAAGGTGCTGGAACCCTCTGTCTCACGTGGCACGTGAGGTCGGGGGACTCAGTGACTCACAGGCGCTGCCCTCTTGGCTGTGCCGCAGGGCTGCAGGGCCACTGCTGGCACGGGCACGAACCCCAGGCTTGGGCAGCGGTCCCCCCGTGGTCAGCAGGACAAAGCTTTTGGCAGTTCGGCCACATCCAGCCTGTTCCTCTCTGGTCTGTATGATTCAGCAGAGGCTCCTGACAGACTTAGCAGCTCCTGCCCTAGCAGTCGGAGACCAAACGGAATGTCCACTCCTCAATGACAGCCCCAAAGTGAAGGGAAGCGGCCAAGCTCCTGCCCCCCTGGGATTTTCACCTAGACCATCTTTGCTGCCTGACCATCCGGGAAATCTAGGTGTCTCAGAGAACACAGACCGTTTCCTCCCATCTCCGATCACAGTGTGCGGGGATTAAATGCCTACTGGTTGGCTCAAGTCCCCTCGTGTTCCTCCGTGTTCAGTCTTTGGGAGAATGCATTAACCTTATCACATGAGCACAAGTAATCATGGCCTTTTCCTCCTTGAAGCTGAAATCTGGGGCTGCATGTTAAGCGTGGAAGAACTTGTTGCAAGCCCAGGGATGCAGACTGGCCTTCTGTACCTTCAAGGCCCCACTTCCCGGAGGGGGGCTCTGCTTAGATGCCATCTCAAATCCCCACCACCCCCCACCCACCAGCTAGTGGTTTTGCAAATGCAGAGAACAGCAGGATCCTTATAAGTCCAAAAAGTGCATGAAATCCACCTTGTTCCTTTTGTCAATTTTAAATGAATCCTCAAGATGATGACTCACGTAGGTGGGAGAAGGAATTCAGACTTTATAGGTGGGAAAACTGGGCTTCCTTTACAAGAGGTGACCTACCGCGGGTCCCAGCCCCCAGGGTCAGAGAACAGTGGACCTGCACGTGACCTTGGGGAACTAGCCCCGCGCACCTGCCTGGTTCCTTTCCAGAGTCGACTGCCCCAAGGCCTATGGGACTTGCGCTTCCTGCAGGCTGTCAGCACCTGGAGATGTTATGCACCCCAGCATTATTAAATACTTGAGTTATAGCATCATATGGCTGGCAGGGGTCTTCAGAGGTTTCCTAGGAGCTCCAGGCAAATATTTGTCTTTTTCTTGCAAATGTCGAGGGAAGGGAGATTCCGTGACCTGCTTTATTGAAACCGGACTAATAGGATGTGGGATCTGGAGCAGTTGGTCTCTTCAAATTAAAGGCAAATCAAAATGACAAGCAAATCAAAACTAAAGGGCAGATACAGAGGGCGGCAGGGCTTTGTGATTCTGTTTGGGGCTTTTCTTGTCCATCCAGCCTACATCACCTGTGCTGGAGGAGCTGATGGACAGCCCCAAAGACTGAACACAGAGGAACACCAGGGGTCTCTAGCCAACCAGCATCCCTGCGTGTCCCTCCCGTCCGCCATCCTGTTCAGGTGTAGACAGGGATCCCGTTATTTCGGGTCTGCGTTCTGCTTACCTCATACCCTCCTTACCAGGATGTTTCCTCTGCCATAATTACTAGGTAGGACATGCCACAACTGACTGAGTTCCTTTGGTTGAAGTTAATAAAGTGATAAATGTCTTTGGTCAAAGTTCATGCCTTAGCACTTGATCTGTTTATTTTAATGTGGATGAACACATTTTTGATTGGATTCTTGAGAACGTGCCCTGGAAAGTTATATCCAGAAGGAAAAAAAGGTTAGCTCAAAGACTTGTCCTCAGGAAAATTATGAAGTCAGCAAGCCCTGGTCCTGTTTCTCCCCAGCTGTGCTGTGCTGTGTCCACGGGGTGGCCCCAGGCTGCCGACTGGCCCGCTGGGGCCTCACTGTGCAGGGCCAGCCCGTGTCGTGTTGTGTCTCCAGCCCTCCGCTGCCTGTTCTCCTTGGAGAGAGTCATTTCTGCCCCCTGCCTCCTTAATGTTTTTTGAGCAACCTCATGAAAACAGCATTTTGATTTAGGATTTTTTTGCTTTGTTTTCTGAAAAGAAATCACTGTAGTGCTAAGCTAGGGCCTTCTGGATGGTTCCAACAGATGTTCTCTGTACTCATGGAAGGTTGAACGCCAGGGTGTCCAGGTCAAATACAAACTTCTTCTTTATTTGTTTAGCCATTCCCTTTGGAATCCTTGATGACCCTGTATGGGGAGCTTTATTTCTCCACGTGTACCCATTCCCACCACTCCAGAGTCTCATTCAGCTTTTGGAGCCACATGTAGACAAGCCATCTGCAGAAACTCACCCAGATGTGGTTCGCGTGGCTTGAGCTCCTGTCCTTAGTGTTAACACCAGCTATTGTGTGGCCTCCTCTCGAAAAAGTGTTTTAAAAATACTGTATCTTTGGCCAGTCTTTCTTTTCTGTAGATGGTTAAATGTACCTTCAAAAGTAACCTAAAGTTAATAGGAAGTTGACAACAGCAGAACTCCTAGTATCTGTGCATGGTCCTCTCGTGGGGAGTGATGGATGTAAGTTTGTGGGCTGCCCTGCGACTCAGAGCAGGAGGTGAGGTTTTAGTTCAAGGCAACCAAGGAGGACTCAGTGCCAGGAGAGGCTAATTGAATACATAGGAACCGTGAAGTGAAGCAGGATCACCCCTAATGATGCATACCGCCAGAACACGCCAAGACTATGACCCCAAAAACAGCCCATCTCCCTCCCTCCGGCTCCCTGTTCACACTTTTGGAGGCTTTTGTGAATTAGGACCCAGAAGACAAAGCCAGGCTAAGGGGAGGCTGAGGAGATAAGATTGGAGTGGTGTCCAAAGACCCCCTGCCCAGAGGAGGATTTGAGTATTTTATTGGAATATTGTTGAATATTTCATACTGCAAGAGCTAAGCCATTACATCACTCTCAACTTGGTGTCAGCTGCGTGTTGATGTTTTATTTGGAAGGACGACTACATCACATTTCAGCAAGAGGGGCTCGCTCTTGTTGGAGGCCAGAAAAAGGGGAAGGAGATGGGTCTAGAACTGGAGGGCAGAGTGTGTGTCTCTCTGTGTGTAGAGTGTCATTGTCTCGCACCTGCAGGCTGACAGTGGAAATAGGAACAGGTAGTGTCTATATGCGCATCCCTCTTCTTAAAAGGATACAGGTGCATGACAGTCCCTGTCCCTTGCTCCTGTTGTCATTACCAAATTGGTGATTGAATAGAAGCATCTTATTTCATTGCTCTTTTCTTCCAATTTTTGTTGGTCACCTCCTTTTAATAATTAATATCCTAAAAGCATTAGAGTAAATAGAACTTCACAAGACAGCAATCTGAAGTCTAGCTGTGTGACTGGGGAAAATCATAACTCTATAGCTTAAAGAGGAGATCTTAGACCTTCTCACCTGGCCTGAAAGCTGCCTCTAAAGCGAGTGGTGTTCTTAGTCACCAGCAGAATCAGGGTTTGTCCACTCCCTTGCCTGTCTTCTCCTCCGAAGGGCATTCCAGACCCTCTTTCTTTCCTTTTTCAGTTTTCCTACTTGGAGAAGCTCCTGCTGGTTCACGGTGCCTGGAGCTACAACCGGGTGACCAAGTGCATCCTGTACTGTTTCTACAAGAACGTGGTGCTCTACATCATTGAGGTGAGCACGGCTGGCCCCTTCCTTCAGGAGGAGGGTCCTTATCAGAGGGACCTTAGGTGACTTCAAGGAAGGGTTTTGTTCAGGGAATACTTAAAAGATGTTCCCCTGATGTGTGGAGCCTCTTTGAAGCTGGGGACACCTTCCAGATCTAGTTTCGCTGGATCAAAAGTCAGACATCCATGGCTGCCTTCTGCCTTCTCTCTCCCTGATGGACAGATGGACAGGGCAAGGCCCTCTCCTCTGAGTGGCCCTCCTGCTGTCACTCACACCCTACCCCACCCCCCAGTGGCGGGAGCCTGGGCAGCAGATGTTGGCACCTGGCGTGGTGAGCGCTGAGACGTTCCTAGGCAACCCAGCCTGGTTTTTCTTCACTGAATGGAAGCGTTTCTTGCTGGATGTCTCACGGACTCCGCAGGCTTCCTGAGCTTTTGGTTCTTGCTTCTGGGACATGTGGATGTTGCTGCTTTAGCCGGGAGGATGTGGGATTGAGTGGGGAGAAAGCCAGGAACATAATTAAAAATGTCTCAATGAACGCATTGAGTTGCCAGCCTGTTTTTCAAGATGCAGATTCGGTTATAAGTGAAATACGCATGCTGGTTGGAGGGACCGGTGGGGCAGAGGTGCTGGCCCAGGGACGAGTGGAAAAGACACTTCAAGTTCCGCTCCGATGGGAGCACCAGGCGCCTCGTTCCTCCTCCTTTGGAGCAGCTCTACTGTAAAGGTGTGGCCGTCACGACTAAGAGATTTCCAGACGTGTTTAGGAAAGAGGCAACAGGCAGTCACTCTGGGGAAATAGGGAAGCAATGGTCATTGTGTGTGGTGCGGGTTATTTTGTGTCTGGTTTCTCCACTCTTGGCAGAAATAATAACTGAGGCATAGATCCACTGTTTCTGATGTGGTCCCTGAAAAGGCTCAGCTCAGATCGTGGACACGGGGTTTGCTAGTGGAACTGCGGTTAACCGTTTCTTGACCAAATCATCTGATCCTTCCTGTTGAAGAGTCAGCTCAGACCTAGAGGTTTGAATCCCTCCCTCTGTAGCCAAACTCCTACCAAGTAGTTTCCCCAAGTTGCACAGGTTGTTCACTGCACAAGGCTGCCCAACCAAAGCAGCTGAAACATAGGAAAACCTAGAAGAAGGGATATGTTTTCTTACCCCTACAAAGGGCAGCCCACTTGCCTCATCTGCTCATCTGGTGCTGCTGTGTTCAACTCCACCCTCTCTGAGTAAGGGCTTTCAGATGTTACCCATCATAAATGCTGTGGTTTCTGTCTTCTTTCTGTCCACATTCTTACAGTTCCCTTTGGGTGCTTAAAGATGTTTGCCAGCCCCCTCCCCACAGCCTTTTCTGCATCTGTAGCAGGAGTCCCTCCTGAGTGTCACTCGGGGTCACAGATAATTGGTGCTGTGGTCTGGGGCCAGGATCACTGAGGCCCTGGTGTCAGCAAGTTCCCACATGTCAGCGTGTCTCACGTGCATGTTCGTCTCTTGGAGCTGCTGGCTTCAGAAGCTTGCTCAATAATCTGGCTTTCCTCATGATCAGCACATTACAGATAGTCTAGACTTCTTATCAGAACCGTCCCCATGAAGCCCCAACCCTGGAGCTTTCCAGAGCTTCCTTGGGGGCCCTTCTTAGTCACTGACACCTACTATCTTGGCTTTTTCCTTTAAAAAAAAAAAAAAAGCTTCCAGTGAGCTGACTCTGAGACGAGTACAATTTCAGTCTGTCTGAAAAATTCTGTTTGGCAGACTTTCAACTCTGAACGTGCCAGGCAAGTTCCTTACATTAATATTGGCTATTGTGGCTGAGCCGCAGGGGTTAAACAGTCTTGCATAATCAGGCTTTTAAAACATTCTATATAAAATACAGTGTCTCCACTGCTCTGTGCCCAATTTTCTCCTTGGTATGGCTGGGTGATCTTCATTTTAAAATAGGAAACGAAATCCTTCCTGAGCCCAGACAGAGCACTGACTCAGACTGCATCTGCCATTGCTGCATAACCTTCATGGCATCAGTGGGTGTGCTTCAACATAATTCAAACATAGGAAAGTACTACGTGCATGCTGTTTTAGTGTATTTTGAGCTGAAAGATCAAAGATGGTATAATTTGATTTGTTCATTTGCAATCAAAAGTTTTGCATTCTAAGGGTTACCTTGTAGCTAATTATTTATGTGAGAATAAATTAAATATATTGTGTATTTTTCTTAAATGGTTTTCTTATAACTCAAGAAGAAACTCTTTGCAATAGCCAGGATGTTCTCATCTCAGATGCCCTGTGATACATGTAACTGTCACCTAAAATACAAACTTGAAATAATTTGCCAACTAAAAAAGACATCAATACAAAGGTGTCATGCATGTACACACACGTATCTAGCCTTAGTCATTAGTAGGAGAATCATTTGTTGTTGTTTACTTGCAAAGTCATACCCAACTCTTTGTGACCCCATGGACTGTAACCCGCCAGGCTCTTCTGTCCATTGGATTCTCCAGGCAAGAATACTGGAGTGGGTTGCCATTTCCTCCCCCAGGGAATCTTCCCAACCCAAGGATCAAACCCATGTCTCCTGCATTGCAGGCAGATTCTTTACCACTGAGCCACCAGGGAAGCTATCATGACTTGAATTACCAATAAAGGTGTTAGACACAGGAACCCTTGACAAGTTTGAAGAGAGTAGTTGAATTCATTCACTCATTCGTTGCCAACAATTTGGAGCACCCATGCTCTAAACTCTGTGCCAGGCAGTGGGACTGCTCAGATGTATGTTTCAGAAAGCCCATCCTGCCTGCATTAGAGATGCTTGAATGGGCAGACATCACTGTTTTAAAGTATAATTAATACACCATAATATATACCATTTCTTGGTGTACAGTTCCATGAATTAAAACAGGATTTTTATCATTAGAAACTAACTGGCGGCTTTCTGTCTGCCTCTCACAGATGATGACAGACAAAAATGTCACAGAGAGTCCTGTGGATGGAAGATGATAATGGTTGCAAAACAGTGTGGATGTATATGGTGGCACAGTGGTAAAGAACCTGCCTGCCAATGTAGGAGACAAGATGTGGGTTCGATCTCTGGGTTGGGAAGATCCCCTGGAGGAGGAAATGGCAACCCACTCCAGTGTTCTTGCCTGGACAATCCCATGGACAGAGGAGCCTGGAGAGCTACAGTCCATGGGGTCACAAAGAGTCGGACATGCACAACTGAGCACACATGTGTGAATGTATATATTAATATCACTAAACTACACGCTTGGAAATGGTTAAGATGGTGAACTTTATGTCAATTTTGCCACAATTTTTTGCTAAAATGTTAAAGAATGTCACAAGCATTTGGCTGCTTTAGTCACATTGAGGGGAAACCAAAAAAATGCACTTCAGCTTATTGAAGGCTTGAAAGACAACTTTACACTTAAGTTTTTTTCTTTCATTTATTTTTATTAGTTGGAGGCTAATTACTTTACAATATTGTAGTGGTTTTTGCCATACATTGACATGAATCAAACCAAGCAGATGCTGAGTTTAATGGCTGTGACCAGATGGACCATACTTCTCAGAAGGAGAAACCTTGTCACGGGGCTGGCTTGGGAGGGGGGTGGCTTCACAAGCCGGCCAAGCAGGTGGGACCCTGATCAGCCAGTTGGAGGGGAGTGTGCCCTGTGTGTCTGCATTCAGGGCAGGAAAAGAAATGGAATTTGCAGAAGCCAAGGAGGGCATGGGTGGCCACTGGAGTGGCCAGAGGAAGGGCCTGAAAACCAGACAGGAGCTTTGTTGCTCTTGGAGGCTGGGATTCGTTTTTCATTCTGGAATAGGCATGTTCCACAGTAAAAGCAGCTTCAGAAAATGTGTCTGTCAGTGTGGCAGGCAGATGGTAAGCAGAGACCTTTAACATACTTCTGTAGTTTTAACCTGGGGCGTGAATCCTGGCCATCATGATGGTGAGCAGTTGGTGGTTCCTAATACAGAGACCAACCACAACATATAGATATCGAAGTGAAAAAAAAATGGGAATTTTTATACCACTAAGAGTGAATGCCTACTTATTTTTGGCACCACATATAAGAAATTTTAATGTTTTCTTGGGGTTGTTAAATTGGTATGGGATATGGGCCAGGAAATGGGGTGCATATTAGCCTGGTGGTCTGGAAATATTATCACCAAATGAGAAATAGAGATTTAAACTATTGCATTTTGGGATCGTGGTAAAGAACCCTCCTGCCAACGCAAGTAGATGTAAGACACACAGGTTCGATCGCTGGGTTGGGAAGATCCCCTGGAGGAGGGCACGGCAATCCACTCCAATATTCTTGCCTGGAGAATCCCATGGACAGAGGAGCCTGGCGGGCTACAGTCCATGGGGTCGCAAAGAGTTGGACATGACTGAAGTGACTTAGCACGCCCACACGGGATCCAGATGAACAAGACAGAGCCCTGGCTCTTGGAGTCAAGTGAGGGGACACAAAGAAGAGCACCCACCACTCAGACGACTTCCAGGAAGATGCTTGCAGTGAGATCTGTCAGAAGGCGTGCTTCACATCCAGGAAGGGTGGCAGCTTCCAGGTTCTAGGACGAAGCAAGTCAACACCTGAAGGATGAGGAGGGGCAGGAGGGGAGCCCACACCTGCCGTTCCCATCCCATGCCCTATTTATTCCAGCTCTGTAGAGAAGTAATACAAGTAAACAATAGGGGGAAAGTGCATTTTGTTGGGATTTTATGTTTCGGTGAGAAGGCAGCTGCAGAACTTGTTAGACGTGGGCTCAGGACCAGCTTTTCAAAGCCTAGTTGGTTGCTGCTGGTCCTTAGAGCTGGGAGTGTGTTAGCAGAAGGTGAGGGGAGGAGAAAGGGAGAAGAGCGGTCACCAAGCCAGAGAAGTCTTAGCAGTCCAGAGGGATCCCCCCACCAGATACCCGAGCACTTTGAACTTTATAAAAATAGACTCTTACTGCTTTTTACAGGTGACAATATATGCTTTTTTAATGATGTTTTCGCAGCTGCTTTACCTAAGAGGATCGTTATAAAGATCCAGCGTTCTGGAAGAAAAAAGTATTCAGCCGTGGCTGTTTTAAAAATTGAGTCTCTAACTCCATAAAATGTTTAAGCCTCCCTGGAATTAAAAAAAAAAAAAAGAGGCGCAAGTCCAAAAACAAAAAAAGACTTCGAGAGCTCTACGGTATGCATTATTCCAGGTGACCACATTTCCCCACCATCTGGTACTTGGGCCAAAAAAAAAAAAAGAAAAAACAAAACACCCAAACCTAGCAAAGTGTCCAGCTCATCACGTCTGGTCTGCATTAAAGTTCACAGGTTCCAACTCACTTCCCTTCCTGAAGGCCTCCTGCTTCCAGAGACAGCTCCACCCAGGGCAGTACTGGGTGCTTCTCTATCCACCAGATCGGTGGGGACGTCCAGGCACAATGAGTGACCAGCACCCAATAAACACACACTCGACTGAGTGGGTTTCAATAGCGGCCAGCCTCTAGGAAACTGTCAGGCTTCTTGGTTTTCTCTTTTGTTTGTTTTGTTTTTGTTTTTAGGATAGAAGAGAAGGTTTGCACTTTGTACTGTGTGTCTTGCCTTTTAGGAAATGCCTTTCTGGTCTAACCTTAAATCTTTCCGGGTGGAATTTTCACATGGAGAAATATCCCCTCCCAGTATTAGTTAATTCATTTTACAGTGTGTTTAATCTCGTCTTTTGAGAGTGAAGTATATTGATTGCATTCTTTACACACTTTATGGGCTTCCCAGGTGACTCAGTAGTAAACAATCCACCTGTCAATGCAGGAGACGAGACGTGGGTTCGATCCCTGGGTTGGGAAGATCCCCTGGAGAAGGAAATGACAAACCACTCCAGTATTCTCGCCATGGACAGAGGAGTCTGGCAGGTACAGTTCATGGTGTCACAAAGAATCGGATATGAATGAGCACATGAGTACACACACTTTCCTACTCAAACTAACTTCTATTTCAGCTGAAACTCTCAAATAGATTTTTCATTCTCAGAAAGTTGATTTTACCAGTTAGGTTTTTCTTTTTTTTTTTAGGTTTTTCATCTACTGTTTTTTTCTTGCCATTTTCCTCTGTTTGATTTGCTCTCCTGAAATGCATTTTTTTTCCTCTCCTTTCTTCTGGCAGTAGAGACTGGGTTTCCTAAAACTGTTGAAACCAGATTTCCTTTCATTTTTACAGTTAATTTTGGGATAATGTCTCGGCACAAATCCATTGTGATTCCTACCTGTCCGTGTTTATCTCTGTACACTGGGGGACACTGAGCTGAGTGGGTGTGGTGGAAGGTCCAAGATCAAGGGACTACCCTCGTGGTCCAGTGGTTAAGACTTTGCGCTTTTACTGCAGGGGACATGGATTCAGTACTTAGCTGGGAATGAAGATCCCATATGCCACATGGAACAGCCAAAAACTAATTTTTAAAAAATTTTTCTAAAAAATGGAGAATTTGATTATAGACCCAGAAGATACAAAGTGACATCAGAAGGCACCTTCTGTAGACGACGAAGTCGGCAGCGGCGAGGGGGCGGTAACAGTAACAGACAGAGTGTATTGACTGATGATGTGTGACTCCAATGGCAGAAAAATCTTTTCCATTATAGGTTACAAGACATTGAACATAGCTCCCCGTGCTCCCTATAGTAGGTCCTTGTTGTTTACTTTATATGTAGTAGTATGTATTTGTTAATCCCAAACTCCTAATTTATCCGTCCCCGTTCCACTTTCATAACCATAAATTTTTTGCATCTGTGAGTCTATTTCTGTTCTGTAAATAAGTTTGTATTTTTTTTTTCAGATTTCACGTAGAAGTAATAGCATATGATATTTGTCTTTCTCCTGACTTCACCTAGTATGATGATTCCTAGGTCCATCCATGTTGATGCAAATGGTATTATTGCATTCTTTTTTATGGCTAATATTTCATTCTGTGTGTGTGTGCATGTTTATATATATCAGATCTTCTTTATCCATAAATGTTTAACTTGCTTCAGTGACTTGACTGTTGTGAATGGTACTGCTATGAACATTGGGGTGCATGTATCTTTTTGAATTAGAGTTTTCAACTTTTCTGGATATATGCCCAGGAGTGAGATTGTTGGGTCGTATGGTAGCATGGCTCATAGTTTTAAAATATCTTTTATAGGCAAGTAAAATATAATTACTTATGGTAATGCAATTCATCTTTCTTTTTCTTGTACTTGAGAGTTTTCTGGCTTTGACTTTTAGTTGAAATCATTCCTATTAATAAGCACCACATTAGAAACTCGTCTTCCCTTCAGTAAAGGCCTGTACCCTTAAGTAGTAGCTAATCTCTGCTGCATTCTGACAGCTCATTTGAGCCCCGGTACTGGTTTTCCAACAGGTGCCCTTTCCTTCTTATTTCCAAGGTCCTGGCAGACCCAGTAGACTGTTTCAAGAAAGCTCAAGAGTAATGTATATATTTTCTTGCCTGATCTTTCAAACGAAGGGAAACAAAGTAGATTAGTGCAATCAGATGCTGCCAGTACCTGCAAAGCATGCCATTAAAAGAATATTGATTAAATATTGGCCTCTTTTATCTGGGGATCATTGGATGAAGTTTATCATTGCTCCTTAACTAAGCTGCATGTTGTTCTGATAATCTGTTGTGGGACACTTGTCAATTTGAAAATTGCTTTTTCATAACATGGGCTATTAATTAGAAGCTGTTACCTCCTCATTAGCTTCACCTAATTAGTTTCCCTTATTCCTTTGAAAGTATTTATTAGTAAGGTATGCCATTCTCCTATTTTATAAGGTGTAATTTACATGCACAAAATTAATACTTTTTAGCATACAGTTCTGTGAGTCTTAACAAATGCATTGCTATTCTCGGATATAGAACAGTATCATCATTACCCAAACCTCCCTCAGCTCCCTTTGTATCAGCTTCTACCCCCACACCCAGTCCCTGGAAATGACCGGTCTGGTTTCTGATGCTATAGTTTTGCCATTCCATAGGCATATAACTGCATAGTGTGTGGTCACGCTGGCTTCTCCTTGCAGCATAATGCATTTGGGATTCATCCATGTTGTTGAGAGTGTCAGTAGTTTATTCTTTTTTATTGCCAAGTAGTATTCCTTTATGGACTTCCCTGGTAGCTCAGCTGGTAAAGAATCTGCCTGCAATGCTGGATACCTGGGTTCGATCCCTGGGTTGGGAAGATCCCCTGGAGGAGGGCATGGCAACCCACTCCAGTATTCTTGACTAAAGAATCCCATGGACAGAGGAGCCTGGTGGCCTACAGTCCATGGGGTCATGAAGAGTTGGACACAACTGAGCGACTAGGCACAGCACAGTATTCCTTTATAGGAATAGAGTTTCCCGTGGTTGGGGAGTTCTGGAAACCCAATCCCAGGGGTGGAGAACCAGGGGCCAGAAAGTCAATGAACTCCAGATAATATCATAGTTTAAGGAAGGGCTGGAGTCAAGTTTGACTGGGATGACACTGGCCATAATAAAGCAAGATGGTGGTAATGGACGGTGAGTCAGCCTGGCGAATGTTGTCTGCTTAACCTCTCTGGGAAGAGAAAGACCAGAGGCCCACAGAATTGTCTCCTAGAGCCACACTTCCATCCACTGTCTGGCTGGGCACCATCACCATGGCAGCATTGGCCATGGCCAGAGGCTCCACCTGGGGGCTTTGTCTCCAGCTTGTGCCGTGCAGACTAAGCCCCAGACCACTCCCAGCCTCAGTGTCCTTCTCTGTAAAATGGCGATAAGATAGCCCATGTATCAGAAAGTTGGTGAGGATTAAGTGAAATCACCATGGAAAGCCTTTAGCCAACCATATAGCAGCCCTCACATCACATCAGCCTTTAGCATCCCTATAAGTTATTTCATATCTGATACGCTTACAGCTACACTGTGTTCACAGGCTTGAGAGGCTTCTTGTCCCTGCTTCTCCCCAGAACAGGAATCTAGTCTTCTAGTCCCCCTCCCCCACAACAGGAAGCCTTCTGGGGAGGAGGCATGTCTTCCCTCAACTGCTTCTGTAGATGCTCTGCCTTGAGTGTGGCTCTGATTATATAATCCTAAACCCTGCAACTGTGGATAATCACTGTCGAGCAAAACAACCAAGACCAAACTGCTAGATTAACTGGAAGTTTGCTTGCTTCCCATCTGTGCATTGCTAATAATTGAGGTGCTGATACATTGTTTTCCAGTATTGTGGGCCCCTGTCCATAACTGAGAAAGAGTTCTTCTAACATTATTTGAGGTCTCATCTGCCCTGACCCAGAGTGGCCCCTGCAAATTTCATCACGTAGCCTAGACCCCTCAGTGCTTACACACTCTGCCCGAGTTACATCAGGAGCATTTAAATGAAACATTAAAACTGCATCCTCTCCCCAGTCCACTCTGCTGGACTTTGCTGGATGGAATCCACGTGAGAGGGCTTCTCCCCCAGAGTATGAGATTTGCCGGTTTCTTTCAAAGCCAGGACATTTCATGTGAACTGAAGGTCACTCTCCAGGCTGTAAAGGATCAGGATACCTGTCTGCTTTAGAAGCCAAAATAATCCTATCTCTGGTTGCCTGCCGATCGCCTGAAAACACACCCTCCTCTCTCCTCATGTACAAACTGGGTGGGAATTGTGCTGTCAAAAAGGTAATGTCAGCACTTTCAGGTGGGTAAAGTGCTGTGTTGATCTTGGGTGTTTTCCACTTATAGTTTTAAAGCATCCAGAAGTTCTGCCAGTTACACCTGCAAAAAGGTGCTTTGAAATTCACCTGCTTTGGGCTCTCTACCATAAGAGCAAGTTACAGTGAGATACTGGTCACCAGTATGTGTTGGAATGAAAATAAAAAGTAAGTTTTCCTGGGTTCTTGTTGCTATTCTTGCTGCTGAGCACATTTTAAATCTTTAAAAGTTGGATGCATTTGGTATAGCCTGACTTTTTTGGTGGGGGAGGAGACTTGCCAGAGAAACCAAAAGGCAGTGCTATAAAGCATTCCTGTGCTATTTGATGGGTCATAGTAAAGGCCGCTGGGGTCCATTCTTATAATACTATCATTAGCTGATGTAAAACATTTGAGTTAGTGCATTTGACTTAGTGATTCTTTCTGGAAACATTAAAAGCTCATAGTAAGTACTTGTAGTATCTTGTTACTTTATCCTCAAATGTATCTGAAAAGACTGATGGAAGACTCACCACAGCAAAGTTATACAGCAGCTGTGGGTTTTTTCTCCCACCTGAATCACACCAAACAGATGGCCCTTGTTTTAACACGGATCTCCTGGTTGCATCTTTCTCGAAGTTCCTCCCAGAATAAGCACTGCCATAGATGCACAAGAGCCATGTGTATACAAATACCCTCAGAGCTTGCCTGTCCTTCCTATTTCTCTTTGTGTGGTCTGATAGGAATCTGTCTGTGATGGAAATTCCCTGGGACTCCTGCCACAGGAACCCTCACTGGATGTGTCTTCCTGCATCCCTCCTCTTGTCTTCCTCCCTCATCCCTCCTCTTATCGGCTACTTCCTATAACGACAGCCAGCACCCTGCTTCAGGCCCAAGTCTGTGCAGAGAGGAGTCATGAGTGATGATCTGCTGCTTCTCTTTTCTATCCTGTTTCTGTGGCATCTGCCACAATGTATGATCCCCCTGGTGGTATCAGCCTATATCAAAAAATGCTAATCAGTGGTTTCTAAACATCAAGCACAAATGGAAAAAAAAGAACCCTCAATTCTATTTAAAACAACTAAGTTTTATTGTTGCTGATTAAGTTGGTAGAAGGAATTCTAAAGAATACAATTAAAATGATATTTAAAATCAAATTTTTCCACCTATGATGAGTTACAGAAATATTTGTCTTAAACATTAACATAAGGATATATTCAATATCCTGTGATGAACTGTAATGGAAAAGAATATCAAAAAAGAATATATATATATGTATGTATGAATCACTGCTTATAACAGAAATTAATACATTAAAAATCAACTATACTTAAAAAAGATATATTAAAAATGAACGTAAGTGTCCTAAGCTAAAGTAAGAAAAGTACTACTATGAAAGTCAATGTGAATAAACAAGAAGACCTTCCCACTTTTGGATATGAAGAAATATGCATACATACACACAGACATTCAGATACATACATACATATACATACATATCTATATATAATATATGACAATTAGAGGGGCTTCCCTCATAGCTCAGCTGGTAAAGAATCCACCTGCAATGTGGGAGACCTGGATTTGATCCCTGGGTTGGGAAGATCCCCTGGAGAAGGGAAAGGATACGCATTCCAGTATTCTGGCCTAGAGAATTCCATGGACTGTATAGTCTATGAAAGAGTTGGACACAACTGAGCGACTTTCAAATGACAATTAAAGTATCAAAATGATTATTTACTTAGACAAGGAAATGCTGAAGATCATAAGAAAATATAAATAGGAGGAAAGAGCCTGGAAATTTTGAAAATAAGGGTGTTAAGAAGGATTTGTCATACCAGATGTTAAACATAGTATAAAAATTATAGCAATAAAAGCCACTGGGACTGTGGATGGACAGAGCAATAAAACTGGATAGAGAAAACACACACAGATCTGAATTCCAGCAGGGTCTTTGAGTCATGATGAAACTGGCATTTGAAATGAGTGGGTCCAAGATCTTGACATAAATGCTAATGGGCAACAGGGAGCCATTTGGAAAAACTATTTCAGTGGATTGGTAATTCTTTACCGTTGTCACCAAAGTTAATTCCAAATGGATTTGAGGTTGGTTGGCTGATTGGCTTAAAAAACCATTTCATGCTGTGGAAAGGCAATGCAGTCATGTGGTTCTAAGCTGTAAAACCCCATCCAAGCGAAGAATATAAACCTGCCTCTGTCTCTACTCGCTCTGCATCATTGCCCCCTGCCCTCTGAAGGGGTCCCTCATACATCTTTCTGGCATTTGTTTATGGATACTGGATTATATGATTATTCACCATTGTGTGTGTGTGCACATGCGTGCTCAGTCGTGTCTGACTCTTTGTGATCCCATGGCCCATAGCCTGCCAGGTTCCTTTTTCTAGGGATTTTCCAGGCAAGAATACTAGAGCAGGCTGCCGTTTTCTCTTCCAGGGCATCTTCCCAACCCAGGGATTGAACCCATGTCTCTTGTGTTTCCTGCATTGGCAGGCAATTTCTTTACCACTGTGCCACCTCGGAAACTCACCATTAGGCCTTCTTTTTTTGCACAGAAGGCCACATTCTACTGACCTCTTCTGTACCCACTTTTGTGACATAATGTATCCCAAGAATCTCTCCACATAATACTAGAGGGCCTCCTCAATCTTCTTCAATAGCAGAGTGTTCAATTAGGTAAATAGCTTATTTAACCAGTCCCCTTTTGATGGGCACTTGGGTTTTTTCCAACTTCAACATTTTCCTTTAACAAATTATTCTGCAATGTTGGATAAATTCCCAGAAGTGGGACTTCCATGTTATAGGGTGAATGCATTAATAATTTTGATAAACACTGTCATTTTCCCTTTTCAAAAAAATTTTTTTCTAGCGGCTCCTTATATATCATGGAGGTTAGTGTGTGGTATGAGTTGCAAGTATTTTATTTTTCATTGTAAAAGATTGGAATCATTCTAAGCTATTAACTGCAGGTTAGGATTCCTGAGAAGGAGACTCTGAAATGTGGTTGGCATGAGGGGTGTTTGTTAAGAAGTGCCCTTGAGATCAGCATCTCTCGATGGGGGGGATGGAAGCTCCTAGGAACTATGACTCAGGCAAATGTATGTATGGGACCCTGGGTCAGATGGCTGACCAGGGGCAGAGCCAGGAGGGGACCACAGGCCCTGCTCTTGGTGGGGCACAGATACAGGCTGCTGCTTCCAAGGACAGTATCTTACAGGAGGCCCCAGCTCAGGAGACATGATTCCTAAAGAAACAAGTGGGAGAAATTAACACACAGAAATCCCTTGCATTCCTATATACTAACAATGAAAAAACAGAAAGAGAAATTAAGGAAACAATACCATTCACCATTGCAACAAAAAGAATAAAATACTTAGGAGTATATCTACCTAAAGAAACAAAGGACCTATACATAGAAAACTATAAAACACTGATGAAAGAAATCAAAGAGGACACAAACAGATGGAGAAACATACCGTGTTCATGGATTGGAAGAATCAATATTGTCAAAATGGCTATTCTACCCAAAGCAGTCTATAGATTCAATGCAATCCCTATCAAGCTACCAACGGTATTTTTCACAGAACTAGACCAAAGAATTTCACAATTTGTATGGAAATACAAAAAACCTCGAATAGCCAAAATAATCTTGAGAAAGAAGAATGGAACTGGAGGAATCAACCTGCCTGACTTCAGACTCTACTACAAAGCCACAGTCATCAAGACAGTGTGGTACTGGCACAAAGACAGAAATATAGACCAATGGAACAGAATAGAAAGCCCAGAGATAAATCCACGAACCTATGGACACCTTATCTTTGACAAAGGAGGCAAGGATATACAATGGAAAAAAGACAACCTCTTTAACAAGTGGTGCTGGGAAAACTGGTCAACCACTTGCAAAAGAATGAAACTAGAACACTTTCTAACACCATACACAAAAATAAACTCAAAATGGATTAAAGATCTAAATGTAAGACCAGAAACTATAAAACTCCTAGAGGAGAACATAGGCAAAACACTCTCCGACATAAATCACAGCAAGATCCTCTATGACCCACCTCCCAGAATATTGGAAATAAAAGAAAAACTAAACAAATGGGACCTAATGAAACTTAAAAGCTTTTGCACTACAAAGGAAACTATAAGTAAGGTGAAGAGACAGCCCTCAGATTGGGAGAAAATAATAGCAAATGAAGAAACGGACAAAGGATTAATCTCAAAATTATACAAGCAACTCCTGCAGCTCAATTCCAGAAAAATAAATGACCCAATCAAAAAATGGGCCAAAGAACTAAACAGACATTTCTCCAAAGAAGACATACAGATGGCTAACAAACACATGAAAAGGTGCTCAACATCACTCATTATTAGAGAAATGCAAATCAAAACCACAATGAGGTACCATTACACACCAGTCAGGATGGCTGCTATCCAAAAGTCTACAAGCAATAAATGCTGGAGAGGGTGTGGAGAAAAGGGAACCCTCTTACACTGTTGGTGGGAATGCAAACTAGTACAGCCGCTATGGAAAACAGTGTGGAGATTTCTTAAAAAACTGGAAATAGAACTGCCATATGACCCAGCAATCCCACTTCTGGGCATACACACTGAGGAAACCAGATCTGAAAGAGACACGTGCACCCCAATGTTCATCGCAGCACTGTTTATAATAGCCAGGACATGGAAGCAACCTAGATGCCCATCAGCAGATGAATGGATAAGGAAGCTGTGGTACATATACACCATGGAATATTACTCAGCCATTAAAAAGAATTCATTTGAACCAGTCCTAATGAGATGGATGAAGCTGGAGCCCATTATACAGAGTGAAGTAAGCCAGAAAGATAAAGAACATTACAGCATACTAACACATATATATGGAATTTAGAAAGATGGTAACGATAACCCTATATGCAAAACAGAAAAAGAGACACAGAAATACAGAACAGACTTTTGAACTCTGTGGGAGAATGTGAGGGTGGGATATTTCAAAAGAACAGCATGTATATTATCTATGGTGAAACAGATCACCAGCCCAGGTGGGATGCATGAGACAAGTGCTCCGGCCTGGTGCACTGGGAAGACCCAGAGGAATCGGGTGGAGAGGGAGGTGGGAGGGGGGATCGGGATTGGGAATACATGTAAATCCATGGCTGATTCATATCAATGTATGACAAAACCCACTGGAAAAAAAAATAATAATAAAAGAAAAAAAAAAAAAAGAAACAAGTGGGAGGAAGCAAACAAAAGCAAAGAAGGAAGGCTTCCTTACGAAGAGGGTGTGCAAGTGAGGCTCAGAAGTTGTAAGCAGGTCTGAATGGTTGAAAATTAGGAATAAAAGAAATGCCTAGAAATGCAGCAGGAGTGAAGGTAAGCCTCAGGTATGGGCGAGTCCCAGCATTTTAAACATAGTAGCAGTGATGTGATGAGATGTACGCTTCTGAAAGATCTTTCTGGTAGCAGTTCATGTTGATGGCTCATAACAGAGCAACAGATGCTGTTTTACACAGAGGGCGCCACCAATGTGTCTTCTAAGTCCTGTGATCGTCATACAAAGTGCCCCTGTCACTCCTGAACTAAGCCCTGGGACTGTGTTTCCCTTCCCTGATTCAGGGTGGACTGTTGTAACACGCTGAAGCAATAGATGTTTCTGAGTCCAACCTTGTACTGCTCTCCACACTCCAGTAAATTGGAGATGACTTGTCGGGGCAAGGAATAGTGGCTTTATCTGGAAAGCCAGCAGACTGAGAAGATGCTGGACTCCTGTCCCAAAGAACCACCTTCCCCGAGTTTGATTTCAGGTTTCTTTGATATGAAAAGGGGAGGGATGTGGTTGGTTGATGCAAACTTCTTGATGTCAGGATCCTTTATTCTTGCCATTGTCCAGGTAAGTCAGGTTATAATAGTCCTGTAAACCCTTCAACAAGACAAATTATTCTCTGGCAACTTTTTATATCTATATGAATGGAAAGTTCTATACCTTTAAAGATCAGAGTCTTGAAAATAGGCTCTCTTGAATATTTCAGGCTACAGGCAACATTCTTGACTTGTAAAAGCAAGAGAATATAAAAGTTAAAGAAACAGACCCAATATGGAGTCAGATTTGTTCTCCCCTATTACATGGACACCAGGTGACTTCCAAGGGTAAAGCATAAAAGGGTCACTACCCTTGGAAACCAGCTGTCCTGTTGTAGGAAGACCAGGGCAAAGGGTAGGGCACATAGAGCCTCAGCTGCCAGCCCCACGCCCAGCTGATGCCAGGGTAGTAGAGCTTGCTTCCTGCTGAGCCTGCCAAGGGGCAGATCTGTGAGCCATATTCGCCTCGTCCTCACTTAGAGCCACTAAGTCTTGGGAGTAACTCATTAAGGAACCCCAATCACTGGGACAAATAGCTATGCCCATTTTGATTTTAATTAATGCCCCATCCAGCCAACAAGTTTTTTTTATCTTTTGGTTCATGTTTCTTTGAGCCAGGCACTTTGGGCAATGCTGTGTTATGTATTAATACAAAGAGGTTATTCATCAAAAAGCAGCCTGGTTACAAGGACCCCGTCACCAGGAGACGTAATGATTAGGCACACGTACTCTGCCCTGTGTCCTTTCCCCCTGGACCTGCCGAGACACTGAAACCATCCGTGTCCCATTGACAGGACAGTACCAGGTCTTCCTCTTGCCACACAAGTCTATGCAGTTGTTAAAGACTCATGGGACCGTACCTGGAACAGGGCCAATTTTACTGTATATAAATTACATCTAAAAATAAATACAAATAAGTGGAGAGAGAGTCTACTAATTGCTTCCTGATACTTAAATCAGGTCAAGCACTGCATCTATCAGAAAGGCCTTTCATTTATATTGAACTTCTCCCCTCCTGTCCTCTTGTTGCTCTCAACATGCACGCACGCGCGCACACGCAGGCACGCACACACACATTCATATAGAGTTTGTCTCTCTTTCATAATCTCACACATTTTTTGTTGTAATGTAATTGCTTTATAATTTGTATTAGTTTCTGCTGTATGATGAAGTGAATCAGCTATATGTGTATGTATATGTCTATATATATGTCTATACATACGTATGTCTCCTCCCTCATGAACCTCCCTCCCACCCCACCCCCATCCTACCCATCCGGTCAGAGCCCTGAGCTGAGCTCCCTGTGTGATTCAGCAGCTCCCCACTAGGCAGCTTTCACACATGGTAATGTATATATGTCAGTGCTACTTTCTCATTTCATGCCTTCCTTCCCCCCATGTGTCCACAAGTTCATTCTGTACATCTGTGCCTCCATTCCTACCCTGCAAATAGGTTCATCAGTTCCATTTTTTAGATTCCATATATATGCGTTAAAATATGGTGTTTGTTTTTCTTTTTTCTGACTTAATTCAGTCTGTATGACAGGCTCTGGGTTCATCCACATTACTTCAACTGACTCAATTTCCTTTCTTTTCATGGCTGAGTAATATTCCATTGTGTGTTTTTGTGTGTGTGTGTGTGTGTGTGTGTGTATCACATCTTCTTTACCATTCATCTGTCCATGTACATCTAGGTTGCTTCCATATCCTGGCTATTGTCAATAGTGTTGCGGTGAACATTGGGGTTCGTGTGTCTTTTTGAATTAAGGTTTTCTCAGGTTATGTGCCCACTATCTCACACACTTTCTTATAATCGTTTTTGATGGGTAGGCCTGCTAAGGCTGGTCCATACACCCCTGCCTGGGTTTTGATGCAGCAGACAGAACTGTGATCAGAAGATTGATTCTATAACTTATAAAACTGGGGAACACTTGACCAAACCAAACTTTGTCTCCTTGACCACAGTCAAAGCCTGGGAAAGTGATGCAAGCCCTTCACATGTGCATATGTGAAGAGCATTAGGGAGTTTTCTCTCGTTCCACTTTCTCATCCTTGAGAGTTTATGTGTTTCAAAGGTTTTGGGGCAGCAATTTATTTATGTTCCATCGGGCTATCACAGCTTCATACTCCTCATTATTTTTGAGTTGTAAGAAGATAGTTAAAATGCTCATATTTCTATACATTTCCTTAACTTTCAAATGTGAATACAGTAAATAATAAACCACAATTCAAAGATGCAAACACCTCCTGTGCCCACATTTAGCATATTTAGTCAATTTCTTTTCCATTCTCACTTAATGACAGCTGAAGAAATTTCTTTAGGATGACAGATCGTCAGCACATTGACATAGATTGCTTTAGTTGTATATTTTTGGTGGGTATAAATGATTTTTGAGTGAGTTTTTCTCACAAATACAATAATAAGGAAAAGGATTGTTATTCCATGTACCAAACTTACAGAATTTTCCCCCCTTTTTGTGGGGTTATGGTCAACTCAATCTGTACTTAATAACAAGTATTTTACAAAAGAAAAAGGAAATTTGGAGTTTGCTGAAAAGCATTCTCACATTTACAGAAATAGACCTGTGAGTAAATAGTAAAGGAATCATCTGAATCTTCTCGGCTGAAGACAGAGGGAAAAAAAATTAATAGTTTAGAACTGTTTCTTCTCCTTTATTATATTTTGTTACTTGGATAATGTGTGAGCAAAGAAACTGATCAAAACATGGTAGACAGGGCATTTCCTTACATTTATTTGTGAAACTGAACTGAAATTTGTTGTTGGCAGGACAGTATTTCCCTAATATATCTATTTGGAGAATTATGATCACTCTGAGATCCTGAATCCTTGACTAGGATCAGGGGCTCAACTTGTGTCTATGACCCAGTTATGATCCGAGGTTCTGGAATTTGCTCAGGAAGCAGGCTGTTTCTGCCTCCGAAAGTTTGGGACCATCTCACTGGAAATGGCCATTGTGTTGCCCAAAAGCATCACCTGCCTTGATTCCTTTTAAACTGGTAAGATTTTATAGGACATGGACCCAGGGAGGTGAAAACACCATCACATGGATGAAGGTAAATTTTGTGTAGCAGAGAAAGCAGTTTTAATTTTCCTTTGGAAAATAATTAACAGCCACCAGAGACCATGAATCCTTCAACAACTGCCCACAAACGGCGAAGGTTCCTTGGCAGGGTTCTTGGTGGGTCATTGGTGGAGTTTTTTTGGGTGAATCCAGGAACATCCTGCAGGATGTGGGTGCCCCATAGACCTCCGGCTCTCAGAGCCTGATCCTACCCGGGGAATCTCGGGTCTCTGACACCTGCCCACATCACCCTGACCCTCTCCTGGCTGGCTGAGCAGGAGGCTTTATCCCACCCCTTAGTGGATGGAGGCCCCGGGGCATCATTACGTCACTGGTCACAGGAATAAGAGAGTCTGGAGAGGTGACTTAAAATAACGATGATAGTGAATTGAAAAAGAATGTCAGAATGAAACTACTAAGACATACTTGCAGATATGAGTGCCATTCACAGCTTCACTTCTGACCCCGAAACTGTACATGGTGGCTGAGCTGTACCCTTGGGCTTCACCTGCATTGAATCCTTCTTTTTAGGTGAAGTGTAGAGTGGGTGGGGAACCTTTTGAGACTTTATTTGCAGTGACTGCCCCATTTTAAACCTGTATTTTAAAATGTGATGACTGTGTATTTTTAACGACCATGAGAAAGCTTCCTTAAGATAATGACATTTTTTATACCACATAAACTCAGCTCTGTAAATATATGTGCATATAAAAAAGAGTAGATGGGCAAATATTAATATATCCCCATACTCACATTTGAGTAAATGTATGGGTGATTTTTCTATGTGTTTTATAGATATTTTTAAATGTCTCCTAAAATAGCATATTGATTGGCTTTATATGCAGAAAAATGTCATTTTAGTTTGTACATGTGTGAATAGATGCTCTAATGAAGAGGGTTAGGAGAAAGACAACCAGAAATTATAGCTGTCATATGTATTAAAAACAAAATCACGCCCCAAATCCACTGAAACTCAAGTAGGCCATTGCAACAAAAATTAGGCTGTGATGGGGAAAGTATCAGGGAATCTTATATTATTACATATGTTTTGCTGTCAATCATACATATTTATTTACAGTTTTCCCTGAAAGATACATACTGTGAAAGTTTTTCAAAGTGATACTCACCTTGGCTGGATTTAATGAACTCTCTCTTCAAGGGTCTCCAGTGGACACTAGGTAATTTACACCTGTGCATGAGTTGAGTTCTGAACACATTCAAATATAACAAGAAAAACTTGCCCTAGTGAGGGGTAAACAAAATAGCTGCATTGTACCTATTTCAATCGTTAATTTCATCTCACTTTCATTGCAGTCAGGTATGTTGTCGTCTGTTGAGTTCTTCTATATTAATTTGCTCCTTTTTGGTTTTAAAATATGCTTGTGTATTTAAAAGTTTATGCTTGTAAGCTGGTTATAATAATAAGTGGCATGTTTATAAAAAGCTTTAATCCAAAGAAACTGAGGGACACTTTTACCTGCAACTATATAGACTATCAAGCATATATACTTATTTGGGGGGAAATTTGATGTATAGGTTGTATTAGTATAGATTCTACTTAAGTTCTATCTTCTACTTTAGGTGCTGGAAGGGCCAAACTAGTATTATTTGATGGTTTGAGTGTGTGAAAGTAGAATCTCCAAGGGCCTATTGACTGTTTCACTACCACTTGCGATGGCACATTTTATTTAACATCACATGCTGAATTCATAAAAATTAAACATCTTGATATTAACTATCTTTCTGCATTTCAGTGTCCTCATTACAAAATAGGACTTTCTACCCTAAATGGTAGTTGCAGCAGTTAAATAGTATTGACGTGTGGGTGCTTGATAGAGTCTAAACCCCTAAACGCCCTGCCATACGAAACACAGAGTCATTCTGGCAGGCAGTTCTGTGGGGCACGACAGGAGTTCATCCCTGGAAAATCGTCTAAAGCAGGTCTGCCTCCCCAGAGGGCAGATGGAGGCTGAGCCGGAGCCTGGAGAGGAGTCCAGGTGAGGCGTGCTCCCAGCGCAGCTGCATCCAGGTGGACGAGGAGCTTTTGCTCTGTGTTTTTAAGGACTCGGCCCTAAGCAGCGCTCATACTCAAGGATGTCAGCTGCTCTTATAGAAGGCAGATGAAGGGCACGGCGGCAGTGTTCATTACAAAGGGTTGCCCTGATCCTAAGAGAGCAGGACAGCGACTCTTATTCATGAAGACAAAATTCAGACCTCCCCAACAGAGCAGCCAGATCTTTGAGGAAATATAAAACGTTTTCCAAAGGAAGTGGTAAAGGTGAAATATTTTCTGATGACTCAGTATATTCCACGGTAAGTACAGTCACAGTGTGGCAGACATCTGCCGTGTGTCTCTGGGTACCATCCACTGTTTTCAGTGCTTTACATGTATTCACTTATTCCCAGATGGCGCTAGTGGTAAAGAACCCATCTGCCAATGCAGAAGACAAAGGAAACTTGGGTTGCATCACTAGGTCGGGAAGACCCTCTGGAGGAGGGCATGGCAACCCACTCTAGTATTCTTGCCTTGGAGAATCCCATGGACAGAGGAGCCTGGTGGGCTACAGTCCATGGGGTTGCAAAGAGTTGGACATGACTGAGCAACTTAGCATGCACACACACACGCCCTATTAGACTTTCATGAAAGGTGATCCCCATTTTACATGAAGAAACCAAGGAGCATGCAGGTCAGAAGTAATGTGTTCATAGTCAAACGATGGCCAAGCCAACATTTTAAAGCAGACATACTGGTTGTAATGAATGCACACATCGCATCTGAATCTATATCTCTGAGACCAGTGAGGATAAGGAGAAGGCATCTGTGCTGATCTGGGAAGAGTGTAATAAAAACACAGGAACATGATTATAAAACCACGAACTAGATGGCAGGTCAGTCCTAAGAAGTCACACCAGAAATTATGATGCAATAGCTTGAATCCGGTCCAGATGTCTGATAGAATCCTTTTCCTGGAGTTTTCAGAAATCCTGCATATGATTTCAGGTGCAGCTACTTATTTTGACGTTAAAGGAGTTATATGGCAGGTTCCCGAACACCTGGAGGCACTACATGGATTCCTTTTTCCTAAAAAGCTGTCCCTTGGGAGGAAACGGCTGACCTGAGACGTGGAGCTCTCTCTCACAAAGGATGTGTGTGTCTCACATTGAAGGAGGACTTCAGCTGTTGCAGCTGGACTGAGCTTTTCCGTCTCAGTCCTGACTTCAGCCTGCCACACATCTCCATCCTTCCTTGGAAAACTTGACCTTTGTGGAATTCTCAGTGAGCAGTGGTGAGAGAATCCACGGGGCGTCGGTAGGATATGGTTTCAGCAGCAGAGAGGGGCTTGTGATTCGAAGACCTCCCTTCAAAGCAGTTACTTGCCCACTCTGTGCTGATTCCAGGAAGAAGCAGCAGAAAGCATCTTTCTGGGTCAAGAATCACTGAGACCCTCAGCAAAAGTCTTCCATTCAGACACAGAAGCAAACTCTGAGCCTAACCTTGCTTGGTTCTCTGAGGTTTGTCTGTAGAATACACTGGACTATTGTCAGAATAAGATGGCTTCAGTTGCAACCAGAAAAGAGCCTGCCTATGAAAGAGAATTAAAGTGTGCTTGGAGGAGGGTGCGGGGGGGCTCCACCTCTGAGCTCTGCCTCCTCTTCAGGTTCCCCTGGAATCTGCGCCCCCTCTCCTGGGGACAGCTGTGGAGCCCAGGGCATCTCTCTCTTTAAGGCATTTTCTGTGCTTGGTGGGCTGTCCAGACACACTCACCTGGAGTGGGTTAGCATTCTGACCCAAATGAAATGCCCCTTGTCTCCCAGCTTCCAGCCAGATCATCTCCAGCTTTGGGATTGCTTCATCACTCCAGCCCAGCAGCCACACACATCAGTCTTCTGGAAGCTCACATGGGTAAACTCTAATCACTGCTGCTGTTAAAAATCTACCTCCTATGTCCCTGTCTGTGGGTGGTTCTCTCATGAAGGTGGCCAGGATGATCGGGGAGGAAGTGCTGCTAAATCTTCTTCCTCCTTCTTCCCGGAGGACTGGGGCTTGCTTTTGGAGAATTTTTCAGTATGCCTTGAAACTTGAAGATTGTTAAGTGATTGGATGTGAACGGATATTACTAGACAAACTTAAATATTAAAAATGTGATCTGTGTGGTAACCTACATTAATAAGAGAGTCATCATCTGGATACTAGATGTTAAAAACATGTTTTTCTTTAGAGACGCCTCCCATGATTGTTAAAAATAGGTGTATGTTCTCTTAGAACTTGTCTTTACAAACACACATGGTGAGTAACTGAGGTGGAACAAGTGATCAGTATTCAGTCAGGGAGGCTCAGTTCCCACGGGCAGCTTCGCGGAGACCTTGGAGGCCGACAGCTCTGTTCTGGTTCCCCATCCCCTGGGAGCAGACAGGCGCAGTGAGAGATGGGGTGATGAACGCCCTGTCACCACGTGCCAACTTCCACAAAATAAACACATCGAATGACATAATGTCCTTTGCAGCAACATGGATGGACCCAGAGATGATCATGTGAGGTGAAGTAAATCAGAAAGAGAAAGACAAATACCATATGATAGTACTTATATGTGGAATCTAAGAAGACGACACAATGAACTTATATTACAAACCAGAAACAGACCTACAGACATAGAAAACAAGCTCTGGTTACCAAAGGGGAAAGGGGTGGGGGAGGGATAAATTAGGAATTTGGAGTTAGCAGATGAAAAAGTGAAAGTGTTAATTACTCAGTCCTGGCCAACTCTTTGCAATCCTATGGACTGTAGCCTGCCAGGCTCCTCTGTCCATGAGATTCTCCAGGCAAGAATACTGGAGTGGGTAACCATTCCGTTCTCCAGGGGATCTTCTGAACCCGGGGATCGAACCCCAGTCTCCTCCAGATTCTTTACCATCTGAGCCACCAAGGAAGCCCATTATATATAAAACAAACAATAAAGGCCTACTGTATAGCATAGGGAATTATATTCAATATTTTGTAATAAACTATAATGGAAAAGAATACCAAAAAAAATGCACATATATCTGGATCACTTTGCTGTACATTTGAAACTAACATAGCATTGTAAATTAAGTATACTTCAATTAAAAATAAAAAATAAGCTAACAAATCTTAGGAGATATGAATTACATGGGTTTTTTTTCTTTTTCATTTATTTTTATTAGTTGGAGGCTAATTACTTTACAATATTGTAGTGGGTTTTGTCATACATTGACATGAATCAGCCATGTAGTTACATGTATTCCCCATCCCGATCCCCCCTCCCACCTCCCTCTCTACCCGATCCCTCTGGGTCTTCCCAGTGCACCAGGCCCGAGCACTTGTCTCATGCATCCCACCTGGGCTGGTGATCTGTTTCACCATAGATAATATACATGTTTCGATGCTGTTCTCTCGAAACATCCCACCCTCGCCTTCTCCCACAGAGTCCAAAGTCTGTTCTGTACATCTGTCTCTTTTTCTGTTTTGCATATAGGGTTATCATTACCATCTTTCTAAATTCCATATATATGTGTTAGTATGCTGTAATGTTCTTATCTCTGGCTTACTTTCTCTGTATAATGGCTCCAGTTTCATCCATCTCATTAGAACTGATTCAAATGAATCCTTTTTAATGGCTGAGTAATATTCCATGGTGTATATGTACCACAGCTTCCTTATCCATTCATCTGCTGATGGGCATCTAGGTTGCTTCCATGTCCTGGCTATTATAAACAGTGCTGCGATGAACATTGGGGTGCACGTGTCTCTTTCAGACCTGGTTTCCTCAGTGTGTATGCCCAGAAGTGGGATTGCTGGGTCATATGGCAGTTCTATTTCCAGTTTTTTAAGAAATCTCCACACTGTTCTCCATAGTGGCTGTACTAGTTTGCATTCCCACCAACAGTGTAAGAGGGTTCCCTTTTCTCCACACCCTCTCCAGCATTTATTGCTTGTAGACTTTTGGATAGCAGCCATCCTGACTGGCGTGTAATGGTACCTCATTGTGGTTTTGATTTGCATTTCTCTGATAATGAGTGATGTTGAGCATCTTTTCATGTGTTTGTTAGCCATCTGTATGTCTTCTTTGGAGAAATGTCTGTTTAGTTCTTTGGCCCATTTTTTGATTGGGTCATTTATTTTTCTGGAATTGAGATGTAGGTTTTAATTGAAAAAAAAATGCAGTAACCCCAAGTGAACTTCCTTTCCTACACAAAATATATGGAGATGGTAAATGTTTATTGTCCTTTTCTCATGAAAACGGCAGATTGTGAAGCAACATAAGACATAACCATTGTGTGTGCCCGTCCTGATTTTATTCGTAAAGTAGAAAGCTTAGATGTTGGATATTAACTTAGCAGGAGAGAAATCTGAAAATCAACTCATTTTTAGTTTTGTCGTAAAAATAAACCTCCAGCCTTCCACCTGGAAATTTTTTCTCCTCCAGTTGCGAGGAAGAGAAATGAAGTTCTGTTTCCCTTTGATTCTTGCGTCCCTTTCAGTGGTTACTGCCTTGCTAGGCATGCAAGTTGTCATAACCATGTAGTGTAAACGTACATGAAGTGATGAAATACTCCTGCAGAAAGGGAGGGTGTTGTGTTGTCCTAATGAAAACTAATTTGTTTCGCTTTGGAAAGACTCAAAGGTGGGGGTTTGTTTTAAAGCTAATTAGATAGGAGTAAAACAACTGAAAAACCGGTGGATTTAAAAAAATATCATGAAGGATTTATACCCAAACTGCCTTGCATGTTTTCTCTTTACCTAAAAAAAAAAATGACTCTGGGCATTTTGTAACTTACAGTATGGACATCTTGTAGTGTCTGTGTGTGATGGAGAAGACAAAACTTTGTCTCGGAGAGGAGTTCCTACCAGCAGAATCACGTTTAGTGAACAGATTTACGTTTATATATTCTCAGTTGAACAAAATATTTATGTATTGGGTTTGATTCATTTTTGATTAACTGACTTACTGCAGATCTCAGGCAAACCAGATGACAGGATTGTAACAGATTGCTAAAATGAGTTTCATAATATAATTGAAACTGAATATTAAAATTATAATTCAGTCTTTGGGAGAACAATTAAATCACACAGTCATTTAATGGAGGTTCTTTGATGTCAATTTAAGGAATTTGTTGTTCAGTCACTAAGTCATGTCTGACTCTTTGCACTCCGATGGACTGCAGCATGCCAGGCTCTCCTGTCCTTCGCTGTCTCCCAGAGTTTGATCAAACCTATGTCCATTGAGTCAGTAATGCTATCTAACCATCTTGTTCTCTTCTGCCACCCCCTTCTCCTCCTGCCCTCAATCTTTCCCAGCATCAGGGTCTTTTCCAGTGAGTTGACTTTTTGCATCAAGTAGCCAAAGTATTGGAGCCTCAGTTTCAGCATCAGTCCTTCCAATGAATATTCAGGGTTGATTTCCTTTAGGTTTGACAGGTTTGATCTCCTTATTGTCCAAGGGGTTCTCAAGAGTCTTCTCTAAGGAATATCCCATAGTATATAAGTATATATATATGTATATTCTTAAATAGGATATTTGTAGAGACTTGGCCCACATGTGAACTTTTTTTAGCTACAGTCATTTAATAAATATCGCACAGATGACATATGCTGCCTTGCTCTCTTGCGTTTGTCTAAATGAGCCTCTCAACCCAAATGCCCCTTGCCTCTTTGCTACATTTGAGTATTGAAATGCTGCATATCCTTTCAAAACCAGATCCAGTATCACCTTTACCTGCAGGCTCTTCTAGGTTCTCCATGTGATGCTACAGCGGACCCGTGAAACTTGTCTTGTGGCTGGTACCTCAGGTTATTACCTACTCTTTGCCTTAGCTGGGGTTGGTCGCAGTACTGTGTTTTCCAGAAGTGTGTTACAGGCTATGCATCTGAGAGCATACTTGCACTTGGGTGTAGGTTTGTCTTCACCCAAGACCACATCTCCAGTTTTTCTGAAACACTGTCTTTAGCGCTTTTGCTTAACTCCCATTTAAGAGAAATACTGTGAAGAGCAGCATGAACTTAGGTATTGGAAGAGACAGCAAATGATCAGAGCAAGCATGAACAGATCCAGCTCTTGAGAAAAAAACACATTAATAATATTCAGCTGCTGAAGTGATGCCTTGCATGTATAGAGCACTGTGTACTTTAGCAAAATGTTTTGCTTAAACTTCAAAAGCCTTTTAGTGTTTGCCAGGAGATTTTTAAATGCTTGTATGCATTTATCATCATTTTCTGGGAGTGAGGGGGTGCTGTGAGGAAGGGTCGCTTTGATGATATTAACAGGATTCTGGGCTAGGAAGTAGTGTTAGTAAAAATTACAATATGTATTGAAAGTGTGAAGATAGAAATAAGTGGTGCCTGCTTGAAAAACTGTAAAACTTAGAACCTACAAGGAATGAGGAAGCTCATTTTAACTCTGAAGTAGCATCTCCATATGTTTTGGAGTTTAATTTTCTCTGATATTAGCCAATTCCATGTAATGAGTTTTAGCTTTGCAATTGTATTGATCTCACAACTCAATAGAGAAAATGGTTGTGTCTGCATTTATAGTGCTAGTGAGTGGGGCTAGTTTTCCTTGACAGATGGGGGCCCCAAATTGTCAAGCCGTCTGTAAACACATTCTAAATCTAAAAGTATCTTTAAAAGTGAGCTCCCCCCTTTTTTTTTCCTTTAAGACGGGGTTTCGGTTGGGCAGGTATTTTGCTCTAAAGGTGCTCTTTAGGGAGTCTGCACTTGGTGTGGCCTGGCTGCCCAGCTGACACAGACTGGATTTGGTGGCCCTGCAAAGACTTCTTGACTCAAGTTGTGCAGAAAAAATGATTTCTGTGAACCTGAAGTCACAGCCCCAGGGGACTTCTAGTATAAAGAAAAGGCAGAGGCTCGTTGAGGTTTATGAAGCTTGTTTAGGAGAAAAATGAGGTGTTAGACACAGCCACCAAATTTTCAGCATCAATTAATAGTGCTGAAACACTCAGGTCTTCGGTCCAAAATATAACCATTTCCAACTCACCAATATTAACCATTTGATTGCCAGCTTCTGGTTTCTTGATTGTTACTTTTTAGTGCATGTGTTTTAGATACTTGGCTAAGAGTTTTGTTAAAATATCTTTTCTTGGGAATTCCCAGGTGGGCCAGTGGCTAAGACTCTGCGCTCCTGATACAGGGGGGCTGGGTTCAATCCCTGGTTAGGGAACTAGATCCCACATGCCACAACTAAGACTCTATGTAGCCAAATAAATAAAAATAAATGTTAAAAAAAAAATCTTTTCTTGTTTAAATTCTCATGTCCTACAAATTCTGACTTTGCTTTAGAGATAGTTACTTAGAGATTGCTTACTTTTTTCTTATTTACCCTTATTTAAGAGTAGGGAGGTAATATATCTTTGATTTGATTACAGAAATCTGTAATATGTATAATTTATTCCAAAGCAAAGATTGCTTTTTAAATTTCCGCATGCTTGGGACCTAAAACTGTGCCTATTGGTGGAGTGTCTGTCCATATTTCACATTGAAAACCATACTGGCATTTCAGAAATTAAGTACAAACTGTTCTTATAAAATGGCATGCAGCATATAATTTTGAAAATGTGGAAATATTTAAGTTACTGTCTTGATGAAGGCTATAGCTATTACAGCATTTTTCTTTAACTACAGAAGAAGGTCTGTTTACAGGAAGAGGCAAAAGAGCCAAAGCTCTGGTAGAGGCTCGACATTTGGGAGTAGTGGTAGAAAAAAAAATAGAGCCAATACCACCATCAAAGCCTCTGACGACCTCAAACCTACTTCCTGTCTCTGTGGATTTGCCTCTTCAGGACGCTTTATTATGTAGGTGGAAAAATTCCATACGTGGCATTTTGTGTCTGGCTTTTTTGGGTCAGCATGAGGCGTTCAAGGGTTTTCCATGTTGTAGCAGGTGTCAGGACTTCATTTCTTTCTGTGGCAAGTACTACACCATTGTACGGATAGATCAAATTTTATGTATCCACTTGTTAATTGATAGATATTTGAAATGTTTCTACCTTTGGTCTATTATGAATAATACTCCTGTGGACTTTCATATACAAGTATTTTGTACAGACATGTCTTTTCAGTTCCCTTGGTGTATACTAGGAATGGAATTGTTGAGTTGTGTATACAATTGAGACAGAGAAAGACAATAACTCTATGTTAACACTTTGAGGAATGGCCAATTGTTCTCCAAATTAGCTGCACCATTTTTCATTCTCACCAGCAATATCCAGGGATTTCAATGTCTCCATACCCTCACCAACACTTGTTACCACCCTCCTTTTTAGTTATGGCCATCCCAGTGGGTGTGCAGTACATCAGTCTGGTTTTGATTTCCATTTCCCTTCCCTGGTGGCTCAGATGGTAAAGAATCTGCCTGCAGTGTGGGAGACCAGGGTTCAATCCCTGGGTCAGAAAGATCCCCTGGAGAAGGGATTGGCTACCCAGTCCATTATTCTTGCCTTGGAATTTCCTCCCACTCTGTGAGTTGTCTTTTCACCTTCTTGATGGTATACTTTGAAGTATAAAAGTTTCTAATTTTCACAAAGCCCAATTTATCTTTTTCTTATTTGTCCTTGTTTTCGGTGTCAGATATACAAGCAACTAGAGTTTCCCTGATGATTCAGATGATCCGCCTGCAATACGGCATACCCGGGTTTGATTCCTGGGTCACAAAGATGCCCTGGAGAAGGAAATGGCAACCTACTCCAGTATTCTTGCCTAGAAAAATCCCATGGACAGAGGAGCCTGGCAGGCTGCAGTCCATGGGGGTCCATGGGGGTCGCAAAGAATCAAACATGACTGAGCATCTAACATTTTCACTTCACTTCACAATGCTTTCCTTGTGGCTCAGCTGGTAAAGAATCCGCCTGCCAAGCAGGAGACCTGGGTTTGATCCCTGGGTTGAGAAGATCCCCTGGAGAAGGGAAAGGCTACCACTCTAGTATTTTGGTCTGGAGAATTCCATGGACTACAGTCCATGGGGTCACAAAAAGCCAGACACAACTGAGTGATTTTCACTTTCACAATACAAGAAACCATTTTCTAACTCAGTTCAGTTCAGTCTCTCAGTCGTGTCTGACTCTTTGCGACCCGATGAATTGCAGCACACCAGGCCTCCCTGTCCATCACTAACTCCCGGAGTTTATTCAAACTCATGCCCATCGAGTCGGTGATGCCATCCAGCCATCTCATCCTCTGTCATCCCCTTCTCCTCCTGCCCCCAATCCCTCCCAGCATCAGGGTCTTTTCCAGTGAGTCAACTCTTCGCATGAAGTGGCCAAAGTATGGAGTTTCAACTTCAGCATCAGTCCTTCCAATGAACACCCAGGACTGATCTCCTTTAGGATGGACTGGTTGGATCTCCTTGCAGTCCAAGGGACTCTAAAGAGTCTTCTCCAACACCACAGTTCAAAAGCATCAATTTTTCGGTGCTCAGCTTTCTTCACAGTCCAACTCTCTGGACTCATATTTTTTCCAGGTGTTCTATAGGTTTAGCTCTTATATTTAGGATCATTGTCCACTTTGAGTTAGTTTTTGTATAATTTCATTCTTTTGCCTGTGACTATCCACTGGCACCATTTATTGAAAAGACTATTCTTTGCCTCATTAAATTGTCTTGGGATGCTTGTTGAAAATCAGTTGACCACAAAATGAGAGGGTTGATTTCTGAGTTCTCAATTATATTCTATTGATCTATATGTCTAACCTCAAAATTCTTAAAATAAATACCAATAGTGATACAATTAACTTGGTCACATTACTTATTCCTTGTGGAAAAGAGAGGATGGAAAAATATCTGTAATCCTGTCACTGGGAATGTTTTGCCATATTTCCCTTGAGTGAGAGTTGGACCATTTAATTCCTTTAAAGTTGTTATTCTTACTGTTTTTTTTTTTTTAACTCAGTCTGCTTGCATTGCTCATTTGTTCTTCTGCACTCTGCAGAATACAGAGGAAACACATGAAGCAGCAGGACCCCTAGGATCACTTCACACACACACACACACACGCAGGAAGGGAAAAGGGGTTGTTAAATTTCCTTTTAATATTCTATTCTTTGTTGTTCCCTGACTCACTGAGTGCAGTACAGTGTCCCTGCACCAGCTGTGCACTCAAGTCTGTCTCTTAACACACTTTCAGAAATATTTTCATGAGAGGTTTGAATCACAAGTTACCTTAATTTCAGGGCAAGAAATAAGAGCATTCTGAACAACATATAAACCTTTTTTGAACTTAAGTTCAAGCTGATTTCTTGGCTCCCCAAAGACTTTTTTAGACCTGAAATACCTACATAAAAGATATTTCTGCTTGAATTTAAAAAACCTTCAGATAGCTATACTTTACTACACATGATTTAACTTTTAGGTACCTCCGTGACCTTACAAACAAAGAGATCTCTTGAGAACTAAACTGGGAATTCATATTTTCAGAGAACTGTGAGAGATTTTTCAAAAAGTTGAAAGAGCGCTAAGGAATTCACATCTCAGGAGGAAGGACTGTGTCCTTCTTAAGAGCCAGATGTGAAAAACACATGTAATATTTTTTAATGTATTGTTCTAGTGAATATTCACATGGCATATTTTAAATGATCTGACTTTGACAATGGCTTGGCTTGTATGTGAAGTACTGGCTTTAAATGATCAGAAAGGGAAAGACTGCTATTTGAAATTAAAATCTATGTTGTTTTACCCTCTCAAACTTCACCTGTCCAAGAAAGGTGTTGATGCTTTCATCTCAAAACCTAGCCTTGCTGCTCTTCCCTCCCCCTCCTCTTGTGGTCCATTCCTGTCCACCTGTCTGCCTCTTCACACCACACTCCCAATTACTTATTAAGCTCCAGCAAAATTACCCTCTGTCCTGTAGTCTAAACAGATTTACCTCCTCTTCCTCTCTAACTGGGCTGATCCATCTCCCTTTGAAAGGTGATTGTTCTCACCTCCATCTCACAACACCCTGTTTATTTTCTTCACTGTCAGGACCCTCTGATTTGTATATTTTCCCCTTTCTCCTGTGTCTCCCACTAGTCAACAGTTGCCATGGAGGCAAGGACCATTCTTTCCCCCTGAATCTCCAGCACCTGGAGGAGAGCCTAGTACATGGTTGGTGCTTCATAAATACATGCCCCACACATGATCACAGCATAAGCAGTGAGCTAAACCCAAAGTCAAACCCCTGGAGAGTCTGCAAGAACTAGCCTCTGTGCAGAGCCCTAACTGATGTATTGCCATGGAGTGGACCGTCCATACCTCCCTCTTCCTAGGGAGCCCACTTAGCTGACCTCCACCATTCAAATGCAGCAAAGTCATTTCAGTTCTGTTCGGTTTTATTTTTCCCTGGACTTTGAACCCCAGAAAAGTCATTATGACAGCTTTCCTTCAGCTCTGAGGGTTTGTGATCTTCATTCAGTTCTAACTGAATGAAGGACTGTTGTACTGAAGTAATGTGGAAAAGGCAGGTTGCCTGAAGGAGGCTTCGTGTTGCTTCTGATTTTAGCTGTGCTTCTGGCCTCAGTGCTGATGAACTGACACGAGATTCTGCTTCTTTAGATGGCAAGTTAGAAGTTACAGTGTGAAGGAGCGCGCTGACTCCCCTGTCCGTCTTGGTAGGAGCTGCTGCCTGTCTTTGATGCCACAGCTGAGGCTGGGGCCTTGTTTGGGGTCCTGAGCAGCCTTTACTGTCCTTAATAGCATTTATCACATTCAAGATGCCAATTGATTGTCCATTCTGTCGTCATCCTAGCCCCAGCCTGAAAAAAATCCTTGAGACCAGAGAACACATCTGTCTTTTTCTCTAAACTGCTCTCTCTCTAGAATACATCCCTTTCCAGCCTGAAAATGCTGACATCTGTGATGCGTGGACCCATTTTCCAGCAGTAGTAACAATGTGACTTTGCTGTAATAGTAAATAAATGCCCAGAAAATTCAAATACAGGGATGTGAATGGCTCAGTGAGAATGGCTCAGGTATTGAGAAAGAGGGGCGAGAAGAGAGAGAACAGGAGAAGCCAGTTTGAGCTTTCAGCCGCAGAATTGCAGACAGGTAGCTTGTTTCCGGAGAAGGCAATGGCACCCCACTCCAGTACTCTTGCCTGGAAAATCCCATGGACGGAGGAGCCTGGTAGGCTGCGGTCCAAGGGGTCTCTAAGAGTCAGAGACAACTGAGCGACTTCACTTTCACTTTTCACTTTCATGCGTTGCAGAAGGAAATGGCAACCCACTCCAGTGTTCTTGCCTGGAGAATCCCAGGGATGGGGGAGCCTAGTGGGCTTCCGTCTATGGGGTCGCACAGAGTCGGACACGACTGAAGTGACTTAGCAGCAGCAGCAGCGGCTTGTTTCCTGGGTTGGCAACTTGAACTTTTTAACAATTATTAATGTGATTATGGTGTATTAGCTTTTACCCTCACATTGTTGATGATCTTTTCCAACTTCTTAGAAATATTCAAGAATAGGATTATGACCATCTTTACATTTTATTCATCATTTTGTTTTCAGTTTGCCCTATAAATTTTGTTGGAGTTAAGGATTTTAAGGGACGAACAATAGAGTTATACAAGATGTTTGTTTTTTGCTTCCCCTAAGAGGAAAAAAAAAATACCCACAACTGTATTAAAAGACTCTCCTGTCTTAAGAGGCAGCTATTTTCCTGGGTTTTTTTTCCCCCCTCTTAATTATATAAGCTGTGCTGAGTGAGATGTAATAACATGATTTTAAGTTGATAATTAGTGTTTGGAAGGCACTTGGCAAAGAAATAAGCAGCACTATCAGTGGCATAACCTTGGCAGTAGAAAAAAATGCCTATAATCCAATGTCAATACAGAGATAAAAAATTTATACCAGGTTGTCAATAATTTGAGAATTAATGCTTCTGGGAAGTAAAATTACATTAAATTTTCTAATCAAAATAAAACATACAGTTTACTTAAAAGTTGAAGTCATAGTACCTGTAGGCATAGGGTGTCTATATAAGTATATACTTATATATACTGGGAGTGTGTATGTATTTACATTCCATTAAAGATCATAATCTTTACCACTACTTTTATTTCTCCTCTGGTCATAATTCCAAGAGAAAAACCCCTTTAGATGTTTCTCCTGGAAATTATCTTTGTCTCTAATGAATGTGCTTGTGCTGTGTGCTGGTTTGCCTGTTTCACACCCCACCTCTGACTTCCCATTTTGGTGGGTAAGGAATTCCCTCCCCCACAGCCCTGCCCTCATCCCCCTCCTTGCTTCTAGGGCACTTACATCTATCATGTTGTAAGTGCATGGACCCATGTTAACCTCTTTAGAATGATGTAAATCATGTTTGCTCTAGAGCCAAGAAATGTGTTAGGATTAATTTTCCTTTCTTGCTCAGGTTTCAGTTTTTCCTGTAGTTTCTGAAAGCTGTTCTTTTTTGCCTCTTAACTGAATTCTGCACACTTCTGATGCTGCACAAAATACTCTCCATGTGCTCCATCCTGTCGTTTATTTTCTTGTGTCTGCTGTCCTGTCTGTCCACCCTCCTTCCCTTCTGAGGCTCTCGTCCTCCAGGCTCCATCTAGATGGTCCGTTCCTTCTGCTGTGGAAATTTGTCTCCTGGACCCCTTGTCATCTTTATTCTCAAATTCTTCGGTCATGTTCCTGATGCATAAACATCAGTAGATTCTTAACAAGTGTTAATTGGGTAGTGTATTTCTGAGACATTAGATAACCAGAAATATCTTTATTTATTTATTTTTTTTACTGTAATTGGTTGGTAGATTGGCTAGGTATAAAATCATAGGCTGAAATTCTTTCCCTCTCAGAATTCTATGTGTCTTTTACCTTTCTTCTGAGAGAAACTCGAGGCAATTCTGATTCCCAATCCTTTGTACTTAGACTCTAGGATATTTTTCTGTCTTCTCATTATGTTTTGTGTTCTGAAATTTGCAGATGTGGGAAGCGGGGAGGACCTTCTTTCCTTTATGTGCCTTTTCAACCTAGAGACTGGTTTTCTTTAGTCTGGGAATTTTTTTTCATTGTTTTTTTATTTTTATTTTTTTAGTAATATCCTCCTCAATTTTCTGCATTTTGTCTTCCTACAGCTTAGTCATATATCAAACCTCGGGTTTATCTCCCAAGCAGATTGTATTTTCTTTGATTTTATTCTATCTTATTTTTTGCCCTCTTGGAGATTCCTTGTCTTATCTGTTAGCCCTGTGATTGAGGTTTTTTTAAATGTTGATCTTTTTATTTCTTTTTAATTTGTAAGTGCTTTATTTATTTTACTCCGTATTTTTATATAACATCCTGACCTTAGTTTATAGGTGAAACATCTTCTCATATCTCTTTGAGGATGTGAAATAAAATTTATTTGAAGTTTTCTTTTGTTCCCACATTTCCCTTCATTTTATGTGGTTTTCTTTTTCTGTTTTTGAAAGCTCTTCTCAGAAGCTCCAATGTGTGGTTTTAGACTTTCTTTAATCAGCTCTTTTATTTCTTATTTACATATTTTAATATTCACCTAATAAGGTAAACATTGAATAAGCTAAGACATTTCAGACAATCATAAAATTAATATATGCTTATAGTAATTTGACCCTTGGATCAAAGGTGACAGCATTTTCTGTTTATCACATTTATTCTCATCTCCTGAAAGAACATCTCAATAAGTTATGAAAATAATGGATAACAAACTTCTTAGCAAATCTAGTTAATGACAAGCACTATGCCTGTTCCTTTACATCCTATTGTGAGAGTTTTCTTTCATGGAAATATAAAAAATGCATCATTATTACTGCATACGTGCATATATCCTTGGATAGCTATCAAGAGATCTTTCTCAGGAAGGAATTCTGGAATTTTTCCAAGATGTTAATAATTAATTGAGTTATATATTAGATTCAAGTTAAATTGTATATTAGCTTATTTAGTGTAAGTCTAAGACTGACAAGTATCTGCAATAAGAAAAGCTATTTTGAGAATTTAACTCCCCATAAAATACATACCAGGCTATAATTAATGCCTTTAGCATTTGCTGATACTCTATATTAGTGTTTATATTAGCCTGTCTATATTAGCCTTTTAGAAAGATTGAAAAATGTTTCTGCTGGTTGTTAAAACTGTTATTCTGAACCTATGCTTAAAATAACTTCCCAGGTGGCACAATGGTAAAGAATCTGCCTGCCAATGCAGGAGATATGGGTTCAATCCCAGGATCAGGATTCCTCCTGGAGGAGGAAATGGCAACCCATTCCAGTATTCTTGCCTGGAAAATTCCATGGACAGAGGAGCCTGGAGGGCTATAGGATTGCAATCCATAGGATTGCAAAATAGTTGGACGTGACTAACCACACATACACATGTGCTTAAAATGGACAAGTTGCTGTATTAGTGCCCCAAAATTATTTAAAATTATGTTCTAAATATGAATCGTGCCACAATTAAATAAAAGGCAATAAAATGCCATCATAGTAGCTCGATTGCTATGAATTTATTGAGGAGATATTTTCCCTTCTGAAAATAAAAGCTGAGGGCAAAAAAAAAGAGAGAAGAAAAAGGGAAAAGTACTCAAGAAGGTTTTCCATGCTCATTCACCAGCATCACTCTGCCCTGTTCTGACAACTTGGTGAGGCCTGGGGCGAATATGTGGTGTTGATTGAGAGAGGGGATGCTCCTGGTGATATTTCCCATATTAATTCACTCAGATCCTGAGATTAAACCTACTGAAGCAGCTCTCAATATGGGACCTTTGAGGAAACTGCCACTTGTAAGGGTCCCATAGTCGGGAACTTTGAACATCACAGTTGGTACAGAGGGCAGGGTAGGAGTGCTTTTACAAACCATCGTTTTAGCTTTTGTCTCATGTAGTTTCTTATCTGATGGGACAAACAAGGATGTTGGGCTAACTTGACCTCGTCTATAATGTTTTCCCCTATAGCTTCCCACCCTTCCACCCACAACCCCAGAGCGATTGTTCGGGGCCAGACTGTGTGCCTTGTTCTGGCCAGTCTTATATAAGTAAATGCCTCTGGGTGGACTTCCAGAAGTGCCTGGCCCATGAGCAAATATTTACTCAGCAGTGAAATAAATGAGCTATAAACTTTAAGTGCCATTTATAAAATTTAATGCAAAGTGCCTTTGCTTTGCTTCTGTGTTTGACCCTTGACCTATAACTGTTGCTGACACCCAGAGGCCCATCCATGGGTTTCTTCTAACCCAGGGTCCCTCACTGGATGTCTTCTACTCCCGTTGATATGATTATTACCTATTTATTAATATTGAAAACATTTTCCTTATTTAGATTCTCCCCTGAGCATCAGCCTTGCACTATGGATTTCTCCCTGGGGAGTCAAGCCCACAGGTTCTGTGCATTTAACACACCCCCAAAACGAACTTGTCTTCCGCCCTCTCACCTCCAAGCTCCACCTCTGGTTGTGGTTATTACTAACCATTAGGGAAATGCAAACCAAAACCACTATGAAATACCAATTCACACAACTCATACCCATTAAGATAGCTACTATTTAAAGCACACATACACACAGAAAATAACAAGTGTTGGTGCAGATACAGAGAAATTAGAACTTTGTGCCTTGCTGGTGGGAAAGTTAAATGGTGTAGCCACTGTGGAAGACAGTATAGAAGTTCCTCAGAAAGTTGAACCATACAATTCAGCAATTCCACTTCTGGATATAGGCTCAAAGGAATCAAACACAAAAACCTGAATAGATAGTTGGACATCAGGGTTCATAGGAACGTTATTCACAGTATCCAAAAGGTGGGTGCAACCCAAGGGTCCATCTGTGGATGAAGAGATGAGTAAAACATGGTCTATATATACAATGAAATATTATTCAGTCTTAAAAAGGGCTGAAATTCTGATAATTGCTACATTGTAGACAAACCTGGAAACTACTGTGCCTAAAGGCATAAGGCAGACACAAAAGAACAAATATTGCGTGATTCCACTTATATGAAGCCACACACACACACACACACACACACACACAATAGCTTCAGTCATGTCCAGCTCTCTGTGACCCCCATGGCCTGTAGCCCACCAGGCTCCTCTGTCCATGGGAATTCCCAGGCAAGAGCACTGGAGTGGTTCGCCATTTCCTTCTCCAATATGAAGCCACAGGAGTAGTTATTTCACAGAGACAGAATGCAGAAGAATGGTTACAAAGGGCTAGAGGGAGGAGGAAATAAATGGGCAGGTATTGGTTATGGGAACTGTTTCAGTTTGGAACAATGAGAAAGTTATGGAGATGGATGGTGGTAATGGTTTTACAACAATGCCAATGTACTTAACGCCACTGAATTGCACACTTAAAATGGTTAAAATGGTAAATTTTGCGTTATGTGTATTTTGCCATGGTAAGATACACAAGTGCATATTGAGAGAGTTGCAGGCTTGTATATGCATGTTTCTCTAGGGCACTTCTCTAAGGCAGTGTGTGCAGTGCTGTTCACCTTCTTGAAGAACAGCTGTCTGATGTCCTTCAGAGTCTGAAGCCAGCCCTCTCCTCTCACCTCATTTCCCTTGTTCTAGCCACCTGGAAATTCACATCTGCTAAAATTACATGCAAGTCTTTCCTCTGCCTTTAATGTCCCTCTGCCCCTGTGAGTTGATGATGGAATCTGATACTTCAAGACCCAGCCAAGTGCCTGCCACCTTTGGAAAAGCTGCAGTGACTCCTGTAGACAGAATCCATTTACCAAAGAACTCTTCCATCCTTCTGATCCATCCCAAACTTGTCCTCAACCAGAGTGAGGTCTTTAAGGGCAGAGACATGTCTGCCTCACCTTGGTACCAGCTACACATAGCACAGAACATAATTTGAAGCAGGGTCTTAGGAAATAGTTCAGTAACTGAATTTTTAAAAATACATAGTATTTTTCTAATCCTTCTCAGAGGGTAGACAGTCCTTTGCCCCCACTCTCCAGAACAAATAAATAAGGAAAAGAAATGTCACACCTCGCCCAGGTTGCAGGTGTCAGATGACCTGTGGAGGTGGAGGAACAGCATCAGCGTTCTCTTGCCTCCTTCCAGTCCCCGTCTGTGGAGCCAGGCCTTAAATCTTACCGTTCATATGTTAGGAGCACTCCTTTATTGGTTATAAAACACACGATCCCAAATATTTGCCATAGGTCCTATCCATAAGTGGAATGATCTTATTCATATTTCTGCTACCCCTTCTGCAATAAACCCCCTGCCACTGTTCCAGCATCAGTTATCCCAGACGAAAGGCTCATTATTTCATTACTAGTCTCCAGGGCTGTTTGGTCTCATAACACTGGAGCACGGGATTTGGGCTGAGAGTCTAAGCCTTGAACTATTAAAAAATGTAAGTAGTCCTTGACACAATTTGGAGCGATTACTTTCTATTGTGCCAAGAATTCCTTATTAAAAATCAATTTAATTGTGCATACTCCATCTGGTTGGTATTATGGTTTTTATGGGAAGGAAACACGTTTCTGTATTTACCTGATGGTCTGTAAGACAAGCAAGTCACTTTGCAGAAAAGGAGGCATTTGGTAGTCCTGAAAAATTAAGGAGACTTTGAGGTTGTTTACCAGATTTCACTTTACTAACTTTTGGGTCTTTTGAGCTATAAGGCTTAACATCTTCGATCATTTGGGATTTTAATGGAAAAGAAAATGTTTAAACTGAAGCAAGAAAATTGCTATCTGCAGATCATATGCTACATTTATTTGCATGTAACAAAAATGCTGTTGACATTCTAATCTCTTAAACATAACTTAGGTGGTCACATTAGTATTAATTTGTGTTGTTTTATATTAAAAAATTTTGGATAATGAAAGGTGAGAGGCTTACTTTTGTCTGCTGGGTTGGTTTCAACCATATTAACGAAAGACTGTAATATTTCAGCTTAAAATACTGGAGGAAAATGTTTTTAGAACCAATGTGGTTGCATTTTGTTTTGTGGCATGTTTTTCAAAGCAGTTTCTATCTTAATTTAAAAAGGAGACTTAGCTTCCTTCCATGTTATGGAAGACTGAAGACTGAGATCATTCTGTTAATAAGTTTTATGAGCTTCTTACATGCTTGTAGTTGTGAAGTATTTTGTTCCTGTCTCAATCTTAAACCGTCAACAGCATGGTTAGTTGCCATGAGTATTGATTTGATTCTGAATCGCCTTAACGTCAATGTTTAAAAAAAGAAATCACTGATTTGTTATGCAGGGTCTACTGTTAATAACTACAGCAGTCTACCAGACACCTATTTGGTAGCAGTCACAATATTGCAGATCGTCTCTGCCCTGATTTTGTCACTTGTGAAATGCAGACTGTGCCTTTGTTGGGACCGCTAGGAGGTTTAAGGGAGTTACTCCACTTAGAGTGCTCAAAGGTTCTGTGCAGAGTAAGCATCAAATACGCATTAGCTTTTACGGTCATCGTCAGAAACAACGATGACAGTTCGGCAGTGGGCGGTTTTCTTTCCATTTATTTCGTAAAAACAAGAAGCTTGAGGTGAATTAAGGAAGCTTCCCCGATCACAGAAATTCAGTGGGTGGAATTGACATCATCTCTGGCTGCATGCATCCCTCAGGTAGCGGGGTAGACAGGTAACAAGGCGACAGAAAGTACAGGAGATAAATGAACATGGTGAAATGACAGAGAGTAACAAGGTGTTTTCTTCTATGAACTTCTTGAAAGGAATGCTTATTTGTTGTGTGGTAGCAATGTGTACAGAAAAATAGCTCCCTCCTCATCCACCGCTATTTCTGCACTAATAGTCACTTCCATGCTTTTTTCTGCATTCGTAGAAATACGTAAACACGCAGCAATTTTGTTGTGGTTTTACATGAGGTGGATTCTATACACATCACTGTGTCACTTTCTTGTGTTGGTTTGCCTTGAAAAATAAATCACCAGAAGTTTTGAAAGCATGTGGTGTTTGCTGTTAGCATTGGGCCTGTCCAGGACTGGCCTAGAAAGAAAAAACCCCGTCGTTTTCAGAGATGAAGTCAGCCTGTTTATTACCATAGTCTTCATTTAATTCTGACCACTTAGTCCCATCTTTATTGGACAAAACGTCTTGAAGGGGGAGGTTTCTAGGGTATTTTGCTACTACTTGTTTTCACTAAGATTTTATTTTTTTAATGTGGATCGTTTTTAAAGTCTTTATTGAGTTTGTTACAATATTGCTTCTGTTTTATGTTTTGGCCACAAGGCACCATGTGATTTTAGTTCCCCAACCAGGGATTGAACCTGCACACCCCGAATTGGAAGGTATAGTCTTAACCACTGGACCACCAGGGAAGTCTCCCTACCTAGTGCCTTTTTTTTTTTTTTTTTTCACTGTTCTATTTTTCTTATTTCTGATAACTCTTAACTCTATCATAGCACCCCTGAATTATTTTCCCTTGTTTTCCTAACTACCTACCTACAAACTTACCTGTTCATTTTGTCTTTTCTTTGGTCAATTCCATGCTGATTCTCTGGCACACATTCCTTCATTCACGTATATACAGATTTTACATTTTAAAAGACAGACTTGCTGCTTTCACTCCCTAATAAAGAACTTCAAGGGATCTGTTTTTCCACTGTTAACAGTACTGCAAAAGAAGACATATTTTAACATACAGGTGCTTTTATTTATGAGAAATGAACTTCTAAAAATAGAATTTCTAGGCGAGGTGTGTGTTTCTTTTCTATCCTAATACATATTGCCAGATCGAATTCCAAAAAGACTGTAGTGCTTTGACTTTGATCGGCTCAGACCCATCTGCACATCAATAGATCACAATGTTGCTGCCACTTTAGTGAGGAACTGTGGCTGATTTATTTAACTGCTCTCTGGAGGGTACTTTTCCACTTCAGCCCTCTACCGTGGGTCTGGGAAGAGCAGAGTAAACCGTGGAGCAGGTCCACCCGTTCCCAGGTGAAACCATCACCCAAGCCTGTGGGCTGGGGGCTCAGACTCTGAGCGGCAGCAGGGCTAACTGCCGAGGTGGTACAGTGGCGGCCGGGACCCTAGACAGGAGTCTGTGCAGTCAGCCAGGACGGTTACTGCATTCTTGGCAGAAGGGCAGCAGTTAAAGCAAAAAAGGATCTTTTTCCAAGAAGGAAAAGCCATTTAATAAGTTTGGGTCAGTTTGCTCCTAACAGCACTGCATTTGAACAGGAGAAACCCCAGGAGCTTGGCAAAGCATGTTGCTGGCCAGCCTTCCCACCAGCTCACAAGTTTGAGGCTCTCCGGGCAGAGCCTGGCTCTCCGCTTTGACTACAGCCATTTAATATCATTCCTAGTTAACAGCAGAGTGAAGGCGGAGGAATCTTTGCCCTCTTAGTCCAGAAGAGTAAGATTTAGTGACTAGCAAGCCGTAGTCCAAGTAACCTCACCGCAGAGGGGCGGGCAGTCTGTCTGCTCTGCGGGCTGTGTGCCTAGATGTGCGGCTTGGAGCCCCGGTACTCCAAAATTGACATTGATGTTTATGAATTGGGCAGTGCTTTCTCTCTTAGTAGATGAATCAGCATTTGTGTCTGACTAACCAGTGTGAAAGTCTGATTTTATAGTGTGTCAGGGAGTTGTCGTGTACCTGTCTCGTGGATAAATAAAGTAAAAACTCAGTACGTTTATATAAATATTTTAAAATACAGTGTGTTCTACTTTTTCCATTTCACCTAGGGAGATCTTGCCAAAATAAAATCAAGTTTGAGTGTTTACAGCGTAAGAGAAAACCAGCTCATGGATTTTGAATTTAGGAGAATTGTGTTTATTTTTGTTTTAATTTTTTTCCTCTCCCAAATAAATATTTCTAATGAAATAAACAGATCTGATCATCTAATGATGGATTATTTGAATGAAGATGGAAACAAACTTGGAAATGTTGAAAATGAGCTGGCTTATACTATTCAAAAAGCTGCAGCACCTGCAATTGATAAAAATTAGTACAAACATATCAAAAATCTTGGAAGAAACATGTGGCTCAGTCAGGGCCAACTTGGACAGAATCATAACACTGGCTGCTTAGAGGAAATAACTCAACATTCAGCTAATCAGGGATGTTAATCTGAAGTGAAGATTGAAAATTGTGACTTGGTTAGGATTGCTCAGGGCGAAGGTTAACGCTGAGAAAGACATGCTTGATTTCTTAGGATTTTTTTTTTTCCTTACTGTGAATTTCAACAACTAGAATGTCACAGTTACACAAAATTCACTGTCTTTAAAGTGATATCTCAGTGATAATTTATCAAGATATATTCTGTTTTAGGGATCTAATTTTGTCCACTTTTGCAGTCACATCCATTGCTACCATGGTCTCTAAGGTGTAGGGCCTGTGGTTCTATGTACGAGGTCAGCCCAGAGGGGAGTTATTCAAAAAGAAGCAAAGCTTACTGAACCCCCACCTTGTACACACACACGTCCAAGCATGACTTCCTGCAGTCAGTCATGTGGCGTTATTTTGCTTTTGACAAACATGTTACAATATTATTTTAAAACTTTATCATGTTGACCTCATGAACCTATTTCTTTCATCCAGGCTTTCTCCGCAGTGGCACTGTTGACACCTTGGACTAGACAGTTCCTTGCTATAGGGGACTTTCCAGGTCATCCTATGATATTTAGCAGAATCTTTGGTTTCTGCCCACCAGATGCTGATAACACACTCAGATGGTTTCCAGGCGTGGTCAAGTGTCTTAGAGGCAAAATCAACCCTAGTTGAAAATAACTGCTTGAAACAGTTATCTAAATAAAACACGGACATGTCTAAAAAGTTCACAGAGGTATGTGAGTCTCCATACTACCCACCTAGAGACCACTTCTGCTACATCAAGATAATGAATATTAACAATTTCTTAATCTTCCAGAAATTTGTCATGCATGCAGGAGTGTATCCATCTACTCCATGTAACCATGACCATTCAATATGTACCCTGGTATTTTTCATGTAACACTGTATCAGTGAGAGTTCAGTATTACCATGGGCATAGACCTATATTGCTTTTTTAAATGTCTGCCTAGTATTTCTTTGTTCTAGATGAATTATATCTATTTAACCATCCTCCAGTGTACACGGTGGATCCTAGTTTCTTATCCTTCTAAATAATGCCATGGTAACCCCCTAGTATTAATATTTTATGTTGAATGCTATATGATTATAGCTTTAAGATATAGAGTATGTTCCTAGAAGTGGAATTGCTAGATCAAAGGAAAAATATATGAAACATATTTGTGGACAGTGCTGTATTGCCACCTAGGTATGAAAGTAGCTGTTTTCTCAGGTCGTCAAACTTTTAAATCTTTGACCATTTGTTGGGTGAAAAATGATATCCCTTTGTGTGTATGTTTCACAAAAAATGAGATTTCCTACATTTACAAGTGATTTTGTGTCCTGTGATCCCCCTGCATGTGCATTCTTGGCCTGTTTTTCTAACAGCTTGTTGGGCATTTTCTTCGTCATTTGAGGAACTCTTTATAGAGTAAGGAAATTAGATCTTCATAGATGTTACAAATAAGTATTTATATATACTGTTCATCTTCTTTCAGCTTTATTAATGTTTGTCTCTATAGAAGTGTTTCAAGTGTATTTCTCTTTTTGTATGATTTCTGAAAATTAATGTCATATAGAGTCTATTTCACATACAAAAAAATAACTTTTTTTCCTGCTGTCTCCTAATGCTTTGCATTGGGTGTCATGGTTAAGTATTCAAGCCATCTGTAATTAGTTTCAGTATATGGCATGAGACCAAAACAACCTAAAACTTTTCCCAAATACTGTGGTAACATTATATATTAAAGGGCATTTCAACAGAGTGAGATAAATGTGGCTTATGAACCAAATGCTGTTGACATAATTGCCTTCTGTCTGGGTTCAAAGTAATGAAGCTGGATCCACCTTTGGCACTCATAGGAACCAGTGGAAGGCCATTACCTCTCTGTAAGGAAGGACAGTGACCTCAAGATGACAGGCGAGGGCCTTGTCCGTTGTAGGATTTTGTAAGTTGGGGTTATGAATTCAATCTTATTTGAATAGTGTTTCTTTTTCACATTTCTCTGGTACTTAGCATATATTTGGGGATTCATATTTTTAATCCTTTCCGCATTTTTCAGTGTATTATTAATGTAACAGACATATTTGGTATTGCTTCTGTCATCACATTTTATGTTATGTTTTCAGCTCTTGCTGTTTCCTTGGTTTCTACCTTTTGCTGAAATTCTCCTCATGCTTTATTTCCCTAAGGGCTTGTGAACACTCACTGCTGACTTCGGGTATTGTCTAACTGTGCTGGAGAAACATGACACCAACTTGACTTTTCCCCTTGTAGGCTAATTGGTTTTCCTGCTTGAATATATTAAAGAGTTGATACTACAAAAGTCATTAACTGATACATCAGGGTGCCCATGGCTGTTTATCTTTTTGTAGCTGTTGTTTTGTTTTCTGGGGACAAAGGGTGTCTTCTGTACTTATTGGCTGAGTAAGGTTTTAGACTGTTTCAGGAGTTTTTCTTCTATTATATCTTTGAACATTTGTTTCTAGTCTACGTTTTCTTTAAAGGTACACCTTTTCGGACTTTTGTTGTTATATGTGGAAGGCTGTCAGTTTCTCCTAAATTCAGTGTTAACTTTTGTCCTTTGCCCACCATTTTTCTACTCGAGCCTGTCCTTCCCAACCCAGACTAGTTTCAGCAGTGTCCATCCTGAGTTTTGTTTCCCGTTGTGTGTGTGCTCAGATGCTCAGTTGTGTCCAACTCTCTGTGATGCCATGGACTGCAGCCCACCAGGCTCCTCTGTCCATGGAATTCTCCAGGCAAGAATACTGGAGTGAGTTGCCATTTCCTCCTCCAGGGCATCTTCCCAACCCAGGGATTGAACCCACATCTCTTGCATCTCCGGCATTGGCAGGCAGATTCTTTCCCACCAGTGCCATGTGGGAAGCCCATTTTTATTTCCCTTTATGTGTCCTTAATCTGTCTCATCAGCCTCTTATTATTTGTTTCCCTCTTTGGTATCTTACACATCTTGTTCCAGCTTGTTTCAGTGAAAGGTCACATCTTCGTTGGCTCTTTTAGGCTTGTCGAGAGCATTCAAAATATTTTTCTATGCTTTGAACTGGTTCTTTCTATGGAGATTGTTTCATATTTGGCCATTTATTTATGCCACATTATTTAATTTATTTTTTGTTATGTTGTAGTGACGCCTAGGGGGGGGGACCTCAGTTTTTCAGAACTCTTTCCTATCAGTGGTTTGTCTCTTCCGCCTGGGTCACCTGTCCTATTGCTGCTGTGACCACCTCCCTCACCACCGTTTTTTCTCTGCAGGTGAGTTGGAGGCCTCTACACCTCATGGTGAATTTCTGTGTATCACAGCTTTCCTGTTAGGTGAATCTGCATTTATTTCCTTTTGGTTTACCTCAATTAGCATCTGCCACATTGATTGCCCTTTGCTCCCTACTGGGCCCTGCCATTCTCCTCCTCCATCACTCACGAGGAGAGGAGGCATGTATGTGTATAGTGTGCCTGCTATGTTAAATCAGTCTCAGGACATCAGTCATGACTCACCCCTACATCAATCTCACCCTCTAAATAAGAGCTGATTCTGCTCTTTCTGGGCTTGTTTCACCTCTTTCTTGGAAACCTTTTTACTCTGAAGGGTTTAAAAAAAATTTTTTTTTCTGTTTTCTTTTAATTAATTAATTAACAAGGCTGTGTCGGGTCTTCGTTGTGGCATGTGGGATCCTTTCATTGCTCCACCAGATTCTCTAGTCGGGGCTCACAGGCGCAGTAGTTGCCGTGCACAAGTTTAGTTGCTACGCAGCATGTGGGAGTCTTCGTTCCCCAACCAGGGATCAAACCGAGGTTCCTCGCATTGCAAGACAGATGCTTACCCACTGGACCACCAGGGAAGTCCTGTCTCTGAAGGTTTTGTCTGCTGTTGACGTTCTCGTCTTATTGATCAGTTTCTATTCTATGTCATTTGTAGTTTTAACTAAGGCTATCTCATAGTTTCACTGAAAATAGCTACTTCTTTTTTGTTTTCAATTATTTTTGCTGCTTTCAGTTGCTATTAGGGAGGTCAGGGAAGTAAAAATATTACTACTCTACTGTCAACAAAAACCAATAAATTAACCGAAATAATCAATAAAATAGTTCTGTTTGCTAGGTATTTATCAATGTTCACTCAGTTGTGTGAGAAAAGGACAAAGAAAAGTATAACACAATCTTGGAAAAATTAGGTTAAGACCCTTAAAACACTTTAGAATTGTGTTTGTATCTTGTATGGATCTGGACTCTCATTGCACTAAAAGTTTGGTTGAAGTACTGATTGCCGGGGCCTCACATGGTAGGGAAGCCATGTGAATAAAACTGTTGTTTTAGGGGTGGCTAATCTTTAAATTGGGTTTCCCAGGTGGCTCAGTGGTAAAGAATCCACCTGCCAAGGCAGGAGATGCAAGAGATGTGGGTTCAATCCCTGGATTAGGAAGATCTCCTGGAGGAGGAAATGGCAACCCCTTTCAGTATTCTTGCCTAGAAAATTCCATGGACAGAGGAGTCTGGTGGGCTACAGTACACGAGGCTGCAAAGAGTCAGACACGACTGAGCACACGAGTACTTTATGAACTAAGAACACATGTGACCAACAGTGGAGTGTCTGGTTTTTTCTTTTTTTTTTTCTTTTTCACTTTTATCTATTTGAAAGCCCTACAAAGATAAGTCATATTTATCAAGTCAATTTTATAGGGAAAAGAGCATGAAGTAGAGATCCTTCCCGTATTGAGAATGTGCTGACACGAAACATTAGATATAAATTAAACATAAATTGCTTTTCTATAAATATGTGCAGGCTACCTCTTAAAATCGATGAATGCCTTCAATGTACAGTTTCCTTAAAATGTTGGTGTTTGTGATGTTGGGAATCTGTATTTTATGGAAGAATAACCTCGGTCCTCTGGCTCTGTGTCCCTAGGCAGCTGTGTCCAGCTGGTGGTCCACATTCCCCAAGATTCCTTTAGTGAATGGAAACATTTAGGTCAATATTGATATAAAACTTCATGAACTTCCTTCTCTTTCAGCTTTGGTTTGCCTTCGTTAATGGATTTTCTGGGCAGATTTTATTTGAACGTTGGTGCATTGGCTTGTACAACGTGGTAAGTAAGCACTCTCCCTCTCCCTCTGACAGCATGCAGGGCCGCTCTGTTTGTGTCTTGGACGCAGAGCTAAGTCCCTCATCTGCATCCACTGCTCACATACATCTTTAGGGCCTCCGTTGCTGCCACACATCCTGCAGAAGTACAAACTCCCCACACATGGTTTCAATCATCGCAGATCATTCCTGAATAACCCCATGAAATTATTAACCCATATATCTTGATAATAGACCCTTGTTACCTCCTGACTAAATGCCTGGGCAACATTTCCATGTTTGCAGCTCCAGAAAAAAAATTTCTGAACTGTGTCTAAACTCATTCAGCTCCATAATTTCATTTCTGAATCCATCAACCCAGATGTGAATGTACAAAACCTAACCTGGTGTCCTTTCTGCCCTTCTTAAAAGCATATGTGTCCGTGTGGATGGACATTTCCTCCCACAGTTAGTGCTAAAGTAATGAGTTCTGACTCCCAGCTCCTGTGGCAAATGGTCTTCAGTTTATTTGCTATTTTTTTATGATTTTCGAGTTCTCATTTCATTACTTGACTGTAACAAATTCAAAAGCTAAAAATAAGTACCAACTATAGGCTAACATGACTAAGTAGCTACTTAGCCTTTTGTTTTCCTGGCAAGGGGTGTAACTTAAGGCACCTTTCTTGAATTGTGCTTTCACACTTCTGTTTTGGACCCTAACTCTGACATTCTCTGCCTTGGGGGAGTTTATACTCTGAAACAGCCATCATAGGTAGGCATAGATGGAAGTTACCAGACATACAATAATATAAATCATGGTGCTATAAATATTTAGAGTTTGTATATACATTTGTGGCTGGATATTCAAGTCATCCATCTACTCAGTCCCCTCTTTTTTTTTTTAAGTAGCCACTCTGCTAGGTGCTCTGTATTTTAATAAAATACTGCATGCAACACATAGAACACACAGCTTCAGCCCTGTAGAGCTCAACAGATGAAGAGGGTCACATGTGGAGACTAAGATGGTGCTGAACCAAGTTCAGATCTTGGTTGGTCAGTTGATAACTGTGTTACTCACCGCAAAGTACACTAGTACGTTTTTTGCTAATAATTGTGCCCCCAAAGGCAAAAGTGACAAGTGGAGAGAACAGAGCTGAATTGATGGCCATTTATCACCTATGCTAGAAAAGCCACTCTAACCACCTACCACATAGAAAGGGCCTCCCCTTGGGCAGGTTGTTAACTTTGCAGGACTTAGAAGTGTTTTGAGTAGGTTAAAATTATGTGACCATTCAGGGGGAAATATACTGACTGCTCCACAGTGATTTAGTATTGGAAAAGGCCAACCCTGGCCCACATACGTATAGTATTAATAACTGGAAGGCTGAGACCTAAGAAACTGTGCTTTAGCACTAGGAATTGAAATACACATCACTTGGTTACACAATAAAAGGAGTTTAGGCCTGCTTTCATGCTCAGGCAGAGCATTGAACCCTCTCCTTAGTTCTCTGCCATATTGGGCAGTTCAGGTTCATCCAGCAAACTCGTAGCTGTGATACATCAGATGTTGATGGGCTGTGGGACTGTGTTGGTCAACGTGGTCCTCAGATCACATGCATGAGCATCACCAGGATTTCTTTGATAATGTGGATTCCTGAGCACCGTCCCAACTTAACAAAGAGTTTCCCAAAGATACTGAGAAACAAAATAAAATTTTTAGCAAAACTTTCTAGCAGTGGTTATCCACATTAAAGTTTGACCCCCTAGGGTTTGGGATGTATTTTTTAACTGTAACTTAAAAATCCAGAGGAGAGAGATTATTGCAGCTGAGAAGTGAATTCCCAGGTGAAAAGGTCCTGTTACCACAGTGTGGAAGTCGGTCACCAGGAAGTGGTGGCAGAGAGTTGGGACAGTCAAGTCCAGTGGGCTCAGAGGGTCATTGACCTCGCAGTCCATCACGGAAGGGCCAATGCTTTTGAGGACTGAAAGTCTGCTCGCCTCCCTTGGAAATTGTCTTGGTAACTTTTGTTTGAAATAAATAGAAACTTAGGGAAAAGATGTAAAAAGGTATACAGAACTGTATGCCTTCATCCATCAGTTATTAGCATTTTGCCCCCACTGGCATTCTCTCTCAAGACACTCACATGTGCACATATAGTCAAACACATGCACACACTGCAACACATGTATTTCTGAGCTAATTGGGAATCAGTTAAGACATCATGTCCCTGGGACTTCCCTGCTGGTGCAGTGGCTAAGACTCTGCTCTTCCAATGCAGGAGACCTGGATTCAATCCCTGGTCAGGGAACTAGATCGCACATGCTGCAACTAAGACCCAGGGCAGCCAAATAAATAACAAATAAGCGATTTACTAAAAAAAAAAAAATTTTTTTAAGACATCATGTCCCTCTGCTTTATCCTTAAGTGCACAGCTGGTAAGACCAGTTCTCTTATATAATCATAGTATGATGATCAAAATCATGAAGTTTAATATGGCTACAACACTGCTGTCTAATCTATATGTACCTGCATGCTAAGTCGCTACGGTCGTGTCCAACTCTTTGTGACCCTTTGGGGTATAGCCCGCCAGGCTCCTCTGTCCATGGGATTCTCCAGGCAAGAATACTGGAGTGGGTTGCCATGCCCTCCTCCAGGGGATCTTCCTGACCCAGGGATCAAACCTGGGTCTCCTTTCGCTCCTACATTGCAGGCAGATTCTTTTACCGCTGATACACTGGGGAAGCCCTTACCAGCCCATATTCCAATTCTGTCATTATTCTTCTGTTTAGTATTTCCTTCCTCTCCAGGTTGCTCCACAGATACCCAGGGCAAGAGGCAGTTAGTGACATCTGAGACAATGCTAATGACTGCTTTTCTGGGCTGGGGTCGCTCTTCCCATTTTCTTCAAGCAATATTGCTTTTCCTTCTTCAGTACTTAACTCTTCATGTTTGATTCGCCAAACCAGCTAAAGCAGCAAGTTACTGTTTCCCAATTTAATTCTCACAGAGCTGAATTAAATAGCTCTGAAACTAACTTCAGATTCCTCCATATCCTGAAGTCATGGATCAATGCCATCCTATTAGATGTTAATTATATCCACAGTCAAATTTCTACATCATTTTATTTTATGGGTAGAATGAGACCAAAGAAGCCACCAGTGACAAAAGCTACCATGATCAAATGGATTTCAGTTACATTTTATCCATTTTTTTGTGTGAAGAGATGACTTTTTAACAACAAAGAAATGTATCCGACTTAATTTTATCAAGCCAGCAGAATTTGAAGAAAACTGATCCCAGCTTCACTTATAAACAGAAATGTACAAATTATAAATAAGGTGTCAGCAAATAGAGTTCAACAGTGTATCAAAAGGATAAAATATTTGACAGATAATTGGTTTATTTCAGAAATGTAGGAGATTCAAAACTTTAAAAAACTTTCTAAATATCACTGTATCAGCCAAATAAAGAAGAAAAATGTGATCCCATCAGTAGATGCTGCAAAAGTTATTGAGTCAATCCAAATGTCAGTCCCAAAATAAGGAATCTAAGTAACATAACATAGAAGGAAGTCAATCGGCTATAATGCATACTATTTATGAAAAACTAGTACCATACTACCATAAATGGTAAAATCCTAAAACTGTTTCATTTTACATAAGAAATTAGTCAGGGATTCCTGTCATCACTATATAATTCAGCATTGTTTGGGAATTTTCAGCAACTGCCAAGAAAATTAAATAGCTATTACAAATACTAGGAAAAAGTAAAATATTTCTGTGCTCATATAAATATGTGAACCAAAAATGGCTGTGTAAATATGTTCATATGACTGTACATCTAAAAAGCCCAAAACATACCAGTAAAAAAATGATAGAATTATAAGAAAATTATAAAATTGTAAGATTTTGATTGTAAGTTATAAATCTATAAGACAATGATAAATTATAAGAAAATCTAATAAGATGACTAGATTCATAATAAATACATGAAAACCAATAGCTTTTTCTGACCTGGCAGTCACTAGCTATTTTTGTTTAGTATTGCAGTGAGATTTAGAAATGGAAGGAGAATAATAATTCCTTTCAAAATAACCATTAGAACTCTACATTTCATAGGAATAATTTTTGTACTGAGGACTTCCCTTGTGGCTCAGCTGGTAAAGAATCTGCCTGCAATGTGGGAGACCTGGGTTCTATTCCTGGGTTGGGAAGATCCCCTGGAGAAGGGAAAGGCTACCCACTCCAGTATTCTGGCCTGGAGAATTCCATGGACTGTATAGACCATGCGGTCGCAAAGAGTCAGACACGACTGAGCGACTTTCACACAGTATCATAAAAAACTTAGTATCAACCCTTCCAAAATTAGTATGTAAATTTATGTGATTCCAATTAGAATCCTGATGAATGATTGTTTGGGTGGGAGAGGATAGGGGAAGGGAATTGCGTAAAATGATATTGAAGTATAAATGGAATTAACAGGTGCCTGCCTAAGAGTAAATATGCAAAGCATGTTCAGAAAAGAACAATCAGAGGGTAGACTTATCTAAACATCAAACCGTGTTGTAAAGCTGCCACAACCGCATCAACATGGTACTGAGAGAATTGGGCGGATCAGTCAGGGAACTTAGCACTAAATCCCAGTTCTAGCTTCTAGATCTGTAACATGTGAGAGTTTAATAAGTAAATGTCCAAGGTGATATTTTAGTGTGGTGAAAAAGTTTGGATTGTGTTCTCAAAACTGGCTATTTATAGGGAAAAAAGTAAAATTGGACTCCTTTCTTATCCAGCATAGATACATTAATTTCAAAAAAACAAAATTGAGACATAAATTTGAGAAGTAAAACTATAAAAATCCTGCAAGAAACTCCTGACGTAATTGCATGTTGAAAAACTCTTCTTGATCTTATAGAAATTCAAAGCATTTTATATGACAAATGAAACCGTAAAGAAAGCCAGTAGACAAAAAGTGTATTTGGAGGAAATTTTATAATAGAAAGACAGAGTTCAAGAACTCTTAGAAAAGCAGATAAACCATGAATTGAAAATGGACAAAGGACCTGATGTTGCGCACAATTCCAAATCCTCACATCCAGCAAATACATGAAAACATGGTCAGACTCACTGGTGGCCCGGGAATGTTTATTTTTAGAAGTAGTCAAATCTTCAGTTTTTCTAAGTGGAGAGTATTAAATAGAATATAACAAGCAATTGCTGATAGGAAAGCAGGGAAAAGATTGTGTCCTTCATGAAAGGAGAGAGAAACCATTGGGACGTTTTCTGAAAGCAGCCAAGCAGCATCCTATGAAGTTAAAAATGTATTTGTTTTTTAAAATCCCATAGCCCTACTTCTGGGAATCCTTCACAGAGAAATAAAAGATATAGGATAGATATTATAATATATTCTAGGTGTTTACTACGTGATGGTTGTGGCAACAGAGAACTGGAAACAAGATGAATGCCTATCCATAGGTGATGGTTGAAAAAATATGGTCCACTTATAGTATGAATTATTATGTGAGCATGAAAATGACTGCTTTGGGGTCAAACCCTGGGAACTTGGGGGCTTCCCATGGTGTTTTGTTTAATGAGAAAAATACAATGAAGAAAGTGTGTATGATGGATTGTTTCTGAAAAACGAGTAATGATCCCTGACGTGTGTGTGTGTGTGTGTGTGTGTGCGCGCGCACACACACACAGTACAATCCAGGTGAGATATCTGGCAGGTGGTTAGCCTGGGGATGCAGAGGGCCAGAGGATTTGAAGTAGGTAGGAGGAAGTCAAGTGAAAAAAGGAAAAGAAGAAACAGCCGGCTGTGTACATAATGTGTGGATCGCTCCTTCAGCCCGACAGTGAGGGTGAGTTTATATATACACTGAGTGTGCAGCGCTTCTGAGATGTCTGTGGGGCACCTTCCTGTAGCGTTTGTCATTGACATCTTTTTCTCCTTGAGATCTTTAGAACATGGACATCCCGGGGCTGTTCTCCTCTGCTCCCAGTTGAAGGTGGAGCCGGCCAGTTTTCCGGGCCTCACCCCAATGCACTCTGGTTGCCTTGTCCCAGCAGACTTAGGACAGGCTGACTCCTGGCCAGACATCCAGGCTGCTGGGAACTGATATGCACTCAGCACTTTCTCGAGACGCACATTCAGTTCTCATGGCCCCCAGAACTTGGCGGGCTTGAGGGTACGGATTTGGTCCATGCTGAGCAGAGAGCGGCCCATGCTCACACCCGAGGAGGAGGTGGCCCGTAGATATGCCAGACTGGGATGACATGCTTGTTCTAGCCCTCTGCTTCAGCACCCAGCTTTCTCTTTCCGGAACACAGATGGAAGCCTGTCACATGCTATGGAGGACAGGCAAATGTCAGCACCCTCTGCTCAGCATATCCAGAGGTCATTCTGTCTCCATCGCAGCCTTGTCTCCTGCCGTGTCCCCGGCCACCCTGGATGACCTCCAGGTCCCCCCAAATGTCCTGTGTGTGTTTGAGCCTCAGAACTTTGTGACGGGTGCTCGTTCCGTGGGGTTGCTGCCCCCTGTCCCCTCCCACTCACACCCCTCGCCATCCTGCCAAACTCTACAGGTGCAGTAGCTTCCAGGCCAGAGGCTCTGTGGTCCAAGCATCCTTCCTTGGCTCCCCCGCTTCCTGCATCATCTCCCCAGGAGTGACTTTGCAGAGCATGCTGTTGTGTATGTATGTTCTGTGCCTGTTGCCAGCTGCCGCATCCCCACCTCTGCAGTAGACAGAGTTCCAAGGGGTCAGGGACCTGCTTCTTTGCCTCCTTCCTTCCTTCTGTTCTTAAATCTCTCCCTTCCTGGGGGTTATCACAGTATCTAACCATCATGTATTCCCAGTAAAGTGAATGAGTAAGTGGGTGGAGGACATTGTGCTTCCTGAAGAGTGAGCAGAAAATCAAGGTACATGGGGCCTCGGCTCCCACAGAAAAATACCCCCACACCACACAGAGCCCAGCGTGTCAGGTTCAAAGTCACAGCTCAGCTGCAAAGGAAGGCAGTTACTCCTTGAACCAGAGCTCTTGGCTAGTCACATTTTTAGGATGTTGGTCTTAGTGTTCTGTGTCAATTTGTTTTATGCTGATTAGGCAACAGTGTAAAATGACCTTTCATTTATTTTCTCTGATGGGAGGGTGTCCAGGGAGTCCCTGAACCTCGGGTTTGGACTTGACCTGAAGTTATGGCGTTGTCGCGTCGATCTAAACCTCCGGGGCTGCAGGAGTCGGAAGGGCCTCTGCTAACGGCTCACTGTTATCTCCGCAGATTTTCACGGCGCTGCCCCCCTTCACGCTGGGCATCTTTGAGAGGTCTTGCAGCCAGGAGAGCATGCTGAGGTTCCCACAGCTCTACAAGATCACCCAGAACGCCGAGGGCTTCAACACCAAGGTGAGCCACGTGTGCACATGGGACCCCTCAGAAAGGCTGGAGACCCCGCCGATGCTCGGAGGGAGCGCTTGAAGGAAGGCAAAGCCCCAGACCTCCCCCAGGATGGCACACCCGGGGAATCTGAGCTGCCTGACCAGGCAGGAAGCATCCAGTTTTCCTGTTTAACAAAGCCTTCTTCCCCACCTGCACCCCTGATGGCCACGTGGCCAGTGGCCCCCACACCCCGAGGCCTGTAGGATCCAATCCTCCCCCATCCCATCGAGCCCCGTCACCTGGCACGGTCCTCGCTCCATCACTGCCTGGTTCTCAGTGACAGAGAAATATTCCTTCAGGAGAATTGGCCAGAGGTGAATGCAGGAATCAAGTCAGACATGGCTGTTGTTTCTCAGTCTGGAGAATCGGTAAAGAGAAGACATCTAGACAGACAAGGAGTAGGGATCCAGGGCTGAGCTGAGCAGGAGCAGGCTTAGGTGTTGCAGGGTCCTCCGATCAAGAGTAGCCAAGGGGTCTGGTGGGTCACTGGCCAGCCAGCCACATCTGGGGGGCAGCAGTGAGGACCCACCCTGAGGAGGGCAGTTGCCCAGCTGGGCTGGAGGCAGAGATGCCCATATGCCTGCATTTGCCATGTTTCCATCTCCAGTGTTCATGCAGGAGGGGTTTCAGGGGCTGGAACTGAGGTTCATTGCCCCGTTCAGTTAAGACAGCAGGTGCTGGTTGAGTGTGTGACCCGCCTGTGTGACCACTGTCGGGGCCTGAGATAGGGTCATCTGGGAGTCCTGGGCAAAGAGCAGTCCCTGAAGACCTTGTTCTGAGCCAGGTGTTGTGACAGTCCTCCTTCAGAGCGGTCTCATGTTCTGGAAAGCATGATAGCTGTGTCCACATCTGGAAAAAATACGAGGGATCCTGCTGGATCTCGTGTGTTCCACACACAAGGAGATGGGAGTGACTGATTGTGTTCTTGTTCACGGTGGCTCTGTCCATGAGAAATAGGGTCTCTTTGTTCAGCGTGAACAAATCTGTGATCAACAGAATCAAATCTGTGATCTACAGAGTTTGAATTCAAAGGCTGCATGAGGTGGGGGTAGGGAGTGGACCCATTGGAAAGAGCAGAGATGAGGGTGCTCGGAGACTAACCTGTAGGCATTTTGAAGATGGGGGGGTGGCATGTAAAGGTCAGGGAAGAGATAGGGAAATCATCAACATTAAAGTAGGAAGATCTCATTGTCTTATCATTTCTCATCATTTTCAGTTGTCCCGTCACTAGTTAAGAGCAAGCAGTTCCTAGTATGATGTGTAGATTTTTAAAGAAATTCAATCTGGCTTTAGTAATTCTTTCATCTCAGGGTTAAAAGCATGATTGAAATGCATTTATGAATCTGTAATTTAGAAGAAACGACTGGTTTAGAACTAAAGTTCTGTTATTTGACCTTTCAAGTGTTAAACAGAATCTTTAACTCTGAATGATACTCATCTAAATCCTAAAAACCGAAAATGGGAGGGATATTCAGGGGTGAAACAAGAGAGTGAGCGTGCTGTGTGAGAATTCACATGTTAAATGTTTTTAATGCTTTCCAAAAGGATGGTTTCAGTCTCTTCAGTCCCACTGTGACCTGTTACCCCTTTTTTTTTGAGTGATGGTAAAATGTTGCTAGCTTGCTTTCAGTTCTAAAGGAAATGGATCATCATTTATTTTTCAGATGTGGGTAGATCGTATATTGTCCTGTGTATATGTGAATATCTCTTTAGGTCTTTGTACTCAAGGAATATTATCTGGAGACAGCCGGCTCATTTGTAGCTAAAAAGGAGGAAATTGGTTTTTTCCGCCTTCTGGAGCTGGAATTGCCGCCCGCATCCCTGACAGTGAGGGGCTTGTTGAGCCACACAGAGGTCAAGAGTGTGGGCAGTTCCTGACAGCCTCGGTCTGTTTTCCCTTAGGTTTTCTGGGGTCACTGCATCAACGCCTTGGTCCACTCGCTCATCCTCTTCTGGTTTCCCATGAAAGCGCTGGAACATGGTAGGTAATGGCTTCGTGATTCAACTCTCAGCAAGTAGCTTTGCAGCCCCTCCACGCCAGTTGTTCACAAATTTTTTTCCCAGTTCCACAGGCCTAGAGATCACGGGAACAAATTTCAGAAGAAAAACATACATAACATCTAATGAGAGCTAGTCTCGGGCTTTATAGCTTGTAGGTTTCACCCCTTCTGGCTCTAAGAACCCATTTTCTTTCCAGTTGCTTGGAGAGTTTAAACACTAGGAATTTGAAACTTTATTTTTAATAACCATTTGAGTCAAGGATCTTGAAGAAAAGCACTTTACTATAATGAAACATCAATGCCTCTTGCCCTCGAGTTTGAAATTTTCTGTTAATTACTTGGGCTTTCGTTTTCCAAACCTGACGCACCTCTATGCCAAATAACTCAAATCTCATGAGGGTATAATTTTATACCCTGTCTTCTGAAAGTCTCTTTTCCTTGATGTACACTTTTCAAGCAAATGTTTAAAGTTTGTTGGAGGCCGGACTATTCCAGTTGGTTTTAACGGTTTTCTGCTGAGCTGGAGGAGGGTATGCTTGTTTGCATTAATGCATCCAAAATATGGCTTCTTAAAGAGACATACCTTTTAATCTCAAAAAATGAAAATGTATTATGAGAATGTCAGTCTATTACCCCTCTCAAATCGTAATAATACCCCTGGGGAAAGTTACTCCAAATGTTGACTAGACAAGGCCTCTGACTGTTCAGAGAACCAAAGGATATGAAGTTTCCAAGCTTCTTTGTCTGTTCTTCCAAGCTTCTGTGTCAGTGGTTTTTGTGCTTCAAATGGACATGATTCATCCTCACTGATGTGCTTTAACCTGTCAAATACTGATTGTTAGAGAAAATGCATGCACAGCCAATGTGTTATATGTCTTATGACTTATGCTGTTTCATCAGACCTCCTTTTCTTTCAAGGGTCCCTGAGTCTCTTGCTTACTTGTGTGTGTGCTCAGTCGTGTCTGACTTTTTGTGATCCATGGGCTGTAGCCTGACAAGTTCCTCGGTCCGTGGACTTTCCCAGGCAAGAATACTGGAGTGGGTTGCCATTTCCTACTCCACGCCTGAGTCTCTAAATCAGAAAGTAAAATTTTTTGCTTCTAGCCTCACCCCCAAAGGGGCATTCTTGATGAATCATTCTTTGGACGGTGATGCTTTCCTGTGATTCATCTTTATGTGTTGCTGTTGTGTAGTCGTTTCAGTCGTGTCCGACTCTTTGCGGCCCCGTGGACTGTAGCCCACCAGCCTCCTCTGTCATGAGATTTCCCAGGCAAGACTACTGGAGTGGGTTGCCATTTCCTTTACATGTAGTGGTCTTAATTTATTGGGTTGGCCAAAGAGTTCTTTTAATTTTTTCATAAGATCATACAGGAAAACCAAACAAACCTTTTGACCAACCCAATATTTTGAAATGATTCTGTGATTAAGGGCTTACAAAAATAAGAGTGTTGACTGTGCTTTGTATTAGAAGCTCTGGCAGTTTGGTGATAGTGGCTGTCTTTGTATCAGGCTGGGCTGGTGATGGGAGGCAGTTTGTCTGCTGCGCACAAGAGCAGGTTTGGTACGTGTCCTCTGGTCCCCAAGCCCAGCCTTTTGTGCACAGGAAGACTTGTACTCATACTGACTCTGTGTATTATCTCTAGGCCCACCACCCTCTTATGTCTATGCAGACTCTGTAAATACACAGTGCTTGCTTTGGACTCATAGGTATTTTGCAAGATGGTCCTTTACTTGCCCGCTTCAGAAGGAACTAGTGTGACCCCATCTGATCAGATGGTTTTCTGATCCTGAGTCAACATTATGTGCTTTGAGATGGTGGCTTGTAGTTTATGATGGGATCACTATTGTTTACCTAGATCACATCATATAAATCCATCCACTCTCCCAATGTGGTCTGTATTTAAAAGAAGATAGATCCCCAACAGTTACTAGTTTACCTAAGAGGTGTCACCAGCTAAATTTCAAGTTAGCTTCCACCACATGGCTTCCCTGGTAGCTCAGTTGGTAAAGAATCCCCCTGCAATGCAGGAGACCTTGGTTCAATTCCAGGATTGGGAAGATCCACTGGAGAAGGGATAGGCTACCCACTCCAGTATTCTTGGGCTCCCCGTGTGGCTCAGCTGGTAAAGAATACACCTGCAATGTGGGAGACCTGGGTTCGATCCCTGGGTTAAGAAGATCCCCTGGAGAAGGGAAACGCTACCCACTCTAGTATTCTGGCCTGGAGAATTCCATGGGCTGTATAGTCCATGGGGTCGCAAAGAATCGGACACAACTGAGTGACTTTCACTTTATCCACTTCATTCAGATTAGCAATTTGCCTAGCAACCAAAAGGGTGACTTTTTTCCATTTTTTAATCGCCATCATGGTTAGCATCATGATTTCATCATATTTATTAAGCCTTCTGCATAGAGGTTTTCTTTTGCTTATATTATAAACAGTAACCTTTTGACTGAAACTGTTGAAGGTGAAATGAATAGCAAGTGTGAAGTCTATCTGGTAAAGAACAACAGAAGACTGTTGATGCTTTTGGTCACTAGTTGATATCCTCTAGCAAATGGAATGAATATTGTAGGATTCATTTCTAAATTCTCAGTATTAGTACACCACAAACATGTTTACAGTGTCCCTCAGCCCTATTCTTTGATGTGATATTTATCTCCAAGGCCCTGTGATAGAGTCTAAGGGTGGTGGGTAAACGTGGCAACATGGGTCTCACCGTCAAGGCATTCAAAGTCTGGTAAGGGATGCGGATAATTCTAGTACAGGCAGAAAGTAACTCTCAAGTAAAATCCAGAGGAAGTGCTCTCAGATTGCAGGGGGCTGAGAGAGATGTCCTTCATTTAGGATGACTCATGGCTTGTTGGAGGGGATAAGGTGTAGGCTTAGCCTGGAAGTCCAGGCAGAGTGAGATGCGAGGGTTGGAGGGAAGAGCTGAATGAAGGGGGCGATTCAGGACAGATGCGGAGAGTTTAAGAAGTTCATTCCTTACTGGGAGGAAGGCAGAAGAGTTGGAGAAGGTGGGTGAAAACTGGACTGCAAAGAACTTGGAATGCAATGTTAAGAAGCCAAGATAACCCTATATGCAAAACAGAAAAAGAGACACAGAAGTACAGAACAGACTTTTGAACTCTGTGGGAGAAGGTGAGGGTGGGATGTTTCCAAAGAACAGCATGTATATTATCTGTGGTGAAACAGATCACCAGCCCAGGTGGGATGCATGAGACAAGTGCTCGGGCCTGGTGCACTGGGAAGACCCAGAGGAATCGGGTGGAGAGGGAGGTGGGAGGGGGGATCGGGATGGGGAATACGTGTAACTCTATGGCTGATTCATATCAATGTGTGACAAAACCCACTGAAATGTTGTGAAGTAATTAGCCTCCAACTAATAAAAAAAAAAAAGAAGCCAAGACTCCATTTGGAATAATTGAACAGTCAGGAGCATTTAGATTGAGCTGAGTATTTCAAGCAGAGCAGTTTTGGGAAGTTGAATCCATCATATCTTGTAAGGCCGATAGTAGAAGGAAAACTGATAGCAGGAGTCCTGGTTAGGTCTCCAGCTGTTCCAGGGAGCTTAAGTAGGGTTAAACCTGGGACTAGGGGCGTGTTTAGTGAGGGGAGAACTTGTTTTGAGAAGTCCTTCAGCAGAATCATGGCAGACCTGTGATGTGCCGGGTGCCAAGGGCGTGGTGGACATAAACGCAGCTTGTCTTGCTCTCTGGGAGCGTCTGTGAGATCGGAGCTGACAATCGGGAAGAAGAAGATGTTAGATGATCAGGAATTATGCATGTAATTGCTTAATGGCCAGTGTGCAGTGTTCTACAGGCTGCTGGGGAGCTTGTAATACCGGGACATAATCTAGTTGAGTGGGTCAAGGAAGCATCTTCTCCAAGAAAGTAAGTAGTACTTAAGTTCTTAAAAAAAGGAACAGGGGGTGAGCAGGTGGGGCAGGGGAGGTGTAGGGAAAGTAGGGGAGAAAGAGCATTCCTGACAGGGAGTGCAAGCACACGGGGCTTGTGCTGCCCAGGAACTGGGAGAGTCCTCGGGCAGTGGCCCCCAAGGGGATGCAGGGGATGGACTCGGGACCTCGTTCAGCCTTTGGCGAGCACTTCCGGACCCTGAGCTTCCCTGGCCGTGGACAGCGAATCCCCTCCCTACCGCCTCCCCCCCTACCCCCACCCCCCGTCCTTGTGCAGCTGTGAATCAAAACATGACTACACACATTTCCAGCATCCCCTCTGCATCTGCAGCAGCACCCTAGTCGAGAGGGCAGTAGCAGAGGGGTGTTAGGTTGAGGGTCAGATCACTAAAACCCAGATGGGGCCCTTTTTCAGGGAGAGGTTTGGGGTGGGAGAGTTACACCCCAGACTTGCCTCTGAGGAAGACAAGACAACCGTGTAGAGAAGTGCATGAGGTCTGGCAAGAGCACGGGTCTTTGTGTATTTGGTTTTTTAGTGGGGGGAAGGAAGTCAGAGGGGGAAATCAAAAAGCTTGCAAGTTTGAGAAGAACCAGGATGTGGCAGCTGATTTGATTATTTGTTCACGGGCTGATTGCCCTAAATAACAATGAGCTCCTGTTAACACTTTGAACCACCCCTTAGAAGGAAGCATTCACCCCGCTCCCAAGAAGTGTTGGAAAATAGCTCCAATTTGAGACAAACGAGGGCATCGTCAAACCACGGGGACCCTGATCTCACAGAACAGTGCTTTGGGCCCCCCACTCCCGCTCCAGCCCCAAGGCCTGCCGGAAGCTGTCCGTCAACCGCGGGCTACGCTCAGCCCTGAGGACCTTTGCTCGACTGGGGGCTGAGATCCACAGAGCGGCTTGGTTGCAGTGCTTTATACTCTGTGGGCTGCATCGTCAGTGTGGTGGATTTTACCAGGAAATTCTCTCCAGGCGTCCTGGAGAGAGGCTTAGGTACAGACAGTGCTGGTCACCCCCAGCATCACTGTTGGCAAGAAACGTTTCTGAGAGGTGCTAGCCCATCGATCATTCCTTAAGAAGTGTCCAAGAATTTTGCTTTGCTTATTTCTGCGTGGTTTTGGATAGAATTTTCAAAGCAGTGCTCGGCTGGTGGAGTTTGTGATGATTCATTTCAAGTTTCAAAATACATTTTTCCACTCCAGCAATTCTGTAGTAAATCAAATTTCTTCCAACCATCACAACCTTATGCTCATGGCCATGGCCAGTCTGCAGCTCCCACCCTTCAAACTTAAACGTGATTCTAGGTTAAAACCAGAGATGTCACCTTTGCAGGGACTGAAATTCACCAAGACTTTGGTGTTGGGCCACTCTTGGACTTTCCAGTGGTGTATGCAGTCTGCATATTTGAGCAATCCTCCTTGAAGTGGAATGTGGTTATTGGCAAATCCGTTTTGATTTTTTAAAAAGGAAATTTTCAGATTTTGTTTTTCTTGATGGAATTTAAGAGGGAAGGGATAGGAATATACTTAGCATCAGAGAAAAATGCCTGAAAAAAAAAGATTTATTCTTGATTCCTCCCTGTCTACATTCTGGAAACCATCCCCATCCCTTTCCAGAAGAAATGCAATGTAGATACTTATTGTATTGGCACTAATTAAGCAACAGGATCTCTGAACATTTTTGGAGATGGCTACATTATATTTTCTAATAAATGTGCTGCTGTGAGACGAGACATGTTTTGTAAACTGAAATGATGGTATACCCGTAGAAAATGAGATGTAGGGTACTTCTCTCTGCCTGTGGCAGTACTGGGTCATTTTAGCTTGAATTATTTATGACCCTATACCTGTTACTATAAGCTTGGTTATTTTTATGTCACGAAAGTTTCACATTAAGCTAAACTGGGGTTAGATTGCCCTTGTTCTCTGAGATTGCATCTTCTTAAAATCAATTACTCATTCATTAAAAAAAAAAAAGACAAGTGACTATGTCCTTTGTGCCCCGTCCCTGTTGGCAGATGTAGTACAAGTAGCAGCAGGCAGATTCCCTGCCCTCGTGGAGCTCACACGGGACAAAGCAGGACTGAACAGAAAGTGTAATGACAGGACAATCAAGGTCAAATGGTATGTGTTCCAAGGACCACTGATCTGGCCCCAGGTTTGAGGACTGCCCCCTAGAGGATGTGTTACATAGTCGAAGGATGAGTGGGAGGAGAGAGCTGGGAAGAGAGTAGGGAGGGAAGGATTTCAGGCTGTGGGAATAGCATGGGTAAGAGGCTGTGATTCAGAGTCAGAGAAGACATGTGTGGGTAGAAGACTGAGAAGCGAGGCTGTGAGATTGATTGCCTAGGGATGGTAAAGGATGGAGACCAAGAGATCAGACCTTTCCCAGTCTTGGGGACTAGTGAGCCTTTTCACGTATAAGTTCAGTGGGAGCCACTGATGGGTTATAAGCAGAGAGCCAAGTAGCTGATGAATTTCAATGTGACCCCACTGGCCAGAACGATTTTTGGCATCCAGCTGGTTGGCTGTTGCTTAGGTTGTATAGTGACAGTGTCAGAGAGGTGGACGGATTAGAGGGCTACTAAGGGGGCAGAATTGGAAGGATCTAAAATCACTGCAGATAGTGATTGCAGCAATGAAATTAAAACACTCTTACTCCTTGGAAGGAAAGTTATGACCAACCTAGACAGCATATTAAAAAGCAGAGACATACTTTGCCAACAAAGGTCTGTCTAGTCAAGGCTATGGTTTTTCCAGTGGTCATGTATGGATGTGAGAGTTGGACTGTGAAGAAAGCTGAGCACCGAAAAATTGATGCTTTTGAACTGTGGTGATGGAGAAGACTCTTGAGAGTCCCTTGGACTGCAAGGAGCTCCAACCAGTCTATCCTAAAGGAGATCAGTCCCAGGTGTTCATTGGAAGGACTGATGCTGAAGCTGAAACTCCAATACTTTGGCCACCTGATGCGAAGAGCTGACTCATTTGAAAAGACCCTGATGCTGGGAATGATTGAGGGCAGGAGGAGAAGGGGACGACAGAGGATGAGATGGTTGGATGGCATCATCGACTCGATGGACATGGGTCTGGGTGGACTCCAGGAGTTGGTGATGGACAGGGAGGCCTGGCATGCTGAGGTTCATGGGGTCGCAAAGAGTCGGACACGACTGAGCAACTGAACTGAACTGAACTGAATATTGCATTAATGAAAACTTCCCTGGTCTATCTGACTGTGTGTGCATGTGTGCTAAGTTGCTTTAGCTGTGTCCGACTCTGTGCAACCCCATGGACTGTAGCCAGCCAAGCTCCTCTCTCTATGGGGATTCTCCAGGCAAGAATATTGGAGTGGGTTGCTGTGCCCTCCTCCAGTGGACCTTCCCAACGCAGAGATCAAACCTGCACCTCCTGCAGGGCAGGTAGATTCTTTACCACTGAGCCACCTAGGAAGCCAATATTTTCTCAAAAAGATAATAATAAACTGTACAGCTTGGACTTCTTCCTTGCCCCAAAGTGTGATTCATTAACCATTTCTATTTTGCACTGTTGACAACTTCTGTAACCTGACTGTGTCACATGTATTTTACACAGTTGGGTTTGATGTAACACTGTAAAAAGTATGAGCCAGAGTTCCTAGATTTCACCTTTAGAACTCTGCCAAGAGGTTGAATCAAGGTGTATTAGGGTAGGAACAGCTGCTGCAACAAACAACCCCCAAATATCAAGGGTTTAGCCCAATAAAGGCTAATTCTGCCTTGTGTCATCATCAAATGGAATAGTATATTGTACATGGTATATTGACACTGTTTTCTATTTTCTGCATTTGTGATGCCCTGGTATTAGGCACCTTGATCCTGGAAAAGGTCAGTTTTCATTCCAATCCCAAAGAAAGGCAGTGACAAAGAATGTTCAAACTACCACATAATTACACTCATCTCACACACTAGCAAAGTAATGCTCAAAATTCTCCAAGCCAGGCTTCAACAGTATGTGAACCGTGAACTCCCAGATGTTCAAGCTGGATTTAAAAGGCAGAGGAACCAGAGATCAAATTGCCAACATCCATTGAATCATCAAAAAAACAAGAGAATACCAGAAAAGCATCTGCTTTGCCTTTGACTGTGTAGATCATAACAAACTGTGGAAAATTCTTCAAGAGATGGGAATACCAGACCACCTGACCTGCCTCCTGAGAAATCTGTGTGCAGGTTAAGAAGCAACAGTGAGAACTGGACATGGAACAACAGACTGGTTCCAAATCAGGAAAGGAGTACATCAAAACTGTGTATTGTCACCCTGCTTATTTAACTAATATGCAGAGTACACCATGAGAAATGCCACGCTGGGTAAAGCACAAGCTGGAATCAAGATTGCTGGGAGAAATATCAATAACCTCAGATATGTAGATGACACCACCGTTATGGCAGAAAGCAAAGAAGAACTAAAGAGCCTCTTTTTTTTTCATTTATTTTTATTAGTTGGAGGCTAATTACTTTACAATATTGTAGTGGTTTTTGTCATACATTGACATGAATCAGCCATGGATTTACATGTATTCCCCATCCCGATCCCCCCTCCCACCTCCCTCTCTACCTGATCCCTCTGGGTCTTCCCAGTGCACCAGGCCAGAGCACTTGTCTCAAAGAGCCTCTTGATGAAAGTGAAAGGAGAGTGAAAAAGCTGGCTTAAAACTCAACTTTCAGAAAACGAAGATCATGGCATCCAGTCCCATCACTTCATGGGAAATAGATGGGGAAACAATGGAAACAGTGACAGACTTTATTTTCTTGGGCTCCAAAATCACTGCAGATGGTGACTGCAGCCATGAAATTAAAAGACACTTGATCCTTGGAAGAAAAGCTATGACCAACTTAGACAGCATATTAAAAAGCAGAGACATTACTTTGCTAACAAAGGTCCATCTAGTCAAAGCTATGATTTTTCCAGTAGTCATGTATGGATGTGAGAGTTGGACTATAAAGAAAGCTGAGTGCCAAAGAATTGGTGCTTTTGAACTGTGGTGTTGGAGAAGTCTCTTGAGAGTCCCTTGGACTTCAAGGAGAACAAACCAGTCAATCCTAAAGGAAATCAGTCCTGAATATTCATTGGAAGGACTGATGCTGAAGCTGAAACTCTAATACTTTGACCACCTGATGCAAAGAACTGACTCCTTGGAAAAGACCCTGATGCTGGGAAAGATTGAAGGCAGGAGGAGAAGGGGACGACAGAGGATGAGATGGTTGGTTGGATGGCATTACCAACTCAATGAACATGAGTTTGAGCAAGCTTCAGGAGTAGTGGTGGACAGGGAAGCCTGGTGTGCTGCAGTCCATGCGGTCACAAAGAATTGGACACAACTGACTGACTGAACTGAACTGATCCTGGAGAGACTATGTTCCCAGTGTTGGCTGATCCCTAGAGCAGACAGCTCCCCTGCAGGCTTGCCTTTGATATCCAGCCAACAGTTCTGGGGCCCCCAGACATCTCTGTATCTTACTCTCTCACACCAGACTAACGTTCTCTACCCTAAATCACCCTGGACCAGGTATCACATAGCTAGGGATCAACCTTGAACCCAGAGGCTGTTGAAATTATTCACACTATCCAACCCTGAGTTACACAGTGTACCTACCCTGCCTTGTCCATTTTATCCCGTGAAAACCCAAATAAAAGCTCTGGGCCATGTCTTCCCCTCTCCCCTCCTGCCTGACCCTGCTGTTTCCCCACGTGGCCCTGCCTGACATCCTGTGTGTCCTGTTTTTAGGCATCCTTGAGTGTAAACTTTGCCCTTCATGACCATCACATCCATGTCTATTTCTCTTCTGACACCTGGTTAAAACAAGCCCTGGGTTCATCTCCATAGTGGTGCTTCATCTGTTCATGGCCCCCGAGTTCACCCTTAGCCTCACACAGGGACAGGAGAGGGCTGGGAGGACTGATGGCTCTTAACCTTCTCTGGCAGGACAAGATCCATTACTTCTGCTTGGCGAGAACTAGTCACAGGGCCTGCCTAGGTAGGAAGAGCCTCGAACTGTCCCTAGACTCTGCTCCTGGGAGTCAGAAACAAGCCTGTGCCTACAAGATGGCTGTTTGACATCGACAGGCAGTCGAGCTTATTTTCCATGATTTTCACTTCCTTTTTAAAATCTATTTTTAGTAAACAAGAATGAAAAAAGAGAAAGGTTGAAATCTGAGTTTCATATCCTTAACTTTATCCAGCAGAAATGTCAGTACAGAGGAGAAAATCCAGAAAAAGGCTTATATAACCAGGAACTTAACCCAGTGCTGGTTCTCAATGTAATTATAATCACTAACACTTGTATAAACTCTACCTTTTAGAAACGCCTTTCAATAGTGTATGGCACTCTACAGAGAAAGGAAAAATGAATCTTCTCTTTATGAATACACAGCATCAGAAGCAAAAAGAATCATTTCAGTTGTCATACAGACAGTGAAGACATTTGAGCAGGATGACTTCTAAGTGCATTTGTAAGTGAGTTCTTTGACACTTGGAAGACATTTTCACTCTTGATATTCATCCAGTAGTAGCTGGTTGGCATTGTACCTCTGAGCCTCTGCCATCTTAAGAGGCCCCAAGAGTGAGATGGGGAGAGGAGAGCCTGTTAATGTGCTGGAGCAAGGGCTGCTCTGAATTGGTGCTGCTGAAGGTTAGAAGCTCAGACGCTAAAGGATCCACTTGCAAAGCAGGAGACACAGGTTCAATTCCTGGGTCGGGAAGATCTCCTGGATAAGGGAATGGCAACCCACTCCAGTATTCTTGCCTGGGAAATCCCACGGACAAAGGAGCCTGGCAGGCTGCAAAGAGTCGGATACGACTGATTGACTAACACACACACTGAATTGGTGCTGCTGAAGCAAAAGGTTGGAAGAAAGAGAACAGGAGGGACTTGGCATCTGCTCTCCAGCCAAAATTCTTGGCAGGTGCCCTGGTGTCTGTCAAGGGAATGGTGCCATCTCCCTAATTCTTCCTCTGGAGTCAGATGTGTGCTTGATGCTGTGATTTTGAATCCAGTCCTCCACAGGTTCTTAACACACGAAAAACACATGTATGCATTCACGCCATCTGTTTTCTTGATTATTGAGCCCTGGCTGCACAGGACTACACTGTAACTTAGGCTTCAGATTTTGCTTTTCGTCAAAGCCCTCTCTGAACACGTTTTTGTGGTTTAGCCGGGTCATAATGTAGTGTGTTTAACGAGCATTTCATTGAAATGGCATCTTTATAAGATGTCATCAGCCTAGCCCCTTGGAAGCCTCTGAGGTAAGTTCCCCGATCATTCTGCCTGTTTAGAAAACAAGACAGACTTTCCCCACAAACATTCTTGGAGAGCGTTTTACATGTAGCGTTTGGGGCTGTCACTAGTCACTGGAGGGTCCATGTGGGTTTGTCATCATTGTTCACACCAGTCGGTTTAGTGTCTGGGTTTGTCAACCTCATTTGGCTATTCCTACATCATGCTAGTCCCTGACTCCAACCTGACTTTGTAGATAACGTAAGTCTGGACCAACAGGCTGGGCGGCTGCTGAGGGTCTGTGGGTCCTGATTTCTGCCTGGAGGAAAATGAGTGGCTCTCAGGACAGGGCTTCAGGCTCCCGTAATACCACCTTTGATGCACACGGTCATCCCATCATCGTATCAGATTTTACCCCACATGCAGCCCCACCAGGTCATTCTATGTGTGACCAACAAGTGAGACAAGCATCTTTCCCACTCTTACGGCTTCTTTTACCTTGCGGAGCTCTTTCCCTGGACCGCAGGGACAGGGAGCACACACTGTCCGCCCTTGTTTCAGCTCTCATGTAGGGAGAGCTGATCCTCAATCTCGATCTCCTGGCTGACCTCACATGGTCCAGTGAGACGCTGCGGGGAGTGCTGACACAACAGGCAGCCCACTTCCCTCCTCTTCCCTCGTCCCCCTGCCCCCTCAATCCCTCTCTCCCTCCCCCTCCCTCCCCCACCCCGCCCTGGGCCTGCTGGGCCTTTGTGTGCTGGGGATGGTTTCTACTGGGAGATGCTCAACGTCATGCTGGTGAATAAAGGTGTGTTGAGATCACCTCTCTCCACCTGTGCATTGGATGGGTTTCTCTTACTGGGACCTTCTCAGAACCTGGAATGGCTTGGCTCCAGCTGACGTCACCGCCTGATGCAGCGCAGGCATCCACCCCCATGTCTCTAGGTGGATGTATTTCCTTTTGTGCCTGAGCTGTCCTTTCCCCTCTCTCTGCCCCCTTCCTCCCTACATCCATCTGTGCCCCCTGTGCTGCTTCATCTGCAGTAATCTTATCATCGCTTACATAGATGGTGGATAAATATGTTCTAAAGGCTGGCTTGGGAACCCAATGACTTACCTTGGTTTAGGGGTTCTTTATCTCCTATTTAAAAAGTTACTTGAGTTTTAAATACCCTGCTAAAATGAAAACAGCTAAGCTACAGGAAAGTTGTTTTTCTGAGTAGAGTGGTGGATCTTAACAGTACTGTTAAAATTAAGCAAAACAGGAAGAAATAATTTGTGAGTAACGTGCTGCAGAAATAATAAAGTGGACAGTGCAAATGGACTTTTCCAGCCTTGAATTATAAGCCAGCTGTAGCTTATGAATGTGTTCATTCACCAATGATCGTTTAAGAGTCGGTGTCTTTTCTTCAGGAGGATGCTACTGGCAAATTTTTCATAAGAACTGATTCCAACAGGTATTTCCCTCTAAAGCAGTCAAAATATAACGTTTAAGAGAACACACTATTTTGTGGGAATTTCCCCAACAGGGCGGGCCAAGCAGTGACTTGTGAGCTGTGTAGTGGATGCTCTTTTCCGAGGCTGTTGGTATGTTCAGAATCACAGGTTAGTTTGGGAATTTCTCATTCAAGGAATGAATTATTCCCAGATGGTATTAGTTTTGATTGGGCTGGGAGATGCTCTTTCCTAAGCAGAAACTTAGAACGCAGTGTTGAGTTATCCTTGAAAAATGATGAGTTGGAATAGTAGGGTTATCTTGGCTTCACTAATCTTAAGTATATTCAGATGAACTCAGGTGCAAGCCAGTTATTTAATGCCAGTAGCATTGTACTGTCATGGCAAGGTAGAAATGCACGCCTTATAAAATTCTAGAAGCTACAGTTAGAAGAGGTCCCTGGGTTTCACTACGTGTTTCTTCAGTTTGTGCCAAATTCCCAGCATGGTGGTCCATGGTCTTAAGCGTCTCCATGGAGATGCTCTCTCCATCAGTGAGGTCTCGGCCCTGGAGGTGATCCCAGGGTTTGCCCCTTTAAAGGCCATCAAGCAATGGCAGTTCCATCTCTTTGTACCAAGGCCTAACCTTACTTCTCTCCTGATGGTGTGAGCTGTGAGGTCCTAACATACTCTGCTCCTCAGCCTGACTACAGACGAGGGGCGTCCCCTTCATTCACCACTCTTATTTCAGGGTGTGTTCTCTGTATTTGTTCCAGCTCCTCTGTTTTCTTTCCTCTAACACTGTGATTCTCAACATGGGGAATGTTCCCCAGGGGACCTTGGCAGTGTCTGGAGGCATTTTTTGTTGTCACAACTTGGTGGTGGATACTACCGGCTCACAACCAGGGAGTGGGTCCTGTTCTCATCCTGTGGATGGAGACCAGGCAGGCTGCCGAACACCCTCCCATCACAGGGACAGCGCCCCCCAACTGAGTGGGGAAAATGGGCCCAGAAGAATAAAAGAAGACAACTTCAGGGGGAAAAATAACTAGATTAAGAAGAATTCTTTTGAAATACCAACACCTAATGGGAAAGGAACTTTCTAGGAGAGAAATAAGGTGGAAATAAAAGTGAGATTCACGTGGCAGAGATTCTGCACTTTGGGGTCCATTTCTCTCTCTCAGTTAGTGAGAACAATGTCTTATTTCCAGAGTTCACAGTTTCTCACTCAGAGTATGGCCTCACATGTCATTTAGCTTCTCTTTGCTGCCCTAGTTTCCTCATCTGAAACATGCAGGTCATATTACCATTTCATAGCATTGCTGGAGCATCAAAGAAGTGTTAGGTATTTTAGTGTTGTGTATTAGCAATGCTAATAGTCATCTATTAGTATTACATATATTAGGAAGCATACTCATGGAGGTAAAGTGCTTAGAACAGAGCCTGTCTTATGCTTAGTAACGTAATTTCTATTTTCAGTGTAGAATTAACAAACAGTTTTCTGTTCATTAAGTGTATATTCTTGAAGTATGAAGCACATTCTAAGTCCTCCATACGTAGATAAATGCTTTGTATGTTTAATTTCTTTTAGCACATGAGTCAACCAGCCTTTGTAATATTACTGTCGAAAGGAAATTCAGAAGTTGTCAAACCATAATTGTAAACCTGGTTTTCAGCTTAGCCTCCCAGCCATCCTAAGTCTTCCATCTGATCAGCATTTTCTCCAGACTCCGTCAGGGTTTTGTGTAGGTAGAACTCAGGGCCCTCAGATCACTGCTCATCTCAATCAAATGTCTTTTCTTCATTTGTGAACTCAGAGGGCAAGACTAAGGATAGGAAATCCATCTTGAGCTAAAACAAACAGGAGGTAGTTTGGAAACTCTCAGTTTAGGTCTGTAGCTAACACAGCCCGTGATGTCTCTTTGAGGATTCATCTGTCCTTATCCACCAATTTTCTTACCAGGACTCAGGAGAAAGGGAACACCCTGTGGCTGGATCCAGGGTCCCATGACGATCATATTTTACCTGTGATGTACTTTGTCATTATGGTGTTTGACAAAACTAAATAGATTTTGATACTTTCATGAGTCAGATTCTTCAACAAACAGATGGGTAAATTGATGAGCCCAAATGTACATGTACAACAGCTACTGGGTTAGAAATTTGAACACAAAAATCCCTGTTTACTTGGCCTATAGGCCACAGGTCTAATTTGGGTATAAAGAAAGAATAGAAGGAGATTGGCGGTGTCACTCAAATAAACCATTTCTGATTTTAAAACAGGTTTTCAACCCTCAAGGTAAAAACCAGACTTTTCACAGCAGGCTAGCTGACCTGAACTAGATAATTCTCTTGTGGCTCAGCTGGTAAAGAATCTGCCTGCAATGTGGGCGACCTGGGTTTGATCCCTGGGTTGGGAAAATCCCCTGCAGAAGGGAAAGGCTATCCACTCCAGTATTCTGGCCTGGAGAATTCTATGGACTGTATAGTCCATGGGATCACAAAGAGTCAGACATGACTGAGTGACTTTCCCTTCACTTCTGTCTTAGTGATCATTATGTACGTTGGAAAATGGAAAAGCTGCAAAATTAAGTCTTCACATCCTAGTTATATTGTCCAGGCATCTCGCATTGAGTGTTTGCATTTACAGGCTCCCAGTAATTCACATAGAAGTTGATGGAGAGCATGAGTAGTGAATGTCCTCCAGAATTCTGAGTGCAGTCATCATGGACTCATTTTGTATCACATAGTTATCTCTGCTACTGGCCTACAATGCCAATTTAGCAAAAATTAAAGACAAATGGCAAATGAACACGCAGAGACTGTCTAATACTAGCACCCACAGAAATAGATTTTTTGGTTGTTTAGTTGCTTGGTCATGTCCGACCCTTTGTGACTGATCCCATGGACTGTAGGCCACTCTGTCCATGTGATTTTTTAGGCAAGAATATCGGAGCGGGTTGCCATTTTCTTCTCCAGGGGATCTTCCCAACCCAGGGATTGAACCCATATTTCCTGCATTGGCAGATGGATTCTTTACCACTGAGCCACCAGGGAAACCCAGAGATAGATTAATATGGTTTTATTCTATTCCTTCTTCTAATAGACAAAGAGAAATTTTAATCTGTATGAAAAGTGGTTGGTTGGTTGGTTGGTTTGTTGGAAACCTGACTTTGTGTGTTTGCTTCATTTGGAGAAAATGTAAGATGAAGAAATTCAGAGTTAGAAAGAGGAGGCATTAGAATCACAGATGATGTGACAAATGTAAATGTCTCTAAAGTTCTCTTTTTACATTCTGAGTAAAACAGACTGCAGCGCTCTACATGTTAATTGTAACTTCTTTGTTTTTCAGATACTGTGTTGGCCAATGGTCATGCCACAGACTATTTATTTGTTGGAAATATCGTTTATACGGTAAGTTTGCCTGTTTATTGAATCTTTCTTAAATGGCACGTGTGTGGGTTCTCTCTTTCTGTCCCTTTGTATAAGGTCTTTGTCATCATTATTTCAAATCTCTGAAGTATATATTATAGATTCCTTAAAGATTGGGGGCAGGAGGAGAAGGGGACAACAGAGAATGCGATGGCTGGATGGGATCACCAACTCAATGGACATGAGTTTGAGTAAACTCCGGGAGTTGGTGATGGACAGGGAGGCCTGGAGTGCTGCGATTCATGGGGTCGCAAAGAGTCGGCCACGACTGAGCAACTGAACTGAACTGAACTGAACTGAACCGAACTAAAAAACTGCAGCCTTGAAATTAAAAGACTCTTGCCCCTTGGAAGGAAAGCTATGATAAACCTAGACAGCATATTAAAAAGCAGAGACATCACTTTGCCAACAAAGGTCTGTATAGTCAAAGTCATGGTTTTTCCAGTAGTCGTGTACAGATGTGAGAGTTGGACCATAAAGAAGGCTAAGCGCCAAAGAATTGATGCCTTCGAACTGTGGTGCTGGAGAAGACTCTTGAGAGTCCCTTGGACTGCAAGAAGATCAAACCAGTCAATCCTAAAGGAAATCAACCCTGAATATTCATTGAAAGGGCTGATGCTGAAGCTGAACCTCCAACACTTTGGTCACCTGATGCAAAGAGCCGACTCATTAGAAAAGACCCTGATGCTGGGAAAGATTGAGGGCAGGAGGAGAAGGGGAGGACAGAGGATGAAATGGTTGGATGGCCTCACCAATTCAATAGACATGAATCTGAGACAACTCCAGGAAATAGTGGAGGACAGGGAAGGCTGGTGTGCTGTAGTCCATGGGGTCACAAATAGTCAGACATGACTTAGCAATTGCACAACAACAAGCTCAAAATGGTTGTAAAATGCTTACCTTGTATTTTAGTGAAGTTTATGCAAAATTCCCTGGTGGGAACTTCCCTGGTGGCTCAGAGGATAAAGCGTCTGCCTACAATGCGGGAGACCTGGGTTTGATCAATGAATCGGGAAGATCTCGTGAAGAAGGAAATGGCAACCCACTTCAGTATTCTTGCCTGGAGAATCCAATGGATGGAGGAGCCTGGTAGGCTACAGTCCACAGGGTCGCAAAGAGTCGGACACGACTGAGCGACTTCACTCACTCACTTGTGTAGAGTTCAGACTTCAGGACAAGGGATCAACAGACTTCCCTCAGTCTTTACATGAACATTTCACACCTACTTGTGAAAAATCAAAACAAGCAAAAAAAAAAAAAAAAAACACCCTACATTGAGAGAAGGTGATTTCTCCCTAATCTTCCAAGCTAAAGAAAAGGGGGGAGTAATATTACTTATGAGAAGACAATCACTAAAGTAAGGCCTTTTTAAAAAGAAACCTGCCTGTAAGTTTCCTAAAACTTACCCCCAGGAAACTAGCTCCCAAGGTAGCACTTCCAAAGTCCAGCTGCTGGAAAGAAACTGCCCCTGGGGAGGATGTGGGGTTTCTCCTGGTTGAAAATACAAGGATAACACGTTTCCCAAATTCCTCTTTCTTTCACAGTATGTTGTTGTTACTGTTTGTCTGAAAGCTGGTTTGGAGACGACAGCTTGGACAAAAGTAAGTTTTCTGTAGAATTATTAATATTTCTCTATCCAGTATAGATATTTTTGTGGCATAGTATCTTTTTAAAACCCAGGAAAACGGTAAGCAATGTCAAGCCACAGACTTTAAATTTTTGCATCTAAAAATTGTGGTTTGATATTTATCAGGGCACATTTGCCATCCAAATTTCCCTAATCATTTGCTAGGCTCTTAATACAACTCTAAGCTATTAACAGCTCATTTCAAATATGTATGCACATTATAAAAAAATATATATATACATACAAAGAAAATACAGGACAAAAAGGTGAATTTTTAATTTCCATAATTTTACCACCAAGAGGTAGTTACTTTTAACATTTGCTGTATTATCTTCTAGACTTTGTGCATTTATTTTAATAAGATGAAGCTTTACAGAACATAGAGTATTGTAGCCTTTTTTTCACTTAAAAATATATCAACATTTTACATGCTTTAAAATGTGCTTCTGCAAAGTCGTAGTTCATGATTAAAGAGGATTGAGTTTTATCAATATCCCATCACTTATTTAATCAGTCCCCAATTTGGGGCATTTTTAGTTATCTCCAACTCTTGAGGGTTATGGCCAATGTTTCATGGTTGTCTCTGCTGTTTACAAAGGCTTCTAATTCTGTGCTGATTACGTAAGAGACGGGTGGGAGGTAAATATGGAAGCAGAGAATTGAGACAGAGACAATGAAGCCAGGTGATGGGGGATGGTGGCTTAGCCTGGGGGTTAGAGCAGGCACTGAGCAGTGGTCAGATTTTTCAAAAAGCTGACAGAGGCTCATGATGGATTAGATCATGGAGGAAGTCAAGGATTATCCTATTAAGAGGACAAAGGAGAAGAAATTCACAACCCAGTAGATGCTCAGAGTGGTGTTGTTAAGATATATGTCCATGCCAGATTTCAATGTATGACAAAACCCACTGGAAAAAAAAAATAAAAAAATAAAAAAAAAAAACAAAATCAAATAAATAAATAGTTTTTTTAGAAAAAAAAAAAAAGATATATGTCCATGCCAGATTTCTTTTTAAGTTCTTTAGAAAAGAACAGTTGAAGTCTCAGAATGATAAATAAAATGACCTTGGTCGTTTTGTCTGTCCAGTACCCTCTTACTAGATGAATGAGGCCTTGTTTATTCAGACCAGGTTGGAATGCACACCAGTAAGGGACGGGCGGGATTCTGCTGGCACCATGGGGTGGGTCTAGGGGACCATCAGCAGTGGTGCAAAAAGCACTTTCCTCTTCAGAGTGGTTTGGGGTCACTAGTTACTTAAATTCACCGTTAAATGCTCTGAGACAAGAAAATGAGAAAGATCAAACTCTCTAATGACCAGTGACTCATGGAAACCTTTCCATAAAGAAAAGTGGCATGGACCAAGGGCTCCTGCAGCGGGGCGGGGTCGGTCAGGTGGCTCCCAGGCCCGCAGATGGCCCTGTTGATGAGCGTCTGTTTCCTCCTGCAGTTCAGTCACCTGGCCGTCTGGGGAAGCATGCTCATCTGGCTGGTGTTTTTTGGCATCTACTCGACCATCTGGCCCACCATTCCCATCGCTCCAGACATGAAAGGACAGGTCAGTGCCACTAACTGTCAGTGGGCGTCCTGGGTCTCAGGGTGGGGATGAACTGCAGGACAGGCTGGTGTTGCCTGCTTCTGTCAACATGAATCTGGTGGGAAACAAACCACATCAGAGCCCCTGGAAGAGGTTGTCCAGGCCACAGCAACAGCATTTGAAATGTTCACAGTTAGGTAAACTGTTGACTTAATTCCTCTGACCTACCCAGCGCATCTGCATTTCCACAGTGAATTCTGTTCTCAGGTGTACGGTTCACAGACATGGAAAATGGGAGATGATTTGAGTCGTTCATGATTATATTGGTTGTAATTTTGATAGTGGTATTATTATACTTGGAGTAGTTGACAATGTCACCTGTGAAAAAGAAATCTAACCACCTTATGAACCAGATCACTAGTTAACCAGAATTTCGCACTGTGCATCTCTTCATCGAGAGGCTGAGATAGAAGACCTTTACGCTCGTTTGTATTTTGTTTCATCTTTTATATTATCTCCATCTAGTGTTTGCCGTGGAGCCTTAAGATCTTAAGATCCCACAGGATAGGGTCTGGGGCGGGGGGAACTTGAAAGCCCTGGGTTCCAAACCCCCTCAGTTTATAAATGAAGCTGTAAAACTTGCTTTCCAGGGAAATGTTTCAGGGTTTATAAGAGAATATGTGATTTGTGGGAAGGGACACAGAATGTCTATGAAGGAAGACATTGCATTCCCTGTTCTCTTTGCATTCAGACCCCTTTGGAGGTCTCCTCGCTGACCGTCCCTGGTTGGGCTTGTCAAGGTCAGCAGTCCTGGTGCCGGGGAAGCACCCCAGCTGTAGTCTGCTCCCCAGCTCTACCCACCAGGCCTACCTTGTTTTGTCCCCACTTCCAGGCCCGGAACACACTGCAGGGCCCGGGCAGCTATTCGCAGGGGGCATGCGCTGGGTCTGCTGAGGTTTGCTCTGGGTCATCCCCCCAATTTGCACGAGGATGTCTCTGGTCAGAACCAAGCATCGGAAGAGAGGGCTGTGGGTTGCAGGCTTCTTCTGGCTCCTGCCCCACGCTGATGTATTATAGGGGCAGGCCCATGCATGGCACATCAGGCTGCTATCTTTACCTCACTTACTCTGCATGAATGAACCAGAACTCGGGTCTCCCAGGTCTAGATATACGCCTGGCAACTGTTTACTGTGAGGTTATCGGGGTGGGCTGCTTGCCAGTTTTACTTGGTGAATCCACTGATGTACCCTCGGGGGCCTGGGACCTCCTCTGAGGTGCTGAGCAGGATGGATGTGTCCTAGAGGGGCGACTTGTGTGTGCCTGAACACAGCTTTGCCTCCTATAAGGCACCAGGACAAACATGTAACATACTTTTCAGGTCCTTCCCAAATCCAAGCGGTATAAGAAGTTACAGAGCAGTGAATGAATCAAGAAGATCGTTGTGTAGCAAAACAAGCATTTCCCAGCAAAGATGCTTTGTACCCTTCAATCAGTTCTTTCTGTTCTTGAATTTATTTTTTTATTGGAGGATAATTGCTTTACAATATTGTACTGGCCTCTGCCACACATCTACATGAATCAGCCATAAGTATACATATGATCCCTCCCTCTTGTAACCCACCCCCCCACCCCATCCCACCCCTCTAGGTTGTCTCAGAGCACTGGGTTGAGCTCCCTGCATCATATAGCAAATTCCCACTGGCTGTCTATTTTACATATGGTAGTGTATATGTTTCCATGTTACCCTCTCAATTTGTCCCACCCTCTCCTTCCCCGACTGTGTCCACAAGTCTCTTCTCTGCATCTGCATCTCCATTGCGGCCCTGCAAATAGGTTCATCAGTATCATCTTTCTAGATTCCATATGCATGGGTTAATTAAGCAAGAAAACTATCCATAATGATGATCACTGGGTAAGGCTTGGAGCCTAAAGTATCTGCTTCATACTTGTGGTTAAGGGTGAGTGTGACCCAATAAACATTTCATTGGGGGGATTTGGGGCAGAGGATGATAAAAGGGACAGCAGCCAACTGCAGAGGACAATCTTCTAAATTAGAGGAGAATGACAGTGGAAGGATGGAATCAGCTGACGGGTGACTGGTTGACAAAGACCCCTCCTTTGAAAGCCCCTCCCCAGAGAGATGTTCCAGTGACCCCTCTGTGTTCACTGGCTCCTGTAACCCAATTCAGATGTGCGTGAGTTGGGCTGGTCGCCAATTCATCAGGAGGTTGACCTTTGACATGTGGAGGGACCATTCACTGTGTAGTCCAAGTTGCATGTTCTTTTGTGTGGTTCAAAGGTTCAATGTAATGATGAAATTTCCATAGTTGGGGACTTTCTGGAAAAAAACCAGTGAGCTATTCCTGTCATCCAAGAGCAAGGAATTTGTAATATTAAATCATGTTTCACTTAGGTATAAAAGCTTTTTTTTTAAACATAAACTATATCATTTCAGCTTTTAGGTTGGTTGGTCTATTTCCATGAGGCAAAAGATGTTGTTCTGAAATCGCCCGTCACTGGCTGAGTCCGAGGTTTTCATTAGACATGGAAGGCAATTTTACTGTAGTTTTCATGTCCAGGGGCTGCTGGGTGGATAATCCATAGTCTGTGTTGAAAGGACTATTTCTTATCTCTGGTCTTGAAATTGAAAATATGGCCAAGTCACATCCATCCCTTTGGTGCTATGCTGGTCCTGTGGACTGAATGTTTGGGCTCCCCTCAAATTTGTGCTGAGGCCCTGACCCTCTCTCCAACATGGAGGTGGGGCCTTGGGGAGGGACTAGAGATCAGATGAGTGGAGAGACAACCTCAGAGACAGCTTGCTCGTTCTCTGCTGTGTGAAAACCCAAGGATCTGAAAATATATATATCTGAGTCACTTTGCTATACACCTGAAACTAACACAATATTGTAAGTCATCTGTCCTTCAAATTTTAAAAATGCCTGACGGACACAGCAAGAGAGGGAAAAAAATAGATGCAAGAAGTTAGACATCTCCCACCCAGAAGAGGGCCCTCACCAGAGCCCAGCCAGGCTGGCACCCTGGCCTCAGATACCCAACCTCCAGAACAGGGAGAAATACATTCCTGCTGTTGAGAAGCCACCCACTTTGGGGTATTTTGTTACAGCAGCTTAAGCTGGCTGAGATGGTTGGCAAAGGCTTTCGGGTGACGGTATTCTGGAAAAAAGACTGCATTTTTAAAATTATTGTTGTTATATTATTATAAGATTGTTTCTAGTGATTTTTATAAACATTTTTTGTAGGTCATGGGCAGTCAGGTTTTGGCAATGGAACGCAGTTCTTTTGAGTCGTAAAATTAAACTAGTCTCTGAAGGCAAATGGCATTTCTTACCAGGAGTCAAAATAGAATTACCTGAGAGACATGCCTCCTCTTCTTGATCTTTCACTGATCAGTTATTTCCTCAAGCCTTTATAGATCGGAATATTGTGACTTAAACTCCCATTTTTTTTGACTAAAGAGTTTTAACGTTTTATGGGTTCTTTTTCACTTTATTTTCAACATTCTGTAGGTTCTTGAGGTGAAATTTCTTAGTAGGGTCCACTGACCACCTACATCTGAACCATCTGGGCTGCTTGTTAAAATGACAACCTCTTTCTCCACCAAAAAAATATGTACTTGGAATACACACACACAGAATCAGAATCCCTGAGCATGGAGCCCCAGCCTCTGAATTGTGATAAATCTCCAGGCTATTCTTCTGTTTAAAGCTGGAGCACCCCTGCTCACCGCACCTAAAATGTGACCCCTGACATTTAAGCCAGCGCTGGGGGTTCCTGGAGAAGACGGCGTCTGAATGTCCGCAGCAGCCCTGCGTCTCTGAGCGGTGGGCCCGTGAGCGCCAGCAGGTGATGTGGTGTCTGCTCTCAACCCCATGCTCTAAGCAGCAGATTTTACCCAAAGACATTACCTCGTCTGCCAGAGAAAAGTGCTCCTCGCCGACTGCTCCTTGCTTTTCCTTTAAAGTCCTTTCCATGGCTAGTAAAGAGGGAAAGAAACCTTCAGTTCAAAGCCGACAAACCGCTAACTCCGTCTGCAGTGCCAGGCTCCAGCCAGCTTCTGGCAGAGGGCAGTCTTTTTTTTTTTTTAATCCAAACCCAGGAACGGGTTTACTTTTGAGTTTTATATACACACTTTGTATACACAATGCAGATCCCAGTGGACTAAGGGTGAACAGGAAGGGGGAGTGGGTCTGGCTGCCTCTGTGCCATCCTTGGATGAAAGCGATTAATTCCTCATCTTCCCTACGTGCTGGCCTTCTCTGGACTTTGCAGCTGAGCAAGGTCTCAGGCGCAGGCATTTTCCATATAAATATAAAAAAAGGGGTTTTGTTTCCAGGTGTTAAGAGGTACGCCGAGAAGCTGGGGTAAGGGCCATCTCTGCTCAGAACATTCTAGAATGTTTGTGTAAGGCCGAGGCTGGCCTGCGGGCCAGGGGAACCCATGTCCTCAGGTTAACTGTTGTGGCTTGGGACACCGCTGTTTGTCCCCAGCACCCACCTTCCCTCCTGCCTTTGCTGAGGGGCCCAGTTCATATCCCATTCTGGCCCTCTTGGAAGAACCCAGCCCCTTAGGGAGCCTTTCCACCCCTCAGTCCAGTGGGGAGCTTGTCCCCAACCCCATGCTGTTGTGCGTGGTTCAGAACCCTGAAGGGGGATGCAAGGAAACGTTCACTGGGGTTCCTGGCAAAGTCGCATGTCTGCTCCTGAAGCCCATTGGAGACTTGGTCTGCTCTTATGCACAGTGGGTAAGGTTGCCTGGACTTGCTCACGACTGGGAGAGATGCCAGCTCCAGAATCAAACTGCTGCGGTGAGAGAAGGAATAGGGAGACCGAAACCAGCAAACGTCTGTTACGCGATTGTCCAGACAGCAGGTGCAGCAGCCTCGAAGGCCACCCCCAGTGCAGGCCCCCCCAGGAGCATCGCCCCGGGCTGCCTGGCCTCAGTGAGAGGCAGCTGTCAGCCTCCTGTGGATGGAGCTTTCTCTTATGTTTGCAAGTATAAGGGCAACAAAGAAAACAGGTGATTTTTAAAAAGCAATCATAAGGCTTTAATATCCCAAGTTTTATTTTACTCAGACTTAGGTATTTATAGATTTGTTTAAAGATTTTGTAAACAATTACTTGAGTGTTGCAATTATGAGTGTTTTAGATGATAATATCCCAGAAACACCTAATGTGAATATCGTAAATTCATTGGAATTAATCTTTTAATACAGCAATATTGAATAGAGTTGGTCCTATTTTTCCTAAATAACATATTTCAGGAGCCTGTGGCCTGACTAGGGTGAGACATGGTCATCCCGGTAAGGCAGGAAGTCCCATCAGTAGAAACTTGCCTCTTGGTTTGAAATAACTTCCTGACACCTTCTTTGTACAGTGTACTTCTGTGTGGAACTTGGCCAAATTATCTGTTGAAGTCCAGTTTACATTTTGGTTTTCAATTTGTGCATTTTGTGTAATAATAAGACTGACGTCCAAGGAGGAACTTGCTGTTTCTAGATGGCATGATCTGAAAAAATAGCAATAGGAATAAAATTAAGAGGTTAAGGACTTTATGGTTTTTATATGTCTGGCCTCCAGGATTCTTGCATTCATATACATTTGCCTCTTGAAGGCTCCCTACACGAATCCCTGTCTGAGTTAGTCACTAGAACTGAAAAATAAATAAAGAAAACTATAACAAAAAACTCTTCACTAACAAAAGGGAAATCAAAAACAGTCACTTGACCAGGGCTATCTAGATGAGTTCTCACTATAAATATAGGGCTATAAATATCTGGGCTCTAAAAATCAGAAAATTCAGGCATTGGAAAAGAGTTCTATCAGAAATTGGCTTTCAAAGTCATTACATGTCACGCCAAATTGTTTCTGTTTTTCTTTTCCTGATTACCAAACAAGGAAGAAAGTGTGCTTTATAAAATCCATTTGCCCCTCAAAGTAATCCAGATTCTTTCCCTAAAGGAATGCAACCAGCACCCACTGAATCCTGACTGCTTCCTACAGGGTCTGCGGGATCAACTGAGGTCTAGGTTAATGTGACCCGAATCAAACTTCTTTCCTATTCTCTGCAAATCCTAACAGTGAAAGTGGGATGTGAATTAAATTAGCCTCGTGCTTAAAAAATCGATCAAGTCAGTTGTCCATAAGAGCCATAATTGTGTTATTTCTGAGCCTTAGTTTTTTTTTTTCATTTATTTTTATTAGTTGGAGGCTAATTACTTTACAATATTGAAGTGGGTTTTGTCATACATTGACATGAATCAGCCATGGAGTTAGTTTTGTCAAGTATGAGAAGGAGATAATGTGGGACTTCCGTAGTAGCTCAGTGGTAAAGACTTCGCCTTCCAGTGCCAAGTGGGATGTGGATTCGATCCCTGGTCAGGGAGCTAAGATCCCACATGCCATGGCGCCAAGACAAAATATAAAACAGTAAAAATACTGAAACAAATTCAACGAAGACTTTTTAAAAATAGTCCACATCAAAAAATCTTCCTTGTCCTTCACCATTTCCCGGAGCTTACTGAAACTCATGTCCATCAAGTCGGTGATGCCATCCAACCATCTCATCCTCTGTTGACCCCTTCTCCTCTTGCCCTCAATCTTTCCCAGCACTGGGGTCTTTTCCAATGAGTAACAACAGATGATGTCTATTGAGAAAGTACTATGTCCCAGACAAAATATACATTCAAGTAAATATGCTCTGCCTGTGAAATTACGTGTATAATAAATTGGCATTAGTTCATCTGATAATTCACTCTATAGCCATATGAATAGGTAGGGGCTTCGAAAGAAAGAAACCAGCAGCTTGGTCAGGCTGCGGAAGGTAGCTGGGGCTTCCTGAGTCCCCGGGATCTCAGGGTACGAGCCCCCACACACTGTCATTACGGTGAGCACCTAGGGCAATGCTTGGTGCAAACCAAGGATCAAATAGGTGCCAGTCACTTCTTAAAAACTTCTTAAAAATTTGGTTTTCTTAGATTGTATCTGACGTGACTTGCCCTGCAGTTTCAGAGAATTTTTCAAATATAAATGTAGAATTTCTACACATACTTCATATTTAAGCAGCAATCGAGGAGAAGGGGGTGACGGAGGATGAGATGGTTGGATGGCATCACCAACTCAATGGACATGAGTTTGAACAAACTCCAGGAGATAGTGAAGGACAGGGAAGCCTGATGGGCTGCAGTTCATGGGGTCACAAAGAGTGGGACATGACGACTGAGCAACTGAGCAACAACTGCCTATGAGCCCTAGTCAAGCCAGTTTCAAACAATGGCTTTTTTCTAAGCACATTATAAAAAGCCGAAATTTTCTTAGCCCTGCTCTCTGCACCGTTCTCTCCATTCTGGAAGTTTGTTTTATTTTGGCCTCTCGTTTCAAGGATGCTGTGTGCTAATTCAAGACTGGACGGCTTTGATTGCGAGTTCTTTTTCTCTGCGGTTAAAGGTCTGGTGTTGGTGTTGGCGTTTGCCATTCATTCTGATGTTAATTTTTAAAATATCTGTCAGCAAATTGAAGTACACATTACATGCTGATTTTGTTTGTTTGGAATATTTATCCTCCACGGTCACAGAGGATGTTTGATGTGGTTTTGAACTTTTCCTTTCTCCAAACATGTGGAAATGTGCGTGGGGAGCTCTGGGGTTGAAGTTCTCTGCAGGGATTGACTTCTTCTCAAACATCTGTGAAGGGAGATGCCTGTCTGGGGACCAGAGCTGTAGTTCTCCCCACCACCCACCAACATCCGGGTTCTTTAGGTTTATTCTATTTAAGAGATAGAGAGCTGCCTGAGAAAGACCAGCAGATAAAGAATTCATGCAGGAGAAGATAGGTTGGGTTAGGCTAAGAAGAGAGAAAACAGAATCTCAGCACACTATTATACATGTACCAAGTTTCCCTGTTTTGTGTGAATGAGGATGCAAAGCTCTTATTGACAGCATCCCAGAGCACCAGATAGTGGAAGGACTTAAAGCAGGTGAGAGCTTTAACTGTTGTTGCCATGGGTGCTACGAACTATCAGATGTTCATTGAAATCATATGCCTTTTGAGTCGGATTAGCCAGCTGTTGTTTTTTTTGCATTCCTTTGGCAAAAGGCAGGAAAAGAGAAGTCTAGGTTATCTGTGTCCATGTCTGTAGGGCACTTTCATCCACATATTTTTTAAGTAAAATTACTGCAGTGTGTTTTTTTCTTAATTTTTAAGATTTTTTATTACGGAAAATTTTAGACATACCATAATGTAAACACACGCCGTTAGCGTGGGACAAGGCATCTCTTATGAGGAAATAGTCATTGAGTTCAAAGTCTTACTTGATAGTACTGTGGGTCCATCCTAATCCAGCACCCTGTTCTCCTTTGTCTCCAACTTTGTTTTTTTAAAAATATCTATTAAATATTTTATGTATTTATTTCCCCCAATTTATCCCACTCTGCCACCTTTTGCTTTGAGTAATCATAAATTTGTTCTCTATGTCTATGATTCTATTTTGTGAATAGTTCATTTGTATTCATTTTATATTCCACATGTAAATGATAGTATATGGTATTTGTCTTTGACTTAGTTCAGTTAGTATCATAATCTCTAGGTCCACCCACATTGCTGCAGATGGCATTCTTTAGTTCTTTTTTATAGCTGAGTAATATTCCACTGTATACATGTACCACATCTTCTTCATTCATCTGTTGATGGATATTTAGGCCATTTCCATGTCTTGGCTATTGTGAATAGTGCTTCTGTGAACATTGGGGCTCAGATATCCTTTCAGATTGTGTTTTTCTCTGGATGTATACCCAGGAGTGGGACTGCTGGATCATATGGTAGTTCTAGTTTTAGTTTTTTAAGGAACCACCACACTGCTCTCCCTAGTGACTGCCCCAGTTTACATTCCCACCAATAGTATGTCAGGGATCCCTGGTCTTCATAAAGGATAGGAACAGAATGAAGGGCACATGTGGATGTGCTGGTCCTTCTCAGGGTGCTACAAACTATCAAATGTTCATCGAAATCATATGCTTTTTGAATTGAATTAACCAGCCGGTGTGTTTGGCATTCCTTTGGCAAAAGACAGAAAAAGAGAAATGGAGGCATCTTCCCCCACTCCACCCAGCGGCAGCATCTCCTCACCTGTCGCCTGCCCTATGTCCCTTTTCCCCTCCTCCGGTCCCAGCCCCCCTGTCCCATCCCTTCTTTCAGAACATGCACTCAAACAGTGCTGGTTCTACTGCTGCTCTGCCTCTGGGTCTGGACCCACCACCTAGGACTACTCAAGCAGGATCTTTGTCTCGTGTACAATGGGATTGATTCAGGAACAGCGTGGTGTCCCACCAAGGCCACTTAGAGATAATTAACGGATTATTTATAGAAACTAAGAGGGAAGGGAGGAGCTCTCTTGCTGCTGCATTTGTTGTGTATTAGGGATGTCATCAGTCTCGAGATGCCATGGGCCACTGCCAAGAGAGACTGGGGATGAATCGAGCACAGAGGAAAGCCAAAGTGAGAGATGCTGGTATTGAGTGTGCACCTGGATCAAGCTCTACCAGAAGCTAGAGTGATCTGTGAACTTCCAGATACATTAAATCAATATATACCCATTTTTGCAGAAGAATACAATTCAAGTTGGCTTTCTGTTACTTCTGAAAAGGGTTCTAATTAACAAAAAAATTACTAAGTTACAGACACAAAGGATAAAATCAGCTGGGTCAAGCTAAGGTAAGGAGAACTCTTCCCTTCTGGGAAACTGGTTATGTTGTAGAAAAGCAGCTGGTGGATTTCCCTATTGTGCATCTTGCGTCGGCAGTCGGAGAGTCAGAGTACCAAGGGAATTTGCCTACTTTTGTGGCTTTCCTATGCCCTTCTCCTGCCACGCGCCCCCCCGCCCCCCGCCAAGAAAAAGAAGACATGAAGTGGTTGTTCAAAACTGAGATGGAAGGAAATAGAAGTTTTTCTAAGATGGGCCTCTTTCTCTCTGCAGCCAACAATTCAACATGGTTCAGAGTCACTTGGTCCTAAGCAATGCTGTCCTATAGAAATATTAATATAATGGAAGACACATTATAACTTTGAATTTTCTAGCAGCCCCATTAAAAAAAAAGGGAAATGGAACAGGTTGTTAGCTTTATTAATATAGTTACCCCACCATTTCCAAAATAGTATCACTTAAACATGTAGTTGACATTTAAAGAAATTGTTAAAGAGGTAATTTGCATTGCTGCACTAAATCTTTGCAAGCCAGTGTATATGTTGGACTTGGAGGGCATCCCAAGGCAGGCTGACTCAATGGCAAGTGCCCAGTAGCCACATCTGGACAGCAACTAATGTATTGGACAGCCCAGCTCTTAAACAGCAGTTTCACGCTCCAGAACTAAATTTAGTGCAGGCAAGATTAAGAGGTGGGAAGCCCAGGCTCAGATAAGACTGGGGCCTGGGAGAAGCCTGGCCTCCAGGACCTTCCTCTGCAGCATGGTGTGGGTGTCTGACTTTGATCTCTGTCACCTGCAGTGAAAAGGGTCTTACAGGAGGTTTCCCCTAAAGAAGAAACTCTGGGGACCCTGGAGCTGCTGTTCATCACTGCTCATTAATTGCTTTAAGCAAAGTGTATAAACCAAGACTTAGGAAACCTGGATCTGACTTCAGGTGGTTTTCCCAAAGTGCTGGCTAATTCCCCGGCCACATCTTCCTGGACGTGGGATGGAAGAGGTCAGGATGGAGGCCTTTGGTCACTTTTCTATGATGTGGCAGCCAGCTGAAAGGACTTCCCTGGTGGCTCAGTGGTAAAGAATCCACCTACCAATGCAGGAGACATGGGTTCAGTCCCTGAGTGGGGAAGATCCCCTGGAGGAGGAAATGGCAACCCACTCCAGTATTCTTGCCTGGAGAATCTCATGGACAGAGGAGTCTGGTGGGTTTCAGTCTGTGGGGTCACAAAGAGTCAGACACGACTGAGCATGCACACAGAGGCAACCAACTAAGGAGTCATAGAGTCACAGTAACCAGCGCCACCAAAAATAAACTAGATCTGTTGTGAACAGGGGGTTAATTTGTTCAGCAAGTGGCAATTTCAGGTAGGATTCTTAATTCCTAAGATTGTATGAACCTCCATCCTTTTTTTTTCCTTCTAGAGTTTCAGGCCATCATTCCAACATCATTGTGCTGGATACAAGCTCTACTGTTTCTACCTCCTAAACATCTCTTACCTTGTCCCCTTCCATCCAGTTCTGCTCCCACGCAGTTAATTAGTGCTACAGAATTTCATGCCTGGACCATTGCAGTAGAGTAGCCTCATGACTGGTTTAATAAAACCTGTCTAGACCCGTTGTTCTGTGCAGCCAAGTGACAATGTTAGTTGCTCAGTCGTGTCCAACTCTTTGTGACCCCATGGACTGTGGCCTGCTAGGCTCCTCTGTCCATGGAATTCTCCAGGCAAGAATACTGGAGTGGGTAGCCATTCCCTTCTCCAGGGGATCTTCCCCACCCAGGGATCAAACCTGGATCCTCTGCACTGCAGGCAGAATCTTTACCATCTGAGCCACCAGGGAAGCCCTTTGCAGCCAAAGTGGCTTTCAAAACAGAAAACTGATGGAGTTGTCCCCCTGGCCTCCCAGTGTGCTCAGGGTAAAACTATAGGGCATTTGCCAGGCCTGCTTGTCCAGCGCCCACTCCCGCCCCGCCCACACTGGCCTTCCTTCACTCCTGTGTGGGCCCTGTTTAAGCTCCCACAGTGTAAATTGCTCCTGCCCCCACTTCCTAAATGCCTTGGTTTCTACCTTGTACGGAGCTAGGGCTCACCTGGTATTCAGACCTCTGATGAGTCATTTCTTCCTGCAGGTACTTTTTCTTGTGGCCTTGACAAGGTGAAACCCTCCTAGGTGTGTGTTCTCTTAACACAACTTACCTCTCTCCCTTGCACTTAGCACAATTAAAAATCTACCTTTGTGTGTGAGATAATACTTTATACACATTAGGATAGCCACTGTTTAAAAAGACTCAAAGAACAGCAAAGGCCGGCAAAATGTGGAAAAATGGAATCCTTGGGCATAGTTGGTGGGCATGTAAAATGGTGTGGACACTGAAAAAAAAAAAACAGTATGGAGGGTCCTCAAAAAGTTAAAGAATTACCACATGATCCCATAATTTCACTTCTTATTCCTGAAAGAATTGGAAGCAGAATCTTGAGGTATTTGTACACCCTTGTTCAAAGCAGCAAGATTCACAATAGCCAAGAGGAAGGAGCAGCAAAGTGCCTGTTGACATGTAATCAGCTACACAAATGCAATCTGTCCATGCCATGGAATACTGTGTAGCCTCTACACAGTATGGGTGAATCCTGAGAACAGTAGGCTGCGTGAAATAAGCCAGTCCCAAGAAAACAGACACCTTGCGGTTCCCCTGTATGAGGAACCTGGAGTAGTCAAAGTCATGGAGACAGAAAATAGAAGGGGATGCTGGGAGGGGAAATGGGGTGCTGTGTTCAATGGAAACAGAGTTTCAGGTTTGCAAGATGAAAACACTGTAGAGATCTGTTGCACAACAATGTAAAGATAGTTTACACTGTTGAACTTAAGAGGCTTAAGATGGTAAATTTTGTGTTATTTTTATCACAATTTTCAAAAATTTATATTTATGTGATTTCATAATTCATATCAATTTCTTCCTCTAAATTGTAAGCTGATGAGCAAAGTGAACGCTCTTCAATATGCCTTTAGTGCCTACCTCTGCTTTTTCCTGGCATTCAGTAAGTATTTAAATGAATGGATTAATAAAGCAGAATTAAACACCTCTCCTGTAGAAATGGAGAATGGATTTCACTTTGTGTAATAGGTGCTTAATATCTGTTTATAGAATTGATAACAAAAGCAGATGCCAAATAGTCAAACATTTGGAAATAGCCTGGCACAGGATGTGCATGTAAGAAGGGATTGGTTAGTTAATTTACCATTTTCTGAAGTGTGCTCAAACAACCAGTGCACGAACCATACATTTTTCCCACCCAAAGAATGATTTCTAGATTTAAAAAATTTTTAAACACTTCCAGTTAAAATTGTAGTTGAATAATTTTTAGCTACATGGGTGATATCTGTGGTAAATGTTGTTGATGTTGGTATTTGTGTAGGGTTAATATTAAGGTTTAATTACTTAATGGAAATGGCTGTTTCAGAGCAAATATTAAAGGAAAGGTAAATGTGGAATAGAGATGAAATTTTGAGTACCTAGTTCAAGGAAGTACTAAGCTAGTCATTTTCCAACAGCTTTATTACCGGAGATAAAACTGATGAAGTTAGTGGGTCACAGATAGTTTTAGCAGAAATGTAAGTTCTCTAAACAAAAGCATGATCAGACAGCCTTTTCATTATTCTGTTGAAGGGATTGGTTATTTTTAGAGTAATAAATACAAGCACATAGTTGGGGAGGAGGTTTTGGTCAAGAAAATGTCATAGGTAGAGTTTCATTAGCAGCTGGCCTGTGATAAATCTGAGATGATTTCATGGAAGAAACAGACCTTCTCTGGGGGGTTTGTGCCTTTAGTCAAAAGGGGAAGCATTCCAGGCTTGTGGTTTAAAGTTGAAGTGGATCTGACACTAAGAACCACGTTGGGACGTAGAATTTCAGTGTCATGTAAAGTGATATTACAAGAAAGTAAAAAGTTTGATTTGTACCCAATACAGCATCTTCATTAAAAGAAAGAAAAGCGGTAGGTACGGTGATTTCTATGTCCAGTGAAACCAGAAGAAGCAGCGGTGGGAAACAGACGGATGGAGGGGGGCGTGATTGATACGGGAAGGACATGAGAAGTCTTAGTGTGATGGAGAAGGCCAGGTGGGGCAATGAGGCTGGAAGGAGAGGGCTTTAAAATTTCACCAAAGGAAATTACAGGGTTGTTGAGAAATTTTCCAAGACATGGCATCAAGAAAGAATGAGGGTGACCATAAATAAAGGTCCTGTAACATAATGAGTCTGGGTTTTACCTTCTTATGATCAATGTGGGAAAATTAATTCTTAGAAATGAAAGAAAATAGAGGGCATAGGAGTTTCATTTTTTTTTTGACTTTCTGACAACTGAATCATTTTAAATGAATAAAATTGCAGCCCTTGTCTAAGCTGTTAAAAAAAAAAAAGTCTTCATTCCACGATCCAAAAATAATTAAACATTGGATTAGAACATTACAGCAGTTTTCTGTTATATAAACTTATTGATTCTAAATGAGATTTAAAAAAATCTGAGATGATCACAATTTTAGAAAACATTTTATTATGCCAGAATGGTTTGTTTTGAACTGGAAATGTAAAATCAAGGAACAACTTTAGATAATTAACAAAGTTGTCTACTTGGGGATTTGCTCATTTTGTTAAAAGAAAAATTGGTCCTTTAGATTTTCAGTGTTTTCAATGGCTTAGATCTAGTGGAATAATTGAACAAAGGCAGTATTCTCATACAAGGCACAAATGTGAATTCTATCCAAACCTTCTAAGACCTTCTTCTGGCATAGGTCTTAGTGATGGGTTACCATCTTCTAGAGGCCATTTCAGGCCATTTGCCCCCCCAAAACTTATTTTTTTTTAAGAAAAGCAATTTGTCCTTTATTCTTCCATATATAGTAGTTTTATGTAACTACCAAGATAGGGGTTGTCATTTAACTTTTTATTTTATGTTGGAATGTAGCTAATTAACAATGTTGTGATAGTTTCAGGTGGGCAGCAAAGCAAGTTAGCCACACATATCCATGTATCCATTCTCCCTAGAGCCCCCTCCCATCCAGGCTGCCACATAACACTGAGCAGAGTTTCCTGTGCCCTACAGTAGGCCCTTGTTGGTAATCCATTTGAAATATAGTTGTGTGTACGTGTCCATCCCAAACTCCCTAACTATCTCTTCACCCCATCGTTCCCCCCACTGGTAACCATAAGTTAGTTTTCCAAAATGGAGTTAGTCATTTTAGAAAGTTGCATTTTGGGGCCAGGTCATCCACAGAGCCCCAACCCTCTTTATCCCCCAAACTTTTGATAGGGTGAAATGAGTTTCCAAAACTCAAAACTCTAAACAATGAACATCTAACTGATAAAGTGATGTGTTTGAAGCTGTCCTGTGTGTGAATTCTCTATGTCGCTTTGCTTTGTTTCACAGAGAGTTGTTTATATTCGGTAGTTTTATATACCTCCTGCCTTCTTTCAGGCTACTTCTTGGTTTTCCCTTTGATGTCCTGTCATGGTCGCCCCCTGCTCTTCCATCTGACTCTGGGTCTCGGTCAGTGGTTGCTTCTATGGGGTGTCTCCTCTCGTGTGTCTTAGAGCAAGTGCCTTTCTAAACTTTTGTACGCTGCTGTAGTGGTGTCAGATTAAATTAATTTATAGATCACAGTTTTGCCCGGGTGTCTTCTATCAAAATCTGTCTCCGTGAATTCTGACATCACTCTGTAAGACCCTCAGCCCCCTCAGACATAGTTTAGGAAGTGGGCTGTGCTCATTAAGAACTCAAGAAGGACATAATCCTAGAGTCAGAAGTAAACCACATATAGACATATAATTACCTAGAGCTTGTCAGGGTCCATAGGAACTCAAAGAATGAATTTCCTTTTCCTTCCGCTTCAAGGGAAACCAGCAGCTCATCCATAGATGGTTGTCTCTTGGCAAACATGCTCTGCATGAAGTAGGGCTTCCCTGGTAGCTCAGATGGTAAAGAACCCCCCTGCAATGCGGGAGACCTGGGTTCAATCCCTGGGTTGGGAAGATCTCCTGGAGGAGGGCATGGCAACCCACTGCAGTATTCTTGCTTGGAGAATCCGTATGGACAGAGGAGCCTGGTGGGCTACAGTCCTTGGGGTCACAGAGTCGGTCGTGACTGAACTACTAAGCACACACATGAAGTAGTTAGACATTCCACCAGGTTAAAAAGTGTAATTTCTCTGTTTTTTCAGGATTCTGTCAAATCAGGAGCAACCAAAAAAAGAGAAGAGAAAACATACGATTAGCATTATTTCATCATATTAATTAAAACACAGTGGTAGTTTCAACTTGAGCGGATCAGTCACTAAAACCAGGGGAAGTTGCTCCCCTATTGTTAGTCTTTACAGAGAGACCTTAAGTGGGAATGAAAGGTTTGAGATGACTTCTGGCTTTGCAGCAGAATTTAGGCATTGTGAGGATCTTTCTAGAATACCTTTAGATCAATTCATGTAAAATTTCCAGAAGAATCTTCACAATAAGATACCATTTTTCCTCTCCCAAGAGTTACTAAGTGTCTTTACAAGTTCTGTTTCTCTAAATGAAAAATGCAATCCCATCTACTCCTGCATGCCCCCTCCTAAAACTACTCAGAATAAGTTAATCTTTTCAACAGAGCAGCCAACTTTTCCAGCAAAGGAATTTGCAGTCTTTGTGGTTTGGTTAGAAAGGTGGTTCATTTTACCAGTTTCTCAAAGAAATATGTTCCATGATAAATTCAATCTTTCCTCTAAAAAGAAGCTCCCCAAATCTACTTTTCTGCACAAATTTCGACATGTGGGGCTTTCTCTCTTGAAGCAGCCAAATGCTGAGTGTGTGTGGACCTGGGCAAACAGTGCTGGGTCCAAGGTTAAGGATATTTATTGCTGGACGCATTACGTGTATTCGTATCCAGGAAGAGCAAAATCCAACACATTGACAGTGGTTTTGAAATATATTAATTTGCCTTCTCTTGTCTTGGGGGAATGTTTCTCTCCCCACTCCCACTTTTAATCCTTTTCCACACTTGGTAGAATTCGGAAGGATTTTTGCCAGGAGTAACGAGCAAAGGCAGACAGTGTGTGAATACACAGGAGAGCTGCTGGTTTCATTGCAGACTTCAGAGAAAGTTCCATGCACTCTGACTCTGGCTTGGCATGCAGGAAATTCCTCCAGGGTCTGCCCGATGCAATAAACAGACCTCCTGCATCTAACCACATCCACACCAAAGTTTCTTATGTGGGGTTCCTTTTGCTCTTTGTGTAAAAGTTAAGGGTCCCAGCATTCCTATTCCAACTCCTCTAACCCCTATGCTTTGGAATTGGCGTATGGCTGTGTTTAGGGGTTAATAGGCCTTGGGGTTTAATAGGACTTATTCTGTGTTATTTATGCACACACAGAGAAGGTAGACGCAGGAAATGGATTCCCTGTGGACACGCTTCTGAGAAACCTTACATTATGTCGGGTTTATCAGAAGGCTCACGGGGTCACTTTTGCCTTCAGGTGACTCACTGAGGACAAGGATCATTATATGCAGTGCAGGCGAGTTTTTCCGTAATTCATGCAGCCCCCAGCCACTGACAGCCCCAGTGTCACTGAAGAGAGGGCTTGTTAGAAATGCTGAATCTCAGGCCCTAGTCTCGAACTACTGGACTGGAGTCTGCATTTGTAACCGGAGTCCCAGGGGTTTCGTAGGACATTAAAGGGGAAGAAGCCTGAGTTAGATCCCGGCCACCAGAGTCCCATCCCAGTAAGATCGCCCGAGAGCGTGTGGGGCAGAGAGGAAGGAGGGCGGGGAGGACATCGGCTGAGTTAAATTATGCTCATTAATTCAATTTGAGGCAGGAATGTGTGTAAATAAACGCTGGCAGCTGCAGAGGCTCCGTTTCCTGCCGGGCTCAGGCTGGAATGCAGGGACCAGCGCCTCAGAAACCCGACTGTGGACCTGCGACCACCAGATAATGCAGAAGAGATGGTCTTGCCCTACAAGGGAGGTTTTCAGGTCAGCGTTAAGTGCCAAACCAAGTGGAGCTGGAGAGGGCTGTGCCAGCTGAGATCGTCTCAGTTATTTGAAAAGATGAAACACCCTGGACAGCCTCTTCCTCTTCCTTTAAATCAATGCAGATCAGATTTCCAGGGGTTCAGATAAGTGGGACAGCGGCCGGTCCCACACAGCCTGCTGGCAGATAAATGACCTGTTCACATCGCCCCTTCCCTTAGAAAGCTGAGTCCCTGAGAAGCAGGGAGGGGAAGAATGAGTTTTAGAACAAGAGCATCCTTGGTACCATAAACCTGTAAACGTTGACAGGGCTGGTTCTTGGCATTTGATGTTCATGAATGGTTTGGGGGGATGGAGCCGTCCTCCCTGGATCGTGTTTATTAAACTCTTCGTGCCATGCTGGGCAAGGTGCTCACTTACATATTGCCAGGTGGTTCTCGTGCTGTCCTTTGTAGGAGCTCGTTCACTGCTGTGTGTTCCAAAGAGACATCTGTTTCCCAGCTAGTAATGACTGGTGACTCCTTGTCCCCACTCAACAAGGAGTGGCTGTCCAGAGAGACAGATTCTTCTCTCATTTTATCTGCAAATGTTTTCTTAAGCCTTCGGTGCCCTTGCTGATCAGAAGGGCTCACCCAGTGCTGGGCACTTTATTGAAAGCTTCAACTATTTAATCTTCACTACATTTTCCATTTCCTAGGCAGGAAACCAAGTTCTGGTGAAGCAGAGGAACTGCCGTGGTTGCTAAGTCAGGGAGGGAGGCAGGATTTGACCTTGGGCTGCCTTGAGGGCCCCTCTCAGCCCCGGTCACCCTCCCAAACACAACCCCCCTTAGCCCCTTAGCCTGCCTCCCTGCCACTGCCTCCCAGAGGGCTTCCTGCCTTCTCTGTGCGCTGAGTCCTCTGTGTCATTTATTTATGAAAAAAGGTTATCATTATTGTTGCAGACGAGTGTGTGTGCACATCCCTCACTCACTGGACCGGTAGGGGTCTCAGGAGAGGGCCTGGCTTAGAATGGGCTGGCAGTGGTCAGAGGTGGCTCCCCCTGAACGCCCCCAGCCCTGAGTCTCCATCCTGTGCTGTGCCCTATCCAGGGGTGGGGGGCGGTGAAGGGGGGACTGGGTGATGGAACTTGACCCTGAGTGATTCTGGAGGGGCGAGGAGAGCCCTTGGCCCTGGGCTTCGTCCCATGTGTGCTTACTCGCTTCAGTCATATCAGACTCTGTGACCCCGTGGACTGCAGCCTGCCAGGCCTCTCTGTCCATGGAGATTCTCCAGGCAGGAATACTGGACTGGGTTTCCGAGGGCTCTGTCGAAGCTGCTTTGAAAAGCTAGAGAGCCCCCTCCTGTGTCGGCCACTCCAGGTAAACTGGAGAAAACATCACCAACCCCTGAGTAGTCTAGCCCTAACCCAGAGAAGTCTGTGTCTGATTATCTACTTTCTTCCCGTTGATTCTGTAGTCTTGTTCCCTAGAAGTTATAACCTGAGTGGAGGGAACTTCAGTCAGGGTATTTGTGGAGTTGAGGTGCTTTTTCCTCTCTGAAAATTGGCCTCTGACGCAGCCGTGGGCATTGTTTCCATGCTTGCCCCGATGGCGTGTTTATTTACCTAGACCCACACAACCTCTCTCACCCTGAGTAATCCAATATTAATTTGTAATAACCAGGATTTCTACTGAAGGAAGGGGTTTGTTCAGGAAAAGCAAAGGGAACTGAAGACTCAAAATTCCAGAGAGAAACTGAAAACCCTACCAAAGAGGGACTGGAAATGTCTAAGTTAAGAGAGCCATCTCCAACATAACACAGCATTATAAGAAATTTTTTAATTAATAAAAATAATAAATTACTTAAAATAATATTTTTTTTTTAAATTTAATTTTTGAAAAAAGAGAGCGGCCTCCCAGAGCAGCACATTACTGCCCCTCTAGCATATACCTTTGTTTTCAAGTTGCATTTGCTCTGAAGGGAGTTTTCTCTCTATTATAGTAGCTAGTTCTGAAACTGGCAAGTAGTGGTATGTCTTCTCTGAGATGAGGTTATGTGTTTATGCACCCGTATTAATCAACAATGCCATGTTTTCTACCTTACCTAATACGAACCCTATCACACCCCTCTCCAAAGACGTTGGATCATGGGAGATGATGGTGAATTAAAGTGATGCTGGGAAAATTAGGTCATAAATCTCAATCCGCTCTCATTCTGGAAGATTCTCTGGACTTGGTGGCTTTGGGCTCTGGCTGGACTTGACTGCATGTGCTTTGTGTGTATTTATAGCGGGACGGCATTCGTGCCCTGGCTTTACACGCAATGACTGTTGGACATTGTCCCCCGCTCTGGTCTCTCTATTTTAGGCCACATCTGGAAGCATAGCCTGCCTTTTACAACAGGTCCCTGAATCCAGACGAGGGAGTTACACGCAGCTGCCGCCATGATGGCCCAACACGTTCCACGTGTGCTGGGTGCTGACCGCGGGAGAGGGGTGGACCCCCGGGTTTGACCTCATGGGCAGAGCGCCTCCCTGGCCACTTGGGGAATCTGTGCCAAGCAGCAGCCCAGGGCATCTTTGTCACATCTGGTAGCTGTTGAGCGGCGTGTAGGAAAAATGTTCTGAGACTCAGGGCCTCCTCCAGTGGGACTATCAGAGATTTACTGCCATGAAAGTGGAAAATTATGAGAAAAACATGAGGAGGCTTCCATTTGCCAGGCCCTTTGTGTTCCATAGGCTTTACAGATGCGACATCACAGGTTATTTATTATATTATAGAACCCATTTTGCAAAGCAAAGGGCATCCACTTCAGCTGTTGACAACACCCAGTCAAGAGGCAGACAGAACATTTTCCCATGCAGTGGTTGACTCTCCGTTAACATCCAAGTGGTCTCGCCAAACATCCATGCTGTGTGATTACATTCGTAGAAAGTTCAAAAACGTGCCAAACTAATTTATGGTGTTAGAGGTCAGGGCAGGGGTTACGCTTGGGTGGAGGAGGAGTGAGAAATGGGAGAGGCCTGAAGACTTGTTTGCTGAGTTTCTGGGGGCTTCCATCAGAGTGCTGTGTTCACAGTATTTGTTTTGCAAAAATGAAAGCCCATTTGCAATATACACATATCGTCTGTGCACTCTGTTAGGTACATGTTTTATTTCGATCAAAACTTTACATTTATAAGTATGACATAAGGACATGAGGATAATGTTCTTTCCTCAATCTGTAGTGCTTAGTCACTCAGTTGTGTCTGACTCTTTGCAACTCCAGGGACTGCAGCCCGCCAGACTGTTCTGTCCATGGAATTTCCCAGGCAAGAATACTGGAGTGGGTTGCCATTTCCTCCTCCAGGGATTTTCCCAACCCAGAGATTGAACCTGCACCCACGTCTCCTGTGTCTCCTGCATTGCAGGTGGATTCTTTACCCACTGAGGGATCAATCCACCTCTCATTAGTAATAATTGCAGATGAGAGGAGAGAGGAGGCTGCAGATCGAAGTGGCTGTTTCTTGCAGCACTGGAGGTGGGGACCCCATCAGCTGTGTATTATCTGATGACCCTCCCTACGAAGCTTTGGATTGTCTATGGAGGGTCCCAGATTGGTTTTTTGGCTTGGGTTTTTTTTTTTTTTAAATAATAAGCATATCAATATGTTTTTTAACCTCAGTAGGTTAAATAAAAGCTTTTTTTGAATAAAAGCTTCTGTTGCTGCTTCTGCAGTGAATAATCTTCAATGTCCCTTTCAATAGGCTGATTGGAAATCGGCACCATGTGGGTGATGATCACGGGAAGGGCAGCACGGCCCATGGTGAGTGGGCAGAGAGACAGGAAAGGAACAGCCCCAGGGAACCCAGCATTTACATGGTGGGGTGGGTAACGGCCTTCTGCCCACCGAAGATAGCACAGGATAGTAGGCAGTTCATGGGCTGTAGCCCGCCGGGCTCCTCTGTCTATGGGACTCTCCAGGCAAGAATACTGGAGTGGGTTGCCATGCCCTCCTCCAGGGGATCTTAGCCACCTGGAAATCAAACCCGGGTCTCTTGTATTACAGGCAGATTCTTTACCATCTGAGCCACTAGGGGACCCCTAGGCAGTACTGCGATGGCTGTATTAATAGAAAGCTGGGTTGAATAATTCAGTCTTTTTATAAAAATGCAATGGCTACATTGAGCATCTTTTCATGTGCCTTTTGGTATCTGTATGTCTTCTTTGGAGAAATGTCTGTTTAAATCTTATGTCCCTTCTTTTTCCCCTTTGGTACAAGTTTGTTTTCTATGTCTGTGGGTCTATTTCTATTTTGTATATAAATTCATTTTGGATGAACTTTTTGGGAAGTTCATTTTTTTTTTAGCTGCCACATATAACCAAAGTTATATGATATCTGTCTTTATCTGGCTTTCTTCACTTAATATGATAATCTCAAGATCTATCCATGTTGCTGTAAATGGTATTATTTCATTCTTTTTTATGGCTGAGTAATATTCTGTCATATACACACAGCCATACTAAGTCGCTTCAGTCTTGTCTGACTCTTTGCAACCCCATGGACTGTAGCCCACCAGGGTCTTCAATCCGTGGCATTCTCTAGCCACTGGAGTGGGTTGCCATTTCCTCCTCCTGGGGATCTTCCCAACTCAGAGATCAAACCCACATCTCTTGCATCCCCTGCACTGACAGGCAGGATCTTTACCCTAAGCACCACCTGGGAAACCCATATATGCAACACATCTCCTTTATCCATTCATCTGTTGATGGACATTTAGGTTGCTTCCATACCTTAGCTATTATAAATAGTGCTGCAGTGAACATTGGCGTGCACGTATCTTTTCAAGTTATAATTTTCTCCATACGTATGCCCAGGAGTGGGATTGCTAGGTTGTATGGTAACTCTATCTTTAGGTTTTTAAAGAACTTACATACTGTTCTCTATAATGGATGCATCAATATGTATTCCCATCAACAATGTAGAAGGGATGAACTAGGAGTTTGGGCTCAGTATATACATACTACTATATGTAAGATGGATAACCAACAAGGACCTACTAAATAGCACAGAGAACTATATTTTATAATAACCTATAAGGGAAAAGAGTGTGAGAGAGAGCTTACACATACTCTCACACACACACACACACATACATGAATCACTTTACTGTACACCGGAAGCTAACACAATATTATAAATCAACTGGACTTCAATTAAAAAATAACATTGAAAAGAAAAATGAAATAACTTTGAGTCACCATGAGATTCCCTATCTGAGATGTTAGAGCAATATCCTGACTGAGAGTTCAGTAGCACGACAGTCTGCTTCAATAAAGAACTTTAAAATACCTTGTATAAATTTTCTAAAACTAGATGATAAGAATTCTTTTTTTTTTTTTCATAAAGAAAAAGTGCAGAAAAGGCTAAAAGCAAAAGGACAGTGACCACACAGAGGCTGTGAGCAGCAGCCTCTCGGGGGTCAGTGGTGCGGGGGTTCATGCAGCATCAGGGTAGGAGCCACGTTACTGGACCAGTTGATGTGTCTGCCTGTGTGAGTTCAGCGGCCCTTCTCAGGGATGGAAAGTTTACTGGAATAGATCAATTCCCCCCCACCATATGTTTAAGCTTATGGGCAAGTTCTATTTCTGATGCTTCCTTTTTCTTTTTCACCTTAATATGGCTTTTTTTTCCCTATGACCCGGCTATGCCAAGAAGCAGGCCATTTCAGCTTCATCACCTGAGAGACTTCTTCTACAAAGGAATAATGAAGTGTTGTCTGAAGCCCATTTCAGACTATCATTTGCTCTGCTATCTTGTTGCTCTTACTGTTCTGATCTTCCCCATTTCCTAACAGAGACCTTGTCTCTTTATTGCTACTAAATTTGCTTTCTCATCATTTGTCAAATATGTCACAGGAATGATTTTTCAAAGATAATAAAAGGTTTCATGATTTCAGGAAGTTGAAAATCCTGGGGGCAGAGCATTGTATGAACAAATTTTGTTGAAATCACTGCCTCTCTGCCTCTTGGCTGGAGGACTCTTGAAGACGTGGTTTCATTTCTCTTAAGAAAGTCCCTGACATGTGGTCTGATCATAACTCTGTTCACACTTGCTTGAGGCTCCGTGGCGGATGAAGAACGTGTTCTTTTGGAAGGACTATTATTTTAGGCTCAGTTTGGGCTTTTTATGCAAACCTTAGCTCTTTTCCTGTTGGATATCATCAATACCGTTTCCGCCCCCTCCCTCCCTGATACAATGACCTCTTCTTCACCTTCATGGTGGTTGATCTCTGGGCAGCATTTGATCCTGAGTCTTGTAGAAATTCTGTCTTTTGCTTCTGAAACATAGTTTTTTTCCTATCTTTCTTAACTGTTTCTTACCTCCATTTCAGTGGCACATCCCTAAAGTATAATTAGTCTGAAGGATTCTTTCCTTATTTTATTTTAACTTTCTCTTAGGTTACAGTATATATACCAAAGTCTTTAACTTCAGCTAAAAACTAATAACACCTAACTATCTGTCTTTCAGCCAAAGCTTGATAGTTGCCTGCAGCTTGATTTACTTTGAAAATGGAGACAGGTCTTTTTCACCTTTTGTGTCTCTCTGAATACTTGACAGAATACCTGGTACATAATAAATATTAGATGGATGGAGAACATTATCACACTGGTAAAAATTTAATTAATACTTAATTAAATTAATTTCTCTGTTCAATTTTATGAACTTCTTCTAAGAGTGCTCAGTTGCTCAGTCATGTCTGACTCTGTGACCCGATAGACTGTAGCCCACCAGGCTCCTCTGTCTATGAGATTTCCCAGGCAAGAGTACTAGAGTGATTGTCATTTCCTTCTCTAGGGGATCTTCCCAAGTCAAGGACTGAACTCGTGTCTCTTGCATCTCCTGAATTGGCAGGTGCCTTCTTTACCACTGAGCCACCTGGGAAGCCAGTCCCTAAGTAATGACATGTTGAAAGATGAATAAGGATGTTTCCTTTCCCAGACTCTTCTGCCCTCATGCCGTGTTCATTATTGATACCTTTTTACCTGAGGACCCACCTCTCACACTTCTTGTACAAGTGCTTCTTTGGGGATCAAGGTGACACTTTGCAGAATAGTTTTTTCCTAGATTCTTGTGGGACAGACTGCTTTTGAACTTCAGTCTGCGGAGCTGAAGTGCTGAAACATTTGGGAAACTTTTTTCCTAGGGGGAGATTTTTATGGCCAAAAGTGAATCTTCCATAGGGCTGAAGAAAGACCTATGAAATTTAACTTTTAAAAACAAAGTTGTGTTTAAGTTCTGTGGAAACAGAAGGTACTGCTTAGACAGAACATGGCAGATGTTATGAAAATTTGTTTTAAAGCATTTCCTTTAGGTTAAGTCACGTTTGCCAAATTATAACCTGGAACGCATTCTGACAGCTCAGCAGAGCGCACAGCTGAGGGTGTGCGGTAGCCACGGGTTTGGGGAGGGGAGGGCTGCCCATCGTTGTTAGAGTATCACGCTTCTCTTCCTGAGACCAGCAAGCTCCCCGGTCTTTGAGATCTACCTTTGTCTAGTGAAAAGTGTGTTTTAATAGACACTCTGGGCTTCCCGGGTGGCTCAGCTGGTAAAGAATCAGCAATCAGGTAAAGAATCAGCAATTCGGGAGACCTGGGTTCCTGGGTTGGGAAGATCCCCCTGGAGAAGGAAAAGTCTACCCACTCCAGTATTCTGGCCTGGAGAATTCCATGGACTGTGTCCTTGGGGCCGCAAAGAGTCTGACAGGACCGAGCGACTTTCACTTTCACTTTTCAATAGACACTCTACTTGGCTCTCACTGGAGAAAACCATAGATTTTCTTCGATGTGTACTTGATATTTCTTTAGGGCAAATATCTCAAATAACTCAAAAATGATCATGTTGAGAAGCCTACAGAATCCAGAATGGAGTAGATTCAGGGATGCTTCTTAGATCTGAACCATTGGGTCCTGCCACCACCCTCCTTAATCCCTATGAATTGTCAAAAAAAAATATTATGGATAAACAGTAAGGTCCTACTAAACAGCACAGGAAACTAGTCACTCTCCTGTGATAAACCATACTGGAAAAGAATATGAAAAAGAATGAATGTGTGTGTATAACTGAATCATTTGCTGTCTACTTGAAACTAATACAGTGTTGTAGATCAATTATACTTTAATAAAGTAAACTTTAAAAAATAAAGAGCGATCTATCGACTTTAGGGGACTAACTCTGGAGGGGTCACCGCTGTTTCTGTCTCTGCACTCAGGTGTCTGAGTGTTTCCCCAGGAAGGGCCAGAGTGGCCCATTCTGGGAAAAGAACAAGAAGCAGAAAGACCACTGATGGTTTTCTTTTGTCTGACTCTTTCAAAAGAAAGCCCAAAGTAAGGTCTCTAACAGATTGATTGGAATGGTGTTTTGTTGTTGTTGTCTGCTTGATTTTGAGGCTTCATGTCTTTTAGAAAATGGATGCGTGTGACCTTGAATGTCTTTTTATTGTTTTCTTAGGAGGTGGTATCGTTTAGGTTCTTACCACGTAGGGCCTATCCAGGTGTGCTGCGGCACTTCCTTCATTATAAGACATTTATCTGGGCTGGAAGAGAGAAATTTCCTTGATGCCTATGGAAAATAGGTGAAAAGTCCCGGACACTGTCTTTTCACATGTCTCAGTGACTTTTCTTGTTCTCCCACCTGTGTTACTGAGATGCTCTGGGAGGTCTGTGCCCACAGAGTGCAGGGCTGTCTCTCCTACGACTGGAAGCTTCTCCCACGCCCTCTCCTCTGCAGCGCCTCGTCACCAGCTCAGGTCACTTGTGCTGGGTCCCGGGCCAGGCTGCCCTCACGTGAAGCCTTTATGGGGGACTCAGCTTCTCTATTCTGGTCTCGTTGGTTCCAGGGAGATGCTTGGAAGAAGCAAGAAAATCAGTGAGCATCAGAGTTGGGGTCTAGTTGAGAGAAAAGTCTGACTCCCCTTGGATATGACGGTATCCAAAACATGAGCCACCCTGAAGCAAATGCCAGTGCAGTGTTGTGCTCAGAGGTGGGGCCCAAGAAATGAGCCTCCACGGGTCTAAGGAGGAAGTTTGGAGGGAGGCGGTGAAGAAAGACAGAGAGATGGCCACCACCCTGGGATGGCAAAGAAACTGGCTAAGATGGGTGACTAAACAGGGTCGGTGAGATTTGCTGAAGGTGCCAGGCCTGGAGGAAGGGATACTTCTGGAGACTTCTGCCAGCGTGGGCGGTGCTGGAAGAGGGTGATAAGAGCATTGGGCTGGGGATCTTGTAAGTAGCGCTGGGATATGAAAGTTGAGAGTCTGAGGAACGGGAAAAAGAGAAATGGGCTGAGCAGGAGGGGCTTTGGGAATTTTGTGGGATTGGAGAACTTTTCTGAAGGAAGGAGCTCCAGCAGCATCTGTTCATGTCCAAGAAAAAAAAAAAAATTACATGTAGTATTTGTAGTTGAGATACTTTCTCTGCACATGTGTGCCTTTAAAGGAATTAAATTGTATACTCAGGAGATGTACATTTTTATGTAAAAATGTATCATAGCTATGACTACAAATTCATAGCTATATTATATACATGGAAAGTATGATTCATAGAAAAATTATATCAACTAGATAGGATCAAATAAAATTTTTAATGATTCGTTTTTCTATTGTTTTTTGTATATGGATCTTAGAAGCGGGAACTGAGCCGTTTCACAGGTATGTTTCTGAGAGGAGTGAATAGCCAGGCTTTAAATTGCTGTTGATAACAAAGCAACTGTGCTGGACGGCTGAAGTTTCAAAGTCAGATTAGATTTCACTCTGGAGAGGCCTCTTCCAGCCTCTTGGCTGGGAAACTCTCTCCGAACAGGATATGGTGATTATTTGTAAATGATCATTGCTCCTTCTGACAATAGCTCATCCCCAAGTACTCAGAGGGCCGGCTTTGAAACATATACAGATGATTTGAATGAAAATATCATATGCGCAAGCATACACAATACTAGATGACCTACCAAATTGGAAGGTGACTCACTAAAGATAATTCTAAATAATTTAGCTGTGTTGACCTGGCTTTGGGATCCATTATGCGACTAGCCTAGTATTTATAGAAAAAGATAACAAAGTTAAAAATTCTTGGCAAAAAAATGAAACAAAAGCATGGAGTTTGGGAAAGAATAATGAAAAAGTTGAGCAGGAAGGGGTAATTCCTCAGCGGACAGGGACCCATCTCTCCCGCCAGCATCTTGTCGTTTCAAGAGGCAGATGCAGTTCCTGCCAGAAGACATTATCTGACGGCAGAGTGATGTGATAATGGTCCATCTGGTCTTCTTTTAGTTACACGTTGAAGCTTCAGTCATATCTCTGTACTCGTCTCCCCAAAGCCTCGGGGAACATTGGACATTTCTCTTTACAAACTGATTGGGTTATCTGTCCAAATGATGGGCATTTTTGAAATAGGAAATCCAGCTTCTGCCTATAGAATCCCCATACCTGGTGGACAGAGAAGAGTGTAAATACTACGTGCCTATACTTAGATTTTGGATCGTGGGTATTTGAAACAGTCTGTTATATCTGTTCATTGGAAATGCCCAGTACATCATTGCTGCAACATCCACCCCCACTCTTAGATAGTGACCCCATGCCCATGTCCAGCCCAGACAGCATCCTGAGCCTCAGACTGACATTGACTGGGCACAGCTTTTTCAACTGGTCACTTCCTCCTAAATGTCTCTTGGTCTCCAGGCCTCTCAAAATCAACATGTCAAAGTAGTAACTCGCTTTATCCACCCCCCAACACACACACGGACACACGCGGGCACACACACACATGCATGCATCAGAGGGCAGGGGGACAAAGCAGAATAAAAGGTGTTTCTCCTGCTGTGAGCCCTGTCTTGCTTTCAAGTAACCCAAATCAGGGACTCATTCCGGCTTCTCCCCGCATCACTCCTGTATGCACACCTCCCAAGGTCGGCAGCAGGACCCTGACGTTTCCTCTCCTAGTTTCCTAGTTTCCTCTCCTTGACGTGGCCTGGCTGCCACTTCTGTCCTTCTTCCATCCATCTCAGCGCCCCCAGCCCTCCCTCCAGGCCCCTGCTTGCCAGCTGTGCCTCTCATGGGTAATACCCTTACCTTAAACCTCACTGTCTGAAACTTTTGTCTTTTTACTCCCTTTTAAGGCAGATCCTTCCTAGTTGCTGTGGTTGTCATTCACCCTCTGACTCGTGTCTCCGGCCTCTGATCACCTCTCTGCCCTCCACCTTTGCCTCTACAGCCCATCCGTCTGCCCCTGTTGGCTTTTCTTCCAGCCTGAGAGCGCAAACCCTCTATTGCTTCCTGGCTTCCCACCTTTGGTCTCCCCTCTCGGGACCCACACAGCAATAGCCTTGACTTTTATGACAGCCTGTTCTCATGGTCCCTCTGCCCAGAATCTGCAGAGGTTCTGTTATTTCCCTTGCACACACCTCCCTGGTTTTCCCAGCTCCCCACGGCCATCCGCTGCCCCTCTGCACCCACTGCCCAGCGTCGGGGTCCCCTCCCTCCTCCCTGCTCTGCCTCCCTGTGACGTCTTCTGTGCTCCCAGAGGAGATGCTCTGCTGTCCTCTCCATCCCTCTTTCCACCCAGACGCTCTGCTTCTCCTTCTTGTTCTTGTTCCTTTGCGAATACATTCTACACAATCTTTGCTTTGCTCTTGCTTTTTTGCTTAATTATCGAGATGAATAAAATGAGAGCCTTCGGTTAGGAGACTCTGGCTCCTGTGACATGGTTCAGCACTGATGTGGGCCTGGTTGAGTTCTGCATCCATGTCTGTTTCTCCCCGGGACTTCCCAGGTGCAGTGGTGATGAATCCGCCTGCCACTGAAGGAGACGCAGGTTCAATCCCTGGGTCAGGAAGATCCCCTGGAGAAGCAAATGACAGCCCATTGACCTGGCGGGCTATGGTCCATGGGGTCGCAGAGTCAGACATGACTGCGTGACTGACTACACACACTGTTTCTCAATGGTGAGCACATCTAGGCGTGGAGCAGGGCTCCTCAATCAGTACAGGTTGTCAGGCAGTTAAAACAGGGCAGAACACATTCAAAGAGCTAGGATGTTGCTGCGTTCCAACAAATGATAACTTTCAAAGGGAGCTCAATTAACCTGAAACCTCCACTTTGATAACCATTTACATTAACACTAGTTTGGAATCTTGGCTTCTTCTGTGGGTTTCTCCTTGACAGAGGCCTAAGATGTCTTCTTTATTTTTCTTGCTTGTCTCATTTATTCAGTAAAAGGGTTTATTGACTCAACCATTCAACAACCGTTCCGTGAATACCTATGAAAGGGACACGGCAGATTCCTAAGTCTGCTTTCAACGGCACCGTATCAATGACATTTTCTGAAGACAGACAAAAGCCTTACTTGATTAACAGGCCTCAGAGAGATATTTTTTATTATTCCCTTTTTGCCATCACAAGCTTTCCACATGCCCCTCTTTTTTTATCTCCTACCTTTATTTCCCACCCCAGGTTTGGTCCCTGTGCTTTCGGCTCTCAGACATCAGATGACATTCTTAAATAAACACAGTAGATTGCAGAGTAAAAAGAGATTTTCTCAGAGTCTGGGATTGACCAAAGCGTGACCTGGTGCAGCTGGCTCTGAACAGAAGTGGGGTCTTACAGGTAATTTTCAGGAGTTAAGGTGTCATGTTACGTAGCTGTGTCCTTAGGATTTTACTTACTTCTGCGTCCTTGATAGACTTTCTTCAGATCATGGTTCTTTGATAACAAATCATCTCTATGGTCTAGTGCTGCCCACTACTAGGCTATCAAGATTGAAATAATAACTACCGTGATTTAACATAAACCTTAGAAATCTCTGCTGGAGCCAGTTCCTCCATGCCTGATGGTTTCCTATTGAGACAGACTTTCTTTGCTTCTGCATCTATAGAGCAGATCTTTCATGCATGGTTTTGATAGCGTCCTTTTTTAAAATGTAAGTATAGTTGATTTACAATGTTGAGTTGATTTCAGATGTGCAGGAAAGTGATTCAGTAACACAAACATATACTCTTTTATATGTAGTAGAGTGTATCTGTCAATCCAAACTCCTAATTTTTCCCTGCCTCCACTTTCCCCTTGGTAGCCACAGCTTTGTATTCTATGTGTTTTTTGTATATAAGTTCACTTATATCTTTTTTTAAGATTTCACACGTAAGTCACATCATACGGTGTTTGTCTTTCTCTGGCTTATTTCACTTAGTAAGGTAGTCTCTAGGTCCACCCATGTTACTGCAGATGGCATTATTTCATTTTCTGTGGCTGAATAATATTCCGTTGTATAAATATACCATAATTCGGAAAGATTCACAGGCTCCAGTGTTCACTGCAGCACTGTTTACAATAGCCAAGACATGGAAGCAACCTGTGTCCATTGGCAGATGAACGGATAAAGAAGACATGGTGTATTTATACAAGCGATTGTTCCTGTGAGTCATCAATCCCGTGGGCTCACAGCCTGGTGACTCTGCACTGCGCACTTTGGTTTGTGGTCACAGTGATGGAGGGGAGCTGAGCGGGGTTTCACCCACTGAGTGGTCTTGTGCAGCTGGGGCCGCGAGGAGCCGAGAATTTCCCCGTTGGTCCTTAGGCTGCTCCTGGACACTTTCCCGTTTGCAGCTTCTTGTCTGGTAAGGAGGTAATGAAGCCGTGATTGGCCTCCCCGTTCAGGATATCCCCGAGGCCCAGGCCCCCTGGGTGTCGTGTAACAGCATTCCAGGGCAGCTGTGCCATTGTAAGGCTCACTGCACTCAACAGATTCCAGACACCCTCCGGCCACTGCTGCGCTGAATGGTGAATTCAGGCTTCGCTGGGTTTGGGCCTCAAGGGGGCTGAGCCAAAGCTGACATGACTTACTGTTCAGACGACAAGTACCAAAGAGGGAAAACAGTTCAAATGCCAATGAACTGCTGCTTTCTTCAAAAGAGATTGACTTCCCAGGAGCAGCTCTCAGGCAGCCGGGAGCCTGGTTCCACTGACTTCAACAGCATTTCTGTCCCTTGGTCTTTCTGTAGACGGGGCAGTTGACTCAATGATTCTTAATACTTTTAGTGTGTGACTTAGCTTTTATATAAGCAGCCAATAAAGTAGAAAATTTTCTTTGGAAAATAGGAAAAGCAAACAGTGTGAAGAAATACTAAAGAAAGCTAAATGATTTATTCATGGCTTTAAGTTGAATTTATGGTATTAAATTTTTAGATGGTGTAAAATAAACCTTGAACTTTGAGAGTTCTTCTTTATCAGTAATACCCATATGCTAAATCTTTATTTCAATCTGATGTAAGCTGAGTAGAAGAGCTTTGCAAATAGACATTGGAGTTGCTGAATGATTTATCTTCTGATTGTTTATTTACTTTCCTAAAAAAAGGAAATCCTAAATACCCATTTATGTTACTATAATTAAATCATCCCAAGGTAATAGTTTCATAAGTTTCTAGGGGGCTTGGCTGGTGGCTGAGATGGCACAGAATCTGTCTGCAGTGCAGGAGACCTGGGTTCGATCCCTGGGTCAGGAAGATCCCCTGGAGAAGAAGAAATAACTACCCACTCCAGTTTCTTACCTGGAGAATCCCATGGACAGAGGGGCCTGGCGGGCTATAGTTCATGGGGTCATAAAGAGTCCAACACAACTGAAAGACTAACACTAAGTTTGTAGAAAAATGTAGCCGGTAAAGTCATTTAACTGTGACTTATTATCCATGTCATATTTTGTTTCATATTAATTTTTAATCATTTTAACCATTTTTACACGTACAACTCAGCGGCATTAAGGATATTAATAATGCGTGCAACCATCCCCACTGTTCACTTCCAGACTTTTTTCATCTTCCCAAACAGAAAGTCTGTCCCCTTTAACTCCTCACACCCTCTCATTACCCAGCCCCTCTCTGTCCTTCTGTATTTGCCTAGTTTAGGTACCTCTCGTGTAAATAGAATTATGCAGTATTCATCCTTTGTTTCTAGTTTATTTCATTTAGCATGATGTGTTCAAGGCTCAGCCATGTTGTCGCTCATATCAGAAGTTCATTCCTTTCAAAGGCTGAATCACATGATTCCATTAAATGCTTCATAGACAAGGAAAAAGGTTTTCCTTGACCCTCTTAGAGTTGCTAGTTGAGTCTGAAAATTAAACTGAAAAAGACAGGTTAGCAGGAGAAGTGTTAGTCACTTAGCCATGTCTGACTCTTTGCAATCCCATGGACTGTAGCCCACCAGACTCTTCTGTCCATGGAATTCTCCAGGCAAGAACACTGGAGTGGGTTGTCATTCCCTTCCCAGGGATCCTGACCCAGGGATCAAACCCAGGTCTCCTGCATTACAGGCAGATTCTTTACTATCTGAGCCCCCAGGGAGGCCCAGCAGGAGAAAAGCATGCAAATTTATTTGAATTTTATTGACTCAGAAAACTTCATAAGGAAATGAAGACCAGAAAAAATGGTTAAACCTGAATGCTTTTGTGCTGAGTTTGGTGAAGAGTGGGCTTCTCAGATAGCTCAAATAGTAAAGAATCCACCTGCAATGCAGGAGACCCAGGTTCAATCCCTGGGTCAGGAAGACACCCTGGAGGAGGAAATGGCTATCCACTCCAGTATTCTTGCCTGGAGAATCCCACGGACAGAGGAGCCTGGCAGGCTACAGTCCATGCAGTCACAAATAATCAGACATGACTAAGTGACTAATACTTTCACTTTTCACCGGGCGAAGAGTGGAAAGTTGTGCTGAGCAGAGTGGGAGTTCAGGGTGATGAGCTGAAGGGACTCCGCATGGCCTGTCTGTCGGATGCCTCTGTGTCCCTGCTCTTTAAGGACGTACCTCTCATGTGAAGGTCTTTTACCCACCTCAGGGGTGCAAGGCGGAGGTTGGAGACACATCTTGCTTCTGCCACATGTTTGCAAACTCCTTCAGCTTAAACTATTCATTCTGCCAAGGTGCCATAGGTGAGGATAGGGTGTCCTCAACCCCATGAATACAGACCAGGTTTTATTTATCTATCATCTGTTCATGGACACTTGTGTTATTTCCACATTTTGGCTGTTGTGAGTAATGCTGCCATGAACAGAAGTGTATCATTTCTGTTTTGAGTATTGACTTGTCTTAAAATGGGCTTCTCTCTCTTTTTCTTATCATGGGAAATACTTTTTGACAAGACACATCAACTGCGTCTTTCAAAAGGGGTCCAAGATTGGCCTTTTTACTCTTGTTTCCATTGAAACAATAACTTCATGGGTATAAGCGTCCTGTGTGAGGGTCTAGGTTGACTAGTTAGAGGACTGTGTGAGTCTTCACACCTTCCTGTAGACACCGTCTCAACCTTTGCGGCACCTACAGATGACTAGGTAACTATGGAGAGAAGACAGTTAGCCCACTTTAGAGGAGGCTAAGATCTTTGAAAGGTGTGTGTGTCAGTGTGATGTTTCATGGGTGAACAAAAGATTCCACTGTTTTCCAGGAAGTATATATTCCAGACCTTGTCAACCTGGAACCTCCCTGGAGCCTCAGCTGCCAGAGTCCCTGCGTCCAGGCTGTAGTGCTCAGACCAGGTGGCCCTGAGGGTCCCCACAGAAGGGTAGTCTTCTTGTTGTTAAGTCGCTAAGTCTTGTCCAACTCTTTGCAACCCCATGGACTGCAGCATGCCAGGCTTTCCTGACCTTCACCACCTCCCAGAATTTGCTCAGATTCATGTCCGTTGAGTCAGTGATGCCATCCAACCATCTCATCCTCTGTCGCCCCCTTCTTCTCCCATCTTCAATCTCTCCCAGCATCAGGGTCTTTTCCAGTGAGTTGGCTTGTCCCATTAGGTAGCCAAAGTATTTGTTTAGCCAAAGCTGAAGAGTTTCAGCTTCAGCATCAGGCCTTCCAATGAGTATTCAGGATTGATGTCGCTATTGGATCTTAGCAACCATACAGGTGAGCCCAGCAGGGTCAGGTGGAAAGCTGTGCTGGGAGCCAGCAGACTCAGTTGGGGGTTTTTTCCCCTCTCTCTCTTAATTCCTTTGTTTGAAAATCGCGCATCATCTGTATGTAGCTTGTGCTTCCATCTGTATCAGTACCTGGAGAAAGTGTTTTTGTTTTCCAGTTAGGAAAACGTATACTGTTCTGCTCCCGGGGTTGAATGGAGGTGGAGGTCTTCACTCAATATCCTCAAATATTAATACATTAACAATTGAGCTTATGACAAAGAATTGTGACCTTTTTCAAATGATCTGAGCTGTCTGGTGTATGTCACATTTTACCTTTTTAGAGAAGTGCTAATTCATGTTAAGTCCGCCTGAGAGATTTGTTTAATGAGCAGATTAAATGCATGATTATCCCTGTCTTAATTTTTTTCTTTCTTTTTTTTTTTATTTTTTGAAGGAAGGGCTTCTTGTGATGCCCTCTTCTATTTGGCAAAGGAACACAGAAGGGTCTTTTAAAAATTACCCCTGCAGGGTCAGTGGGACCCAAGCTGTTTGCTTCATTAAACCCCAGTGGCTTCTTTCTAGCCAGACCCCTCCAAACAGCCCTGACACAATTGTATCTAAATTAGCATCTGAGTGACCCCCTTTCTCTCCTTTTTTTTTCCAAGCCCCAGCTGACAGGGATTGGGGAAAGATGTTAATTGGTTGGGCCTGGCTCAGAACAATAGACTTGCCAAGATGACAAAAGGACTAATGTTTCTTTCAATATGCACCCGGATTCACATAAGTACCTCTTTTAATTACCAGGAATTATTGTAATGCCTGGTCAATGGAATAATTGACCCTCAACAGCTAGAGCTTATTCTGTAATAAATAATGGCACAGGCCTCCTCAGAGGCGCAGGTACTAGGGTGATTTTAGGGCACTAAAAAGAGATTTTCCCAGCCAGTGTCCCGTGATGTACCAGGGCAGCCCAGTGGGGGTCCAGAGTAGGGGCTCATTTAGGCTTAAGCAGGAGGAAGTGTGCTGAGAGCAGTTAGAATTTACCCTGAGAATCATAAAGGGATGAGGGAGGAGCTTGAAGGGAAGGAGTTAGTAGCTTGGCAGTTCAGGACCCATGTGGTCAGCGACAGGGTGGGGGTCGGAGGCTCCAACCCAGGTGGAAGTGAAAGTGTAACTTGCTCAGTCGTGCCCAACTCTTTGTGACCCCATGGACCGTAGCCCCCCAGGCTGCTCTGTCCATGGGATTCTCCAAGCAAGAATACTGGAGTGGGTTGCCATTCCCTTCTCCAGGGGATCTTCCCAACCCAGAGATCTAACCCAGGTCTCCTGTATTGCAGGCAGATTCTTTACCATCTGAGTCACCAGGAAAGCCCAGGTGGAAACATTCCAAAACCTTCCCTTCTAGGCAGGAAAATCCAAGGCTCATTTCCAGCCTGCACCTCAGTTCCTTGTTGTGTAAGGCTCTTAAGACTTGGTTGACCTTTCAAGGACTAAACCCTCATCACTTGTCAGGGTTTCGCCATGACAAGTCTTACTCCCTGGGTGGGTCTTCTCCAGTCTTCTGAGCAAACTTAACTTTCTCTCTATGCCCACCCATAGCTCTGAAATGCTCAGATTGCTAGAAGAACATCTATTCTACTTATTGTTGCTGTTGTTTAGTTGCTAAGTTGTGTTTGACTCTTTGCGACCCTATGGACCGTAGCCTGCCAGGCTCCTCTGTTCATGGGATTTTCCAGGCTAGAGTACTACAGTGGGTTGTCATTTCCTTCTCCAGGAATCGTCTATCTCACCATTAATTTGTTGTACATTGGTCAGGGTCTAACCAGCAACAGAGAAGTCAGGATCATTATTTTTAAGTGTGTGTGTTTTTTTTTTTTTAATTTGAAGAGATGGTTGTGGAGGTAACACAGGGGTTGAGAGGGCAGCCAGAGGTGAGCCACAGTGGAAAGTGCCCGCACCCTAGGCTGCAAGGTGGAGGGGGGGAAGGGCTAGACCACTGCACAGAGCAGGAATCCTGGCCGGTTCACCTGCAAGAGCAAGAGCCCTTTGAAAACACAGCCAGTTCTGGAGACATCCAAGCAGAGGGGAGAAATCCTGGCTTCTCCTACTCCCCACCCTGTCATCGCTTGCCAGCGCCTCCCTCCTGGCAGACCCCGGCTGGAGCTCCCAGGACCTGCAGCCCGCAGGGGTCAGTCCGAGTGCAGCAGAGCAGAGCAGGGGCTGTGCAGAGGCCCTGAAGGCAGACAGGACCAAGCACAGATAGCGGCTGTGTCTGTCTCCATGATATACTCTGAGCTACTTAAAAACAGGGACCTCATCTCGCTTGCTTTTGTAATCACAGCACCCAGCACCAAGTAGGGTTTAGTGAATATTTAAATATTTGGTGAATTGGAGTGAATTCTTGAGTTTCCTTCCAGGACCAAAATGATGTTTTCTCTACCCCTCTGCTTCCATTTATCATCACGTGGAAGCAAAAACATGAAACATTTCCATGAAATTTGTCTTTCCAAAAATCATAGGGTTTTGTGTCATTATTTACTTAAACCCAGGCTCTCGTTCCATTTCAACTCTGTTCCTTTATTACCGTGAAGCCAGTGCTATTTATCAGCTCTGAGTTCGGTTTTGAAAACATTCTCCACCAACAGTGAGTCACGTGAAAATAAAGGAAGGGAAACCGAGTTGTGGGCTTCATAAATGCTAACAATGTGAGAGAAAAAGGAAAAATGACATTGTGGGCAATTTTCACATCAGTCATCCTAAATACGCCTTTGAACCGGCTCCTTCCCCAGCTGTGACTGGGCTCCCCTGGACCACGCAGAGCATATCTTTCAGAGAGAGAGGCCACATGGGCAGGGCACAGTGGGTGTGGGGCTGGAGCTGTGTAGTCAGGCTGCCTGTCTGCCTCACTGGTCCAGCTTTCCCTCAAAGGAGACATGTTCTTTCCCTCAAAGAATAAAGCCATCCCAGGGCAGCCCATGGTCCTGGCACACAGCAGTCACCCTCCTGCTTGTAAATCAGCCTCACCCTGCTGAGATATCACCTGGCTGCTGCCCAACCTACAGACTGGGTCTGTCAGACAGCAGGATTCAACTTAAAATGCTCCATGGGTAAAATAGACGAACAACAGGGACCTCCTATATAGCTCAGGCAACTATATTCAGTATCTTATAATAACCTTTAGTGTAAAAGAATCTAAAACAATACATATATGTAACTGAGTCAAGTCACTTTGCTGTATACCTGAAAATCAACACAACCTTGTAGATTAACTATACTTCAATTTTTAAAAAATGCATCATGGGATCTACTGCATGAAGCATAGCATAGCATGCATGCTCAGTTGTGTCCAGCTCTACGACCCTGTGGACTATAGCCCACCAAGCTCCTCTGTGCATGGGATTTCCTAGGCAAGAATACTGAAGTGGGTTGCTATTCCCTTCTCTAGGGGATCTTCCCAACCCAGGGATGGAACCTGAGTCTCCTGTGTGTCCTGCATTGGCAGGCAGCTTCATTACCACTGACCCACCAGGGAAGCCCTACGTGAAGCATGTGTCTGAGCAAAGTTGGAGGAACCTTTAGGGAACATCCCAGTCCTTTCCTTCCATGAGGAAATGGAAGCCTGGAGAGTCCTGGCCAGTGACTGAATGGCTGTGTACCCAACCTGGAATTCGACTTCGGCTTTCAAGTCATGTTTTTAATACAGTCTCCAAAATTTTACATTGTTCTTCTTACTGGAAGATTCAGGTGATCTCATAGTCAAGACCAAGATGTTGAGAAAAACTACATGTGTTCATTTGGGAAAAAACACCAAGCACGTCTTGACTAAAGTTTTCAGCATTCTGGGAAATGATTCGTTCTTCTCTTTTCCTTGATTCCTTAAGTGTGGTCTTTACACTGAGGGTGGGGGAAAGGGCTTGTGAATTGTTTTTCAGGAGTAAACTAAGATGTGAAATTATACACACATATATCATGACTCCTAACTCCAGATAATTTTAAAGTTATTGTTGTTCAGTCGCTTGGTCATGTCTGACTCTTTGTGGGTCTGTAGCACATCAGGCTTCCCTGTCCTCCACTATCCCCCAGAGTTTGCTCTAACTCATGTCCATTGAGTCTGTGATGCTGCCCACCATCTTATCCTCTGTTGCCCCCCGTCTCCTGCCCTCAGTCTTTCCCAGCATTCAGGGTCTTTCCAGTGAGTGGGGTCTTCACATCAGGTGGCCAAAGTATTGGAGTTTCAGCTTCAGCATCAGTCCTTCCAATGAATATTCAGGGTTGATTTCCTTTAGGATTGACTGGTTTGATCTTGCTGTCGAAGGGACTCTCAAGAGTCTTCTCCATACCACAGTTGGAAAACATCAATTCTTTGGCACTCAGCCTTCTTTATGGTCCAACTCGCACATCTGTACATGACTACTGGAAAAATCATAGCTTTGACTAGGTGGACCTTTGACAGCAAAGTGATGTCTCTGTTTTGTAATACTCTATCTAGGTTTGTCATAGCTTTCTTTCCAAGGAGCAAGCGTCTTTTAATTTCATGGCTGCAGTCACTGTCCGCAGTTATTTTGATGACTGCTAGGTGTGTACATACACACACTTGTTTTAGTAAAATAGAGGGAATCCATTCCATTTTCTGGGACTGTTCCTGGCATTTACTTGTATTCCCATGAGACAGGCTTCCTGCCCCCCAGGACTTCCCGCTCCCTAGCCTGATAGTTGGACACTGGAAACGGCACCAGGGCTCAGAGCCTTAGCCACTGTTACAAACTACAGGGAAGTCTGTAAGATGGAAGCTATTCTTTGGAATTGGAATTAGGAGCTGGTCACAGACTTGGGTGAGACTAGTTGATGGGAACGTCATCAACGCTGACAGGCAAGGACTTGATGAGGCAGTGTCCTCCTGGCTTCCCAGCCTGGATGAGAACACTCACACCCCGAGCCCAGCATGTGGGAGAGGGGCCTCACTTTCCCCTGCACACCCACAGAAACAGTCTGTGTTTCTGCCTCTCCTTAAAAAAGGTGGCGTCCCTGTCTCCCAGCCCACATGATGGGGAGCCACCATCCTCTCTCTCTCAGCAGGCGAGGCATCACAGAGCCTGGGGTTTCTGTGTCTGAAACATTGCCAGGTCTCCCGGCGTGCTGGCTGCCTGACTCAGTAGAATTGCACCATTTCTGGCCAACGAGGCCCAGGGGTCCCCATCCTGCAGCTTTGCCATTTACCCCAGCATCTCGAACTCCCAGTCCTTCCTTTGCCTTTAAAATAGTCCTTTTCCCTAACGTTCCCAACACTTTCTTATTTTCACTTCAGTTCAGTCGCTCAGTCATGTCCAACTCTTTGCGACCTCATGGACTGCAGCACTCCAGGCCTCCCTGTCCCTCACCAATTCCTGGAGCTTGCTCAAACTCATGTCCATAATGTTGGGGATGCCATCCAACCATCTCATTCTCTGTCATCATATTTTACTGTTCCTTATTTGTGCCAAGGGACAAACGGTGAGGGTTCAGAGGGCAGAAACTCTGTCTTCCTCCTGGTGTTACAAGAAGCAGCACTGTTTTCCCCACTCTCAGACACACAATAAAAGCAATGACTAATGAATAAGATCTAACAAAGTTCAACAGCAAGGCTGTAAGACTTTTCTTGCAACCGAATAAGCTAGTGTAAGCAAGTTTCTAAAGAGAACTGTTGAATCTTCCCCCCACCTTTAAAATATATAAAAGATGATCAGATACTAGAAAAGCTGAACTGAAAGTAATTCATATCTGCGTGTTCTGTTTAATTTATTTACCTATAAAATTGTGTGCTGACTTGAAAGACTTCAAAGCCAAAATATGTTATTTTGATGGAATATGTGACATGCTGTGGCCCGGTACAATATTTATAGTTTGAAAGAGTAGTTCTCGGTGTTTATTTGATCAAATGTGTATGAAAGTGAAACGTATATTGAACTAGGTTTCTAAACCAGAAATAAGTTAAATAATTTCTTGAGGTAGTGAATATTTTTCCTTTCCCGGCTTTATTTCTTCAACTTCTGAAATGTAAAAACAGTGACACCCTTGTGTGAAGTCTGGAGGGTAAGAAGTAACTTCATTTAAATTTGAAGAGTAAGAATTAGCTGCATTTTCAGAGTTTCAGGATCAAACAGAGAAATCCTGGCATGGTGATGGCCTGAATCTTATCTATATAAATAAGGAGGTGAAACTGTATTACAAAATGGATGCAGTCTTCAATTGTAAAATTCAGTGAATGGGTCTGTCATCTTAACCAGTAACATGTGATTTGGAAATGTCTCTGTGGCCAGTTTGCTGTTGCTTGTTAGGAGTTTTCAAACATTCAGAATTTTACTCCAGCATCCAGAATTTGGGTATCTGAGTATGTCTGGGGGTGGGGGGCAGACGAGCATGTAGTTTAGGATGAAAAGTGACTTTACAAGAGTAAGAGTGATCAGTATTAACTCTTGTCACGTTGTTTGGGGAATTAACAATGACTGGTGACAAGACGATGAGACCTTTCGATCCTGAAGTTGCTGTGAACCCCAGACGGAAGGAAACCAGTCGACAGCTCTCCCGTTACAGAGCTGCACCTCTTCCCAAGATGACAGAAAGGAACATGTGTTTGCAGTCAGTGGGCAGGGCCGTGGGTTTCCTGTTATAGGCAGCTGCTCACTGCTTCCTGGACGGCCACCAAGTGCTCCGAGGTTATAAATAAGCAATTACTGGAACCCCTTCAGAGACCAGGCAGAAGGGTCAGTGATTCCTGGCATTCTTTCTTTGGCCCGCCACTAGAATTCTGATGCCGAGGCGCATACGCCTGTGTGCATCCAGAGACCCCATGCTTCCCAAACCGAAGGGGAGAACCATTGGTCTGCTGCACATTTGTTGCTCATCTGTTGGCATCAGGCAGCTGCCAGCCAGCCCCGCTGTCTGCCTGCAACATGGGCTAATTCTGATCCCTGTAGCCTCGCTCGCATCACTGGACCCAGAAACTCACCTAGTAGAAACCCAGAGAACGCCTTCTTTCCCAGGGACCCAGTCTTAGACCCTGTGCTGAGTTGATCTGGATCTGAAGTGGGGTGTCTTCTTTCTATTACCAACATGATGGGGAAGGGACAGCTCCAGACTTGGTTACCCTGTTTACTTTACAAAGCCAAGGAAAGACCTAGAAACACATGTCTTGGGAGGAACACAGAGTGAAAAAGAGCGCCCCTCCTCACATCAGAAAAGGTCACCAATTATCATATTTGGCTGAACAGTGTAGTCAAGTTTTCCCACAACCAGATCCACTGCCAATGCCCTGCCAAGAGCAGCAGCCACAGGCTTGCAGTTCAAGGAGTCTCCTAAAAGAGCATTTTATTAAGATCTTTTATTTCACTTTCAGGGAACGTTTATTGTTTGCCCTCCACAAGCCAGTAATCAGCGAGGCACTGCAGACAGTAGGCGAGGCCGTGGCCTCCGCCACCGAAGGCTGGTCTAAGCTCTGAAAAGCGTGAAATTCAGAGTGTGCAAAAGCGTCTCATGTCTTTTACTGTTACTTTTTTTTTTCAAGTTAAGAAAAGTTACCCTCTCCATGACCACATCCATCCAGGCACCATTTATTTTAGAAAAATGATTGAGACTGAAATCCCAGTGATGAAGTTCAGATGACTTACATTTCAGCCTGGAGGTATCTTGATCTCTGGCCTCCACTTGTCTGCTGTAAAATGGGGATGATGTTAGGCCCCTTGGTACCTGGAAGTTATCATAACAATGGCCTTGGAGGTCCTGTGTGTATTAAAAACACTGCCCACATCCAGAGATGCTCTGGATATGGTGGCTCTGATCTTAATCTTTTTGGAGACAGAGGGTTGAATCGTTTCATTCCTTTCTGGCTTTATTTTTCTGAGAATATCATCTAGATAGGATTATGTAATTCTAGCATTTTCTGTGAAGTTGTTCTCTGGCTGCATAAGACACTCCAGAAAACAGCAGTATGGTTACCGTGTCTGGCTTTTTAATGGATGTGTGTGTGCTAAGTCTCTTCAGTCATGTCCAACTCTTTGTGACCCCATGGATTGAAGCCCGCCAGGCTCCTCTGTCCATGGGATTTTCCAGGCACCGATACTGGAATGGGGTGCCATTTCCTCCTCTAGGGCATCTTCCTGACCCAAGGATCAAACCAGCATCTCTTATGTCTCCTGCGTTGGCAGGCGGGTTCTTTACCACTAGCACCTCCTGAGAAGCCATAGCATTATCAGAGGGCACTTCTCTTCCAGGTGGCTGGCTCAGGTAGGCAAATACACACTAGCCAGTCAGCAGTCCTTCAGCTCACCCTCTATGTCTTTGCAAGAATCAAGTATTGGTCATGTCTATGGTTTGCATCCCATCAAACATGCCCGGCTCCTTCCCAATTTCCTCCTGTAGGTCCTAGACCCAGAGGAAGAGCAATGGAAGGCTTGACAAGGACGATTGAACTGCAAACAGCAGACCTGTTAACATCCACCTTCATTTCCTAGGGTTCTGTAAGAAATGACCACATGCTGGGTGGCTCAGACAGCAGAAATGTCTTGTCTCGTGGTTCTGGAGGCTGCAAGTCTGAGGTCACGGTGTTGGCAGGGTTGGTTCCTCCTGAGACTGAGGGCGGGTCTTCCCCAGGCCACTGTCTCCTTGATTCCAGTGGTTTGCTGGTAATTTTTGGCATTCCTTGTCTGGGAGAAGCACCACCTAATTCCTGCCTTCATGTTCACATGGCTTTCTCCCTGTGTTCATGTCTGTGTCCACACTCCACCTTTTTTAAAAGGTGCTAGTCGTAGTGGATTAAGGTCCCATCCTAACCACCTCATCTGAACTAGTGACGTCTGCAGTGAGCCTATTTCCAACCTTCTGAGGTTGGGAGGTTCTGGGGGTTATGACTTTACCATGAGAATTTGGGAGGGGTACAGTTCAACCTATAGCAGTGTCATAAATTGATTTTACATTGAGATAGTTTTGCTTCCTACTGTGTATAATTCTCACTGAGAACTAACCAGATGAAGGACTGGATTGTGCTTTTTTATTATTATCTTTTGTAAAACTGCAGAGCTAATGTAGTTTGATTCAGTTAACAGAAATGTTTGGAAGAATGAACTAGTGAACTGAAAAATGGCTTGGTAGTTACTTACCCTGACCCCAGAAAGCCTTAGAGGATCACAGGAGCAGTGGGTGATGTGTGTTCCCAGATGCCCCCAGCCTCCCTCTCCTCTGCTGACTTCGTCTTTCCCATTCCTTTTCCCCACCCTCCATCCTCCCTGGTGTGCTGGGCCCACAGCTTGTTCTAACAGAAGCGTATCAATGCTCGTTCGGTACTGGGCTCCCCTCCCTGACCACGTGGCTGGCCCTTGTGCTTTGAGCCCCACCATCACAGTATTTCATCTCTTCTACTACTCAACACGCTGGAAAAGGCATGTAATCTTAACTTTTAAAAGGTTAAGGTTATGTATTTTGTCACTTTCATTGGACAAAATGTAATGACTTCTTCATTTCAGAAGTGTTTGGTTTTTCTCTTTAAAAGTCAATCAGAGTTGACATCTGGGGCACCTGCAATCATGTTGTTGCTGTTCAGTCACAGTGTCACGTCCAGCACTTTGCACCACCATGGACTGGCGTGCCACAGACGCCTCTGTCTTCCACTGTCTCCGGGAGTTTGCTCAAATTCATGTCCATTGAGTTGGTGATGCTATCTAACCGTCCCATCCTCTGCTGTCTCCTTCTCCTTTTGCCTTCAGTCTTGAGCAGCATCAGGTCATTTCTAGTGAGGTGGTTGTTTGCGTCAGGTGGCCAAAGTATTGAATCATACTCAGTCTCAAAATAGGCAGGTGGCTGTGTCAGGGTTCTGGGCTCTTTTTTTTGTCATAATACCAAGTAGCATTTATCCAACTGTGGGAGCTGCTCTTGGGCCAACAGGGCCAGAAAAGAAATAGTCTAATGCTCACTGGAGTAAATGGGTTCACATTGGAAGTGTGTGTCTTGGCACCCGAAGATTTAAAAGGTCTGAATATTCATAAGGTCTTATCTAAGCCACTCACTGGTTATTAGTTCTTCACATTAAAAAGATGTGTAAGTCCTCAGAGGTCCATGATACATCTGGGCTGAGTAAGTCTGAACCTTTAAAAAAAGAATTGGCACATTGAGTTTGCAATTGAAAATTCAACGGTTCCTTCTTCTTGGGGTTCTATCCACTCAGAGCAGCGCAGCCCTTCTGCTGCACTGTCCCCCAGACCACAGCCAAAGCCCAGATAAAACTGTGATCACCGCATGTCCAGAACCACGTTTGATTTCGCTTTACGTGTACACCACTCCTCTTCTTTTGCGTCAAACATTTTACAAGGGCGAAGACGGCTTTGAAAGCAGAATGCCCACATTTGGTATCCCTGCCTTCATTTTTCTTATGTTTTGGCCTCAATCACAGTGCTTTTAATATTCATGAAGTCTGAAAAAATAAACATCCTACGACTATTTCCTCTGCATGGAAATGTTATGGTTTCAAACCCCAGGGAAAACAATTGGGAAGTTCTGCAAAGCCACATTTTCTCCCTGTCTGCTGGAAAGGAGCTCCGGCTTGGCAGAGGTACTTCCTTGACACTGTGGGCTTCCCAGAGCAGATGACAGGGAGAGGGGGTGCGGGGGCGTTGGGGGGGGTGCTTATTAAGGAAGGACAAGGAGTCAGCAGACATGCGTATTAGCGTTTTTAAGTATTCTCTTTGCCATCATAGATACTAGAATCCTTTTTTTTTTTTTTCTTTTTTAAGATCTATTTATTTATTTATTTTTGGCTGTGCTGGGTCTTCATTGCTCTGTGGGCTTTTTCCTCTAGTTGCGGCGAGCTGGGGCTACTCTCCGCTTGTAGTGCATGGGCTCCTTGTTGCAGTGGCTTCTCTTGTCATGGTGGCTTCTCTTGTTTTGATGTGTGGACTTCAGTAGCTGCAGCCGTGAGCTCAGTAGTTGCGGCTCCCAGGCTCCAGAGCACCGGCTCAGTTGTTGTGGCTTAACACGTGGGCTTAGTTGCCCCGAGGCAAGTGGCATTTTCCCAGACCAAGGATTGAACCAGTGTCTCCTGAATTGCAAGGCAGATTTTCAGCCAGTGGACCACCAGGGAAGCCCTAGAATCCTTTCAGTTGATTCAAAATTATGTAATTGAGGGAGGTAGGAAAATATGTATTCCACTTATTTCTCTGTGTTCAAGTGGAAATTGTTGACAATATTTCTCAGTCTTCTTTCTTTCCTTTAAGCCTACGTTCATATTTACACCCTAAAATTAATTCAGCCAGTCCCTTAAATATTTAAAAGGAACAAAGAGCAAAAACTCCCCACGAATTTGAAAGCTGACCATTTAAGAAAAAACAAAATGAGTATTCAACTGGATTGGCCAAAACGTTTTTGGGTTTTTCCATACAGCAAACGGAAAAACCCAAACAAACTTTTTGGCCAACCCAATAAATAGTTAAAGGGGAATTGGTATCAGAAGTGGTGTTTCAGTCATGGAACGTGGTCCTAGGTTTCCATGCTGGAGTCCAGCCCGGCAGGTCACCCTAAGTATAGACAGGTTCTCCTCCATGTTGCCCAGAGGACACTGCCACGGTCCCTACTTCTCTCCCACTCTCCCTCGCTTGAGCTCTGTCCGAGGATGGTCCCGTGTGCCACACTGGTGACCGAGCCGTCACCACCTTCATGTTTCTCTTCTCCCAGCTCCTCTGTATCATATGTGTTCTCACCTCTGTCTCAGGAGCCATATGATTGCTCTGTTCCCTCAAGCTAACTGCCTCTTCCCCAAGTTACATTGCCATAGCTGACTCAAGTGCCATTAGCAACCTCTTTGGTTCCTATCACTTACCACTAAGGATGCTAAGGAGACACATATTCAGGGGGCCAACTCCCTGGTTGCTGGAAGTGGTCCTATGAGCCAGAATTAGCTAGTGGTCAGTGGGGACATCAACCAGGGCCTTCCAGCATGAGGGGAGCTGGATAGGCTGCCTTGTCTTCCCTCCTGGAAGACAGATGGAAGGTCTAGTGCTATGGCTGCCATCTTGGGGCCATGAGGCCACAGGAGAGAGGAAAGAAGAAAACTAACGCTGAGGGTGATGGCACCGAGGCCAGAAAAACCTGGGTGCTCTGGATCATGGCAGAACAAATACCTTCTTCCAGAAATGTTGGGGGAGAAAAAGTCAAAATCAGTCTTCATTTCAGCTCTTACTCTATGCAGTCCAGAAACACTGACTTTCTTCCTCTTCTGCACTAGAATGTGAGATTCTGGAGGAAATTGTGCCTTGTTGGTCTCCCTTGCTAGATGCATTGGATATACTTGTAGGTGAGCTCCTTGTTTTATAATAAACTCACCTGCAGGGTGCAGACCTGACATGTCTAGCTTCTGTGACAGCAGACCAGGGGTAGGACCAGAGTATGGTATCATCACAGCTGGTGGGCAGATGCTGTGGCCTTCAGAGAGGCACAGAGAGGGAAGAGGCCCACAGTCATCCCGTCTCCCCGGCCAGGTCAAAGGAGAAATGACAGCCCAGCCTGGGGATTCCTTGGTGCCTGTTTTGTTGCAGCTTCCCACAAGAAACCTTTTCATCACTAGAGTCATCACAGCCCCCTCCCCACAAAAGAAAGTAAGATGGAAAATTCTCCCTTCGGGTGGACTCTGAGCATTCGTTGAGGCTGCTCAAGCAAAGAGCAAACCAGAAGGCCTGCACCTTGTGGTCCCTGGCATCAGAGGCCCTGGGTTTTCTTTCTGCCTAATTTTCATATGCTCGTGAGCTGCGGGAGGCTTAATTAAAACTGCAGGGGAGCCAAAGTAAGCGCAGAAAGGAACTGTTTTGATGCTTCAAAACCCCAAGCAAACAGAGTGTGGATTATTCCATTAGGCACGCTTATAGGATTTGTCCTGGGTGTTTGGATTGCTCCAGGCCTGCTGGGGAAGTCAGTCGTGGGCTTTAGAGCTGAAAGGAACCATATTGAATGCCCGCAAATTTCACTTTTCATCTTCCCGGCGAGGTTTCCCATTCCCAGTGCATTATTGTGAGCCATGTGCGAACTTTTCCTCCAACTTCTGTATACTCAGCTTTCCTTCCGCTGAGGCCGGATTACAAGGCAGGGCCGGCCCAGCTTTTCTGCCTGGTTTGGCGGTCATGATCTCGGATTCCTTGCCTGCTTTTCCCTGCTGGTCTCTAGAGGCTTTAGTAAAACCTGGGTTTGCCTGAGAAGCAGCACAGCCCAGGGTTCAGAACACAAGGTCTCCCAGCTGGACTGCTTCTTGTCTGTGTGACCTTAGACGAGTCACCATTCTTTACGCTTTGCTGCGTCATCTGCCAAAGGCGGATCGGGGTGGTGGAAACTGTCAACATCTTAGGGTTTGCTGTGTTCCTTCACTGAGGAATTATCACCAAAATCACAGTCTTACAAGCCAGCACCATGTCTTCCAGGGCTGGGGCATGCCGACCTGGGAGTGAGCACACTGCCCACCCCTCAGAGAGGATCAGTCAGTCATCGGCTCAAAATGGACCCACGTGTTGAGGAACCTAACCCGATCTGACTGCTGGAAAGCCAGGCCAGGGGAGAGGTTTGCCTGATGCCAACTGAAGAATCCTTAAGAGCCCGGATGAAAATACTGAGTATTAGCTGCTGAAGATTTAGGAACTGGTGGTACTCTTGGGCCCGGCCTTAGCTTTCTTACCAGATATTTGTACCCCAACCAAGACAACAGTGTAGATTCTATAATGTATATGACTAGCCTGTGCCAGTGAACCTGTTAATAAGGGGTCACCTATGACATCAGCCACTGAGGACCCACCTCCACCCTCAGGAGGCTTTCTGTCTAAAGAAGAAGATCAAGCAATACATGAGCATCCCTAAGCACAGAGCAGAATCACAAGGCACTGTGGAAAGCGGGTATACCCTGAGGTCTGCCCACCTGGACCAGGGGGTGGTTCTTACCTCCGGCTCTGGAGGGAGGACACATGACCTCTCTGGACCAGATTTCCCCATCTATGAAACAGAGGTGAATGCTATTGTTGCAGGGCCATCTGTGTGTGTTAACCCAGGCGATAGCAAGTGACCATGTAGCTACACACAGTAGTCACGCAAGAAGTGGCAGCAATAGAACTGTCACCGGTATAGATGAACACAAGGAAGGAAGTAGATCATTCTGCCTGGAGACACCCAGGGGGTGATCCTTGAACTGAATCCTGAAGAAGGAAGAGGAATTCTCACTGTTAGAACCATGGCAGAGGTGGGCACTGTCAGCCAAGCATAAAACAAGGTAGGCAGAGGCCGCTCACCCCCCCCAAAAAAAAGAACCTTGAGGATTTGGAGAAATATAGACAGTCCATGTGGCCAGAATGCACAGCTGGGCATGCAAGGCCAAGAATTGGGTCTTGAATGAAAGACCAGAAGTGGCCTCAGGTGCCCTTGTAGAGAGTTAGATTTTGCCAAGTTTTGCAACGTGCTGAAAAGCCCAGTGCCAAGTACCCTATTAGGCAATTTATATACGGTTGTTGTTGTTCAGTTGTTAAGTCATGTTTGACTCTTTGTGACCCATGAACTGCAGCACACCAGGCTTCCCTGTCCTTCACTATCTCCTAGAGCTTTCTCAAACTCATGTCCATTGAGTCGGTGATGCCATCCAACCATCTCATCCTCTGTCATCCTCTTCTCCTCTTGCCCTCAATCTTTCCCAGAATCAAGGTCTTTTCTAGTGAGTCACCTATTTGCAATCAGGTGGCCAAAGTATTGGAGCTTCAGCATCAGTCCTTCCCATGAATATTCAGGGTTGATTTCCTTTAGGACTGACTGGTTTGATCTCTTTGCTGTCGAAGGGACTCTCCAGAGTCTTCTCCAGCACCACAGTTTGAAAGCATCAATTCTTTGGTGTTCAGCTTTCTTTATGGTACTTGATGCCCAAATTCACCCTCCAAGGATAAGATAGCCCCATTTTACAGATGTGTGCACTTGAGCTCAAGGAGATTGTCACTTCATCATTCAACTCACTGTATTAACTTTTGGGGAATTAGGCAGGCTGCCCACCTGGCAGAGGTATCTCATATTTCATGTTCAATTGTGTTGCCTTACTTTTTGTTTCATGTTTACCCACTTCCCCTTGGATGCATTTGGAACAAAGCAATACCACAAATAAATAAAATACACCATCTCCTCTGATGGTGAGACTTAAAATAGAGTTGGGTCACCCTCACCAGCTGGACCGCTGATCAGATGGGGTGGAGCCCTGCTTCTCTGTTAAAGGCAAAACACCAACACAGAGACTCATGTTTACTTTGGGTCATATTCTCTCCAAATAAATCAGGCACCCTGTTATAAAACTACACATTCTATTTTTTTATGGTAGGTATTAGCTTGAGTGCAAAATAGGATAATATGAAACATTGGGCTGAGATTGAAGCTATGAATTTCATGAAATTTTGTGTGTCACCCAGAAAGGAATAAGGCCCAAACCAACCTCAGATGGATGGGCTTCCCAAATGGTTCAGCAGGTAAAGAATCCACCTGCCAATGCAAGAGACACAGGAGACTTGGGAAGATCCCCTGGAGGAAGAAATGGCAACCCACTCCAATATTCTTGCCTGGAGAATCCCATGGACAGAGGAGCCTGGTGGGCTACAGTCTATGAGGTTGCAAGGGTAGGACATGGCTGAGAGACCAAGCATGCATGCACACAACCGCAGATGTAGCATCTTCAATTAAAAGGTGGTAAAAGCACACGTTCACATCAACCTAGGAGCTGGGGTATCTGACACACCCTAGAACCCCGAGCTCTGTAATCTCCACTGCTGCTGTGCACCCAGAATGCTCACCATGCATTTATTTTGGATGAGTTCTAAACAGGTGTTTCCTCTGGGCCGCAAGTGGTTTAACTCAGAGCCTCGCCACGTCCGGCGTGTTCAGCTGGAATCACAGAGCGGAGGCCATGCAGGCCTGGCGGCTTCTCTGTGCGATGCTGACGGCCGGGACTTGCCAGTTCCCACGCTGGTCAGCGCTGGACACAGAACAGATGTTGAGGATTACAGGGGAGGACTTGGGGAGGCCGTGGGCCCAAGCATCTGCGGAAGTAATTTATTGTGGGGACTGGACAGGCCCCGTGGAACCTGTGATGAGAAGTTCTAGGAAATAAGCCTCAGTGGGCCTGCAGATCAGGGTGCAAAACAAACCTTCTCCCTGTGTCCTTGGATTGAAGGAAAAATCGTCCATCATCATCTACAAGTCCAGCTGAACAGGGAAGTGAAGAAACCCTAATCCCACAGATACTCGTTCAAATTCTAAACTGTGAATTAGTCAGTGAGGTCCTGACTCATCAGAGCGGTATCCTCTGATTGATTCCACGTGAATCACTGGGAGACGGTTGGCAGGGTCCTGGAAGCTTGGTGGCCCATCCCTGGCCTGGCTTCCAGGAGTCTCTTTTAAGGCTGGGGTCAATTTACCCCAGGATTACACAGAGTTGTTTCTTCTGCCCATTTCTGGCCATCCTAAAATTCGTCTGTCCAGCTGCTCCACCAGCGGTACATGTACTGTTGTCTCATCCTCGGCCTGCTTTCCAAGATGCTGTGAGTTAGAGGCCCAGAGCATACGACGCTCTAGGTGACAGTTTCAGTATCTGCGCAATGACCATCAGTGAGCCCCGGCTGTTTCTTAGCACTGCTGTATGGAAAGCTAACCGGAAGACAACTACATTAAGCGCTTCTGGGTCACCCTCTGTGCGGGTAATGGACTTCAGTCTGATTTCTCATACAATTCAATTGCATTGGTCAGTGCATGTCAGTAACTGTTGTTGGTTTAAAAAATAAAGTCATTTAAAGAGCCACAAAGAAAGCAATGACATGATTCGAATCACCTCAGCCAGTAAGACTCATTGAAGAAAAATTTAGAAATAAAAGTATTTAAATAGGGACTGTAAGTGGAATAGAACTCAATACTTTTTTTTTTCTTCTCAGATTTTTCTCTTCCATTAGGTCTGTTGCCAACTTATTTATAGCCTGTTAAGGATTTCAGAGGGCTTCCCTGATAGCTCAATTGGTAAAGAATATGCCTACAATGGAGGAGAGTCCAGTTTGATTCCTGGATCGGGAAGATCCGCTGAAGAAGGGATAGGCTACCCACTCCAGTATTTTGGGCTTCCCTTGTAGCCCAGCTGATAAAGAATCTGCCCCCAATGCGGGAGACCTGGGTTCGATCCCTGGATTGGGAAGATTTCCTGGAGAAGGAAAAAGCTACCCACTCCAGTATTCTGGCCTGGAGAATTCCATGGACTGTATAGTCCACAGGTTCACAAATGGTCAGACACAACTGAGTGGTTTTCACTTTCAAGGATTTCAGTAGAAAGAATTACAGGCAAAGATGTATGTTCAACTATTACTGCCTTAGAGTTGATATGAATTTTTTGTTCTTTGTTTTTTTCTGAGATTGTAGTATATATGTTGTGTTTTCTGGAGGTAAACATATAAACATTTGTGCTAGGGAGAAAGCAGGTAGTTAATATGGAGAACAAAGGAATGGTGATAGGTTGCTAACAAATGTTTTTAAAGAAAAAAGCAGATAAAGGAGACATAAAATTGTATATCATTGGCATGAATTTCCATAATGAATAAACAAGTAAAAGTTTGAAAAAAAGCAAAATGGATCCTTGGAATAAACATTGTATAATTCAAAATCTCAAATGCATTAGTAGAATTCATTCACACAATCAGCTAGGAATTTTTTTTTTAACAGTGCCTCAAAGTAGCCTAACTGTTTTTGTTTTGTTTTTTAAAATGAGAAAGAGGGATAATTATTGAGTTTTGTTTCTCCTCTGAAAGCATCTTCATTTCTCCAAAATTAATATAAGACACTTCTGTAAAAGAAAAGAAATCCCACAGTGCCTTCAACAATATTAAGGGAACAAAGACCAAAAAAAAAGAAGGTCTAAAATACCATATGATGTCACTTGTATGTGGCATCTAAAATACAATACAAGTGACCTTATCTAGAAGCAGACCCACAGACGCAGAGAACAAACCTGTGGTTGCCAAGGAGGTAGAGGAGGAATGGACTGGGAGTGTCGGATTAACAGATGCAAACTACTGTCTATAGGATGGTTAGACAGCAAGGTCCTACTGTACGGCACAGGGTGCTATAGTCAATATCCTGGGATAAAGCATAATGGGAAAGAATATGGAAAAGAATATATATATGTATATATATAAAATATTTGTATTGAACTCTTAAAGAAGAAAAGAAAGTCTAGATGATTTTATGAAGAGCAAATGCTATCATATGTTATGTACATGACAACCCAGTTCTAACATGAGAAGATGCTGAAATGTAGTAGGCTATCTATAGATAACTAGGTTAAAGAAGAATCAGTCAAAAGCATTCATGTGCTATTGCATCTATGAATTTTTAAACTCGGGAAGCTATATTGAGATAAAATGAAATATATGGGAAAGGGAAACATGGCTGATATGTTTCTATTAGAGTGCAATGCAAAAATTGCATCTGCTTTATGTAAATTTTCAACAGTGGTAAAGAAAGTCAAAACTACATTAATTAAATTTACAGAGCCAAAAAAAGGTGAAGACCCAGGAGGTGAGACATAAAAATACAGATGGACTGAGAGAGATGAGAGGAAATAGACAGACCTTTACAACATGATTTTCAGCTTAGAAATATGCACGCGAGTACGATGGGGAATACTAGCCAAAAACAGATAGCTGGGTTAAAGGAAAACTTAATAAAACGTTGAGTCTGAAAAACCATACAGACCAAAGCCAGGAAATTACACAGTTGTGGATCCCGCAGTAACTGTAAATTAGCCCCATGGCATGTGTGTAATATTTCATATTCCGGGATGTGATGCTAACTTTCGCGGATAGACGTGTGTGTGTGTTTCATCTGAATTATGGTTGTAACAGGACAGAGGTGAAACAGGATGTGTGATGGGTCTCCTGCTCCTTTTCCCAAGTTATCGGGAGCCTGGGAGCCTGAGGAAAGACTTGGGAGGAGATAGGCTTTCGTTCAGTGTCATTATTTATCGGAGGAGCTCGAGGGTTGTGTCTTGATAATTGTGAAGTGCCGTGTGTGTCTGGGGTCTTGGAAAGTTGCCCTTAGCACCTCTGAGTTGACACCGGCCCTTGAACTTCCAAAGTCACACCTTCCGCCCCAGCCCCTCTCTGCACTCTGCTGGGACCACTCTCACACCCTGTCCTCTTGATTATTTCACCGCCAGGGCTTCCATGATAGCTCAGTTGGTAAAGAATCTACCTATGATGCAGGAGACCCCAGTTCGATTCCTGGGTCAGGAAGATTCCCCCGGAGAAGGGATAGGCTTCCCACTCCAGTATTCTTGAGCTTCCCTGGTGACTCAGCTGGTAAAGAATCCTCCTGCCATGTGGGAGACCTGGGTTCGATCCCTGGGTTGAGAAGATCCCCTGGAGAAGGGCACAGCTACCCACTCCAGTATTCAGGCCTGGAGAATTCCATGGACTGTATAGTCCATGGGGTCGCAAAGAGTCGGGCACAACTGAGCAACTTTCACTTCACTTTCATTTTACCTCCCAAGGTTCTTTCTCTCTCCTATCCCGTCCCCCCGCTGCAATCTCATCTTACTGGACAAGCTCCATCCGGCTCTCCTCCCTTCCCCCCATTTCCTCATGCTATCACTGTACCCCGACCCCCATCATCCTCCCCCTTATCATCCCTAAAATCTCCTCACCTCAGAATCCAACCCCATACTGGACTCCTTCCCCCAAGGCTTCACTGAGTCTTGATTCCTCCTTCCGCTCCCCACCTGCTATTGTAGGAATCACTCAGATGATAATCTCAAGCCTTTCCCCACCCAGTATTCCCTTTCCTCATGATCTCATATATTTCCACAGATTCACCCATCACTGGGTACAAACGAGCCTCTGAATAAATAGAGCTAGCCCACCTCTCCGGTGAGAAGGCATAGCCCTGGGGTCAGACGGCTGGGTTTGTAACCAAGTCCAAGTGCACACTGCTCACCTCACAACAGGCCTGTAAATCCAGAGAGGAGTTGCTGGGACAAGGAACTGCGACTTTATCTCAAAAGCCAGCAGACCGAGAAGATGGTAGACTCATGTCCCGGAGAACTGTCTTCCCAAAGTTAGAATTCGGGCCTCTTTTATCCTAAAAGGGGAGGGAGTAATGTCAGACATTTCCTGGTTCCAGCTAGACTCCAGAGGGGATGTATTAATTTCTTCCTGCCCACAGTTGTTCACAGGTGGGTCTGGTCAGGATATTTCCTGTGACCTAAACAAAGGTATTTTAACTTAATGCTCATCACCCACAAGGCAGAGTTCCCAGAGCTGGGCAATTATATATGGCTTATAGACAACGTCCCTTTAGTGATTAACTTGTAATAGAATGCAGAGGACCTCGTCTGTAAGCTGGGAGTTGCCATAGCGCCTGTCTTACCTGGATGCGGGAGGATGGGGGAAGCTGACTATGGAAAGGACTGAGCACACAGCAGGCTCTTTCCTTGTGGTCATGGCCTTCCTCATCCATCTCCACGTGGTGGTCATTACTGGGAGCTCCAAGTTCTCTGCAAAACCGGAACTTTCTGCAAGTCCACCTCATTCAGCCTCAGGCTGGGGTTCCACCTCCCCTTCCTTACAGGCTCCTTCTTCTTCCTGCCCACCGCCTCTGTTGCCCTCTGACCAGTCAAGGCTCACCTTTGTCCCCCTGGCTGTTTCAGAGACCCTCTTTCTGTGGAATTTTTCAACCTGGTGACAGATTTCACATGGAGAGACAAAGGATGTGGAGTCAAACCCCCAGCTTAGTTGAATATTGAATATTGAATGTTGACATGCCACTTGCTTCGTATCTTTTCAAAAATAAAGTGTTAGCCATGCTGTTGAGTCTTCCTCATGGAACTCCCTGTCTCATTCCTCTTGAGCTAGAAGTATTCTCATTGCTTTCATGTTTACTATTCTCATGCATGTAATATGTATGTAGAAAATATAAATAATGGGCAATGTTGATTTTTGCAGGGTTTTGGAACTTTATATAGACTGTATGATATATACTCTTCCCCTCAAAACTGGATTGCTTTGGTTTTTTCCAAGACTGGTTTTTGAGGATTATCTATAGTGATGCATTTGTAGCTGACTCATTTTAGTCCTGTTTTCAGTTATATAAATATGTGTGTATGCGCTCTGCTGCCACTGCTGCTAAGTCACTTCAGTCGTGTCCGACTCTGTGCGACCCCATAGATGGAAGCCCACTAGGCTCCTCTGTCCCTGGGATTCTCCAAGCGAGAATACTGGAGTGGGCTGCCATTTCCTTCTCCAATGCATGAAAGTGAAAAGTGAAAGTGAAGTCACTCAGTCATGTCCTACTCTTCGTGACCCCATGGACCATAGCCCACCAGGCTCTTCTGTCCATAGAATTTCCCAGACAAGAGTACTCGAGTGGGTTGCCATTTCTTTCTCCAGGGGATCTTCCCGACCTAGGGATCAAACCCATGTCTTCTGCATTGGCAGGCAGATTCCTTACCTGATGAGTCATCAGGGAATTCCCCAGTATAAATATGCCAGAATGCATTTCTCCTCCTATTGACAAACATTTAAGGTTTTGACTTTTGGTGAAGTTCAATCACCAAAAATGCTGTAGTAAACATTCCTGCACAGATTTCTGTATCTGGTTGTGAACATATATATGTATAACCAGAGCATACATATAACCGGAGCATATGTATGACCAGGATTGGAATGCCCATTGGAAATCTCTTAGCCTGTGGCTTTTCTTTAAACTCTGTTATGTTGTGTTTTAGTGCAAGTCTTCCATTTTAATGCACACTCATTCGTTTCCCTGCATATTTTTTGCTATTTCATATCAACTTTTCTAAAAGCTAATCAGGGACTCTCCCACCTTTTCTTCCATAAGTGTTAAGTTTTGCCTTTCACCTGGAGGTCTCTGATCCAACCAGAAGTGATCTGTGTCTGAGCCTCGAAGCAGGTGGAACCGGATGTTTGCATCTGAACGAGCTCCTCCCCCACGGATTTGCAGGACTCCTAACCTCTGGGTCTCTAGTACTGTCACTGGGATTCTGCACATCCAGGCCCCCAGTCACTGGGGTTGCGTCTGAGGGGTAGGGTCTGAGCAGTGGGTGGGGGTACTCTGTTAGCCAGGCTAAGAGGACCGTGAGCCTTTGCCTACAGGTGAGTGGCTTGAATATAGAGCCTGTCTGAGATGGTCCATAGTCTACTGCAAGGGAGGTTTTGTCCCTCTGCAGAGTCTCAAGAGTCCTGAGACCTTCAGTATAGCTAAGGCTAAGTGTCTAGAAGCTGGAATCTCTAGAGAACAATTGGGTCATCCACTGGTAGCCTCTTTTCCACTTTTAAATTGTTGTTGTTCCGTTGCTAAGTCATGTCTGACTCTTTGTGACCCCATGGACTGCAGCACGCCAGGCTTCCCTTCACTATCTCCCAGAGCTTGCTGAAACTCATGTCCATTGAGTCAGTGATGCCCTCCGACCATCTCATCCTCTGTCAACCCCTTCTTCTCCTGCCTTCAATCTTTCCCAGCATCAGGGTCTTTTCCAGTGAGTCAGCTCATTGCATCAGGTGGCCAAAGTATTAGAGCTTCAACTTCACCATCAGTCCGTCCCATGAATGTTCAGGGTTGATTTCCTTTAGGATTGACTGGTTTGATCTCCTTGCTGTTGAAGGGACTCTCAAGAGTCTTCTCCAGCACCACAGTTTGAAAGCATAAATTCTTTGACACTTGGCCTTCTTTATGGTCCAGCTCTGACATCCATACATGACTACTGGAAAAAACCATAGATTTGACTATATGAACCTTGGTCATCAAAGACCTTCTTATAGAAATGATTGTTTCCTAACCTGTTGATGCCAGCCAAGATGCTGTGAAGACTAAGATGTTGGTTTTGCTTCATAGGTACCAACCTTAATAAGACTTGTCCTACTGAGAAATAGTAAGGACCATGAGACCCACTCGGACCCACAGCTGTTCCAGTACCAGACTCTTGTTTTTATGGACATGGCACTTTGTTGTCTGTTAATTTAGACAATGCACGCCTGCTCGCTGGGTCAGCACATTGCATCACCCTCTGGAACAATGACATTCCCATGAAATAGCCCAGTTATTAAATGCATCATTGAAAAATGTTGCATTTTAAGCAGAATGGAAAAAGACAAGGTCAGAAAAGTTGCAATAGAGTAGGACTTCTGAGCCAAAACTTGCAGCTGGATTATACATATGTAAAGGCTTGCAATTTATTAAAATAAAAGTTATTGAAATGCTAGCAAAATGGTAAAGAAAATACTAGAAAATTATGAGGAGCCATTAAAGCCACTGTCTGTTGAGAATATGGATCTCAGACCACAGGAGAGGCCCTGGCACTAGAGTCAGAGAGACCTGGGTTCAGATCCTGACTTAGTCCCTTACAGGTGAATTTGAATTGGCCACTTGTCCTTGAGCCTTAGTTGCCTCATCTGTAAAATGGGAGCAGTTAGTGTATCTCTTGCAGGGGGTTTTTGTGGGGCTTAGAAACAATATATGTGGGAGTGCCCAGGAAGAGAGGTTTAATAGAAGAGAAGCAGAAACCAAACCCATCTCTTACACAAACCTGAGGCAGGTGGTGTCACTTAATGAAAGTAGGAAAGGCTAGGGGAGGAGTGGGGAGGTGGGAGGGTTGATTTTCAGTTACTCAGTCAGTTCAGTTTTAGATGCTCAGTCGTGTCTGATTCTTTCCGACCCCATGGACTGCAGCACACCAGGCTTCCCTGTCCATCACTAATTTCAGCTGCTAATACACGTCTATTATTTGGGAAGCCCCTGTGGGGAATTTGGAGCTGGTGCAGGGTGTGTTGGCAGATCCTTGTGTACATCCAGCAGTGTGTCCATGGAGATGAGAAGGTGCCTGCAACACACATTCTGAGTGGGTGGAGATGAGGCCCTGGAGGCATGGATGGCCCTCCTCCTTCCCCGAGTCTCTACAAAGGGACCTTGAGGTTGGTACGTACCGAGTGCTCCAAAACCTTGGAGAAGGGAAGGCAGAATAGTTGTTGCTGTGAAGTTTCTAGCTTCAAGAAATACATTTACTTTAAAAGTAGAAAGCATAGTTTTCATTTCTCAATCTGGTCCTGGGGATGGGTCATTTGCAATTCTCGTTTGGTTATCATAAACTGTTTATGAAGTCAGATCTTTTCTTCCCAAGACTCTTTTTTTTC